>NC_050070.1:6984542-7328873 GCF_009764565.3 Dermochelys coriacea | reverse complement strand
TTTCCGGTAACCGTTTCTGACTTTTAGGCCTCATGACTTGGACTCACTTAAAAGCTCTCTCTGTGCAGTTAACAAACTTGTTTTATTGTTTTATCTAATCCAGGGTGTCTGGGGAAACTCTATTTGGGGTAACAAGTTCTGTGCATATTATTTCCATTGATGAAAGAACTGATCTATACCCATTTGTATTGTCCAGGAGAGGGCTGGGCAATACAGCACATACAGCTCTGGGGGCAAATCTAGGACAGAGTGTGTTGGGCACCCGGCAGTGCAGTTCTGACTAGTGAGAGCCAATGTGAAGCGGGCCGGCTGCAGCTCACAGACACACATAGCTGGGAACGATTTACATGCTGGAGGGTACTGCAGCGAAGCAGTGCTAAGGGCACCCCAACTGAGAAGGCTGGGGTGACACAGTCTAGGTTGTAGCTTGGGTATGTCACAGCCACCCAGGCCTTGATCCTGCTCCCACTGAAGTCAACGGGAGCTTTGCCATCGATTTCAATAGAAGCAATCCCCAAGTCGCAGAATTGGCACTGTGGGGCCTATATAAGCATTGACTTACCATGGGTGCACCTCCCCGTGGCTGAGAGGGGGCTGGGCTCTGCAGGGCTGTCCTCCTGCTCTGGGGCTGAGTGATGCCTCTCAAGGCTTTCTCCCTGCAGGCCTGGCTCCAAACTCACCAGTCCTTCGCCCCCAGGGGTCAGGGTATTTCCTCCCCAACTTCCCCACTGGTCGGAACTGCAGGGGAACCGAGGCCCTCCCTCTCCTCTGGGATCCAGTCCAGTGACCTTGCGGCAAGCAGCTAAGATCTGCTCCCTCAGATGCCTCCCCACTGCTCTGGACTTCTTCCTCCCTTGGCCTTCCTTCAGGCCTGTCCAGCTGGGCTGTAAGCCCCAGGGGGAGCAGTCTTCATGCCCAATCAGAGGGGGACTGCAGAGTCCTTCTGCTATCTCCCAGCAGCCACAGGGGCTGCGTTTTGTGGGCCCCAGGCAGATTCCTCAAAGCCAGCCCAGCAGCACCAATGTCTGAGCCAGGGGCGCACACAGAAGGGGCCTGAGCTACCTGCCCAGCTGCCCCCAGGTGTGGTGGTGCTACAGCAGGTATTTTTCTCCTACCTGGAGGGCTTCACCCCCAGACTCCCAAGTATCAGGGACTCTGCCCCATACACCCCTGTGCAGACCTTCACTCTCCTCCTGCAAAAACCATTTTTACAGACCCGGCCCCAATGCCTGCAGCCGCCTCCTTCTCCTCTTTGCTGCCTCCTTTTGTACTCACCATCCAGCTGGGCTTTGTCTTCCCCTAGGCCCAAGCCACCCTCCAGGTGCAACGAGGTGCTTTAACTGAGCTCACTCTTTCATAGACCCCATCTCAGGGCCCAGTCCCTTTCCATTGGGGTCAGTGGGAGTGAGGGTGCTCAGCATCAAGCCAGGTCAGGCCCTTGGGGCTACCAAGCAGTTTTCTCCCCTTGTTTCCTGTATTTAATCACGGCTTTTAAAATAATATTTCAAAGAGGTGGCCTGCAGCAGCTGGGATGGCAGCTCCCGCATGCTCCCCACCACTCTCTCCACTATGGCCATTGCTTCCTTGGTATGTTGAAAGGAGCAGGCCACAGGTACCAGGGCTGTTCTTTTAGCTTCGGCCGCTGGCTCAAAGCTGGCACACAGCTCCACGCTGGGCAGCCCCACCAGGATTTGGCATTCCCAAGCCCCGCGGAGCACGTGCAGGGGAACGGGAGGTGGGGCATTGGTGTGAAGGCTGGATTCCAAGGGGCCGAAAGCTCCAGGGATCATACTTCCCTATCCCCCCCCCCATCAACTCGGCAAAGCATGTTGCATTGGAGGCTGTCTGGCCTCTGGGGCACACAGGCAGGAGCCGGCTGCAGCGCCATGGCATTTACATTCCTTGGTGGTTACAGCTGGAATGCTGAGGGCTGGGGCAAGGGACACAGATACGAAGACACCCGTGATCTACACTCCCCTGATCTCAGGAGATAGTCACAGCCAGGTGGGCGTTTTACCATCAACCAAGCTGCAACATGGCAATCGTCCCACTAACGATAAATAAATAAATAAATGCACTGAGCTGTTCTCTAGCACTCTCCAGTAGCAGGTGTCAAAGTGCTTTACCAAGGAGGTCAGCATCACGAGCCTCATTTTACAAATAGGGAAACTGAGGCATGGGGAGTTGACGTAATTGGTCCATGGTTACCCAGCAGACTGGAGAGCTAGATAAACACCTAGGAGTTAGGATACTGACCCAGCCATATACACCATGTTCCCCTTAGGGCTGGCCTAGGACTGTACAGCTGGGGCAATTGTCATGGGCCCAGCCCAGCCAACAGCTCCCTGTCCAGACCCATCTAGCTCCCAGCTTTTAGCTAGAGGCTCTAACTCTACGGCCAATGGGACTGCCAGCCAATGAGCACCTTCTCTGCCTTCAGCTCCTCCAGTGGGAAATGCAGCAAGGCAGAGACACCAGGCAACAGTACAATATTCTGAACGTGAGAGGGACAGAGAGGTGTGTGTGTGGGGGTTTGCTCCCTTTCTGAGCCCGCTGCTGCTTTCCCTCCATCCCACACCTGCTCCCTCCCATCACCTCTCCTGGCTCGGAGCTGACAGCACAAAAGCTGAATCGTGACAGGAGAGGGTACAGCAGAAAACGTCTACAAGCAACAGCAGGATTCGAAGCACCTCCCGCTGCTGTCTGGCTCCAACCCTCCTGTTCAGCAGTAAGGAGGGCAGACTGGGGCTCAGCAGGACAGTCCTGTGCTGTGAGTTCCCACCTTGCAAAAGCCCTGAATGCAGAATGATGTCTCTGCTACAGAGACGAGAGATAATGGCGCTCGCCTGGTTTGGCTTTCTAATGGTCGGCACACTGCCCTTCCCACTCCATGTCTCTGGGAGCATAGGTCAAGCAAGCTCGAGTGCTGGTGCAACAGCCACTGGGTGCTCTCTCTTGCAGGGCTGACCCTCCCAAGACCTGTAATAGGTACCTGGATTGGTCGGTTTGCAGCAGATGTTACCCATAGTGCGTAGAAGCGAACCATTCTGGTCTCCCCTTACCTGCAGCTCCCTTAATGCCTGTCCTTCTGCCCACTGGTCCTTCCCAATCAGTGAGCAAGACGCGCAAATACACTCAAGTTAAACGCTCTGTTTATTTGATCCTTTTACAAAATCCAATATATGAATATTGTGCTCGTGTCAGAGGGGCTTTTTCTTTTTTTAAATATTTTACAACCATTTAAAACCTGATGCTCACAGAGCAGTTAACACAAACATGAGGCTGGGGGAGAGTTTGGGATCTGCTGTGAGGACAATGGGAGTTAACCCAAAAGATGATACAGTAACAATATACAGTCAGTTGGATTCCACTGAAGTAGAAGATGCTATTTACAGTGAACATGTACAGCCACACACGTGACACGAGAAAGACCTTGCTTCATCACCAGGGAAGCCTCTGGCCCAAATGCCCACTCCAATGTTAAGGAGCAGAGAGAAAGGGACTGCATTGCTTATGGCCCAAAGAGGGGAGAAGTGCTGGATGGTGGATTAGAGCGATGGAAAGTCATCGTGCCAGTAGACGCTGGAGATGTGCTGGCTTTGGACTGCTTGTGCCCCAACCCCTAACAATTCCTGGTGAGAAATTTGCTTTGCCTGAAATATAATGAGGCAGCTGATTGACTAATTCTGACTCCCTCACCCGTCCTGACAGCAGCTGTTGAAATACAGGTTGCAGTAAGCTAGCAGAGCGACACTCGCCCTGGTGTTACCGGCCTTGCACTGCCTGGCCAGCAGGCATCACGCTGCCCCACCCGCTCAGTCTCCAAAAGCCAAACAGCTGCTGATTTCACCGTATGCTGCTCTGCAGGTGAAAAGGCACCACCAACCAGAATGGCACTGGCCAGCACCAATGGTTGGTATTAGAGGGAAGTTTACAACCGTTCCTAGCCTGCATAATGGGGGTGAGTCTGTTGCGATAGTTGCTGAAACCAAGCTGCAAGACTGCCTTGCTGTAAGGAGAACAATCTGATTTACAATAGTCAATGGACAGAGTCACAAGGTTGACAAGTGGGACCCATGTCACCCTTGGAGTTACAGAGGGATGAAACTGGTCCATTACCTCTGGAAGGAGATACAGCCATTGCAGCCTGTAGTCTGTTCCTTTCACACCTGGTGGTGTAGGAACACAATAAACCAGACCAAAAAAACATAGCTAGGAGCACAACTGCAACAGCCTTGTAACGAGATACTAGTGATCTCCTCCATTTGGAAGGGAAAGAGAATTTGCAACACCGATGAAGGACGGGGGAATGGGACTGGGGTGGGGAAGGCCCAGAACCGTTTGGTTTTCAACCTTTAATGTATACATCTGATTGGCTTTAAAAAATAATAAAATAAATGGATGGAAATAAACATCCAGTAACAAACCAACACACGGAGTTTTAGATTTTGGGCTGCCAGGATTCCTGTTCTAAGGCTTCAGCTTGCCAGAGCAGCACAGCTGCTTGTCATGACAATCTGTCAGGTCGCTGGCTCAGCATGTCGAACGGCAGCCGTGCCTCCTGGCTGATGGGTCTGATAATACCAGCAAAGTAGTATAACAACATTTAAAAAAACCCCACCAGCAATACAAATAGATCAACGCCACACCCATCTTTGATTATTACACACTTCTTCAAGCTTGGTATATTTCAGCTGGAAAATAATAAAATCACTGGAATAATAAAATCGCCCCGAAGATTTTGAAAATAATTTGATCACAAGTTTTTTTTTTTATATATACATACATTTTACAATTTTTGTTATAAAGTGCAATCCACAGTCTGCATTCATCTCCATTTTAAATTCTTGCTTGTTTCCTGTGGGGTCCTGTAAGGGAGAGAGCTGAGGGAGCGAGCTACATCTTTGTGGGATGGAAGAGGATCTACATCCTACACAAACACATATGCTGCCGTCAAAAGCATCTTCTTTAGCTCCAACCTCATGAGAGGAGAATTAATGAAGACAACAGCAGAAAGGTTTGCGATTCTTTTCGGTGAGCTTAAGACTTGTCAGTAGAGATGGGTATTCAGGCTCATTCCTGCCAATGAAGAGTCCGGTACATTTGCTAACAGTCTTGTGCTACTTCTGCACCATGAGGGAGCGGAAAGATGATGCCACAGGCTCCTTCACTGTCTATCAATGGCCACTGGTTGCATTTTTAAGGACTGTTACACTTCAAAGGGTTTGTTTCGATAGCCTGATATTTTTGCAGCTAAAAACAAATTAAAAAAAAAATCGATCTTGTTTCATTACACTCCATGGGAAACATGAAGAGATACAAAGTGACATGTCCTCTGCTCTCCTGGGAAAGAGGAGCATTGCCCTTAGCAGCATGCCATGATGGGTAGCAGTTACCTGCACAGTGGAGAGGTAGCGGGGGAGTTTCCACCATGGGGTTCAGATTTTCTGCGGGGTTCACATGGACAATCAGCTAAAATACAGCCACGTGCAGCTGATCATGTACCTCTCAACTAAATGTACTGGAGACTTGATGTAAGCTACTGAAAATGAGATATGTGGCTATAGTGCTCAGCTTTAAAGACAATCAAAATAATAGTTCAAGTACCAGGTCAGTTACCTTACTGATTATATTCCAAATGCACCTATAGCTAGACCGAGATGGGGAAAAGAGGGGCATGTGGCAGATTACTCCATAAAAATGGGCATTGCTTTTAATCTTGCAGGTGCTGGATCATTGATCCTGGCTCTGACAAGCTCCCATTCTGTAACATCGCAGATCACAACAGGAACAACAAACTGACCTGGGGGCAAGTAAGTGGGCAGTTACTTCCCCTGCCCCGCCCCGCCCCACGACAACCAACCATCCCCAGGAAAGTTTGGAAAAAGGCACCCTATTGTTAAAGGGGCCCAGTCACATTTCCCTCTGAAAGCTTTGCAACTACCATAATAACCAACCCGCCCTGGTTACTAACAGTAAGAGGAAGGTATCTTGGTCTCTGTTGGGTGTATTTGTGGAGAGCTGTGACACTGTTTTGCTGATGGTCAGTGGCATCACTCTCATACACAGTTCTGCAGGCACAACTCCTCTGAAGAGCAACAGGATGTGCAGGGGTGCTTCTCAGTACCAGTGATCAGAAGGAATGTACCCAGAAAGGAAGGGGAAGGTGGTCTTGGCATGGCTGGTGCTGGCTGCTTTCAGGCCTGTCCAAAGGACCTGTAGAAACACAGCAGTGGAACACAAAACCCCTTTGTTTAGCTCCACATGGCTGACTCTGGTAGTTGGGGTGGCACTTTAGATCTGGATCCAGCATTGGCAAGAATCAGTGTCAGGGAGATGACAGGATAATATTAAGGATGATTTTAGATGGCAACGGGGGACAATTAATACGTAAGGAGAGCGCTCCTGAGACGTGACTACTTTACCCTCTGCAGGCTGTTGTTAAAAATCAAGAACAATTGAAGTGGCACAGTCAGTCGTTCTGAAAAGGAGAACTGTGGTGTCCTTTCTTGCATTATGGGAAATGAATGAGTGCACTGCCGAGGACAAGGGAGCAAAAAAAAAGAAACCGCAGCAGCAAGAAGGGTGCAGATACCTGGGAGGGGTCACAGAGCATCACGGACAGATCCGGGGCAGAGGAAGATGAGCAGGCTCAGAGCAGAGAAAACAGTGAGGTTCAAGAGACCCTTCCAAATTCTGCAGGAGGAGTAGTTTGTTTTAAACCCCAGTGCGATCACCTCCAAAGAAGGAACAGCCCTCCTGCAGCAGTGTGTTTGTGTGTGTGTCCTGCTGTGGCAGGAGTGCGTGCACGCGTGTAGGAGGGGAGATTTTAAGGCAGGAACACTGAAGCCCATGGTTGTCTTATCTGACTGCCCTGTGGGGCGTAGGCAAGTGAGCACATCGGGCAGCCAGTCCTGCTGGTACTTCACTTAGGTCCTCCTAGCAGTTTAAAGCTGTGTAACAATCAGAGGGGGGGCGTATTCTCTCTTCACTGCCCCATGAAGACCAGAGCAGCATTTGACACAATCCCAAAAAGAGAAGCAGAGTAAGTCCTACTGAATCTGAGCCCCCAGTTCTGAAGGGCAGGGCAGCGGGAAGCCCTGTTCACCACCACCACTGGCGCCCTCTCACCGAAATCAGCTTCTCTGAGTGCGTCTACACAGCAATTAAACACCAACAGCCAGCCTGGGCCAGCTGGCTCTGGCTGCGGGGCGCTAAAATTGCTGTGTAGATGTTTGGGCTAGGGCTGGAGCCCAAGTTCTGGAAGCCCGCAGGCCCCAGTCAGCTGCCCTAGGCCAGCCATGGCCATGCTGCAGGTCTTTTATTCCAGTGTAGATGAACCCTATAACACGCCTGCCTCCCCATGCACCTACTGGCAAAGCAATGGCCAGCTCTCCCTCTGCTACCCTGGGGAAGAAGTTGCTCCCACCAGGCTTGTGCGTGTGACCATCCCCCTAGGGTTTTGAATAAGCAGCACCTGCCGTTTTTACTCTGTTAACGATGATGCCATGGACCCTTTGGAGTGAATCTCGTGCCGTTCTTGGCACAGATCTCCAGCTCCAGCAAATGAAGCCCCTAGAGGATGGGGAGCATTCCTGATGCCCTTGCTAAAAGACCAAAATAGAGAGAACTTAAACCAAGCTCCCTTTACAACTAAGCAGGCTACGGAAAAACACAGGGCCTCAGGATCGCCCCAGATCACACCCACTCTAGTTACTGCAGACGTCAGTCACCCCAGAAGCAATGTTTAAGATCCCCAAACAGGAGCCAAGGCTGTCGGAGTGGCTGAAGGTTAATAGCGTTTGTGCAGTGAGGAGCAGGAAGGGAAATGAGTGAGACCAGGGTGGAGAGGAACTGGGCTGGAACTTCAAGTGCAGGTTGAGTGTGTGCAGTGCTAACCGAATCCCTGAACAGAGTGCGGCAGCTGAAGCCATCTGAAGGACAGGTGGACAAGGCCCCCTTGTAAATCTGGTGCTAGGAGCTGGGAAAGACAGTTGGGGAGGGAACCTCTGGAACCCCCCTCTCTGGTCTTCCCTCTCTGGGCTGCGAGGTGAAGGCGGTGGGTGGGGAAGGTGGCGGGGGTCTGACGGGGGAGGTGAGTTCATCGATGTGACACCTGAAAGGCCTCAGTAGCCAGAGAGGAGCACAGCCCACTGCTTGCAGCGGCTCGTTATAACTTGGGCCGATCGAAACAGGGAGGGGAAGCAAGAGAGTGACTGTACCCCTGCCCCGAAATGAGTTAGCACAGAGGACAACTGACAGACACAAGAGCTGCTTGGGGGCTGGGAATCGCCCCCCCACAGGATAGACAGGCTGGCTTAAAAAAAAAAAAAAAGCCTCACGTGGCAAATCTAAAACACTTTCAATTTAAATAACAAAAATTTAAAAAATGGTTGCCCTTGGGTAATGGACTAGCTGAGCTACTAACCAAAGTCTCTAGTTCCTCAGTGTATGATCCTAGCAAGTGTCTTCACACAGGTCATATGGTCTGGTTCCATTTAACTTGGTGCAGTTACCCTGGAGTGGGTGGGTAAAAATTATTGATTAGAATCTGTAATTTTCCTTTTGCTTTGCATCGCAGCCCATACTGGAGGTGTTTCTCACTCAGAACCCGGCAAAGATTGCCACCCTTCAGCCTCTTGCCCATGTCCAGAGTGCCGAACGGACCCCCCAGTAAATCCCGTCCTAAATGAACTTGAAGCATTTAGTCTTGTCATGGGGCAGGCGGGTCTTGAATAGGACCGAGTCCACACGAAACTGGGTGTACAGGAGGGGCATGTACCCGTACACCTTGACGAAGAAGTTGATGCACTTGTGCCGCTCGTGGAAGTGCGAATCGTCATGTGAAAGAGCCTGAGGGCAGCCAGGGCAGCGGAAGGTCCAGCGTGAGGTCACCTGGGAACCAAACATAAGAACGTAAGAATGGCCATACTGGGTCACACCAAAGGTCCATCTAACCCAGTATCCTGTCTTCCAACAGTGATCAATGCCATGTGCCCCAGAAGGAATGAACAGAATAGGTAATTATCAAGTGATCCATCCCCTGTCACCCACTCCCAGCTTCTGGCAAACAGAGGGTAGGGATACCATCCCTGCCCATCCTGGCTAATAGCCATTGATGGACCCTACATGAACTTATCTAGTTCTTTTTTGAACCCTCTTATAGTCTTGGCCTTCACAACATCCTCTGGCAAAGAGTTCCACAGGTTGACTGCGTGCTGTGTGAAGAAATACTGCATTTTGTTTGTTTTAACCCTGCTGCCTATTAATTCTTGTGGCCCCTAGTTCTTGTGTTATGAAAAGGAGTAAATAACACTTCCTTATTTACTTTTTCCACACTAGTCATGATTTTATAGACCTCTATCGTATCCCCCCTTTGTCATCTCTTTTCCAACCTGAAAAGTTTCAGTCTTATTAATCTCTCTTCATATTGAAGCTGTTCCATACCCCGAATCATTTTTGTTGCCCTTTTTTGAACCTTTTCCAATTCCAATACATCTTTTTTGAGATGGAGCAACCACATCTGCACAAAGTATTCAAGATGGGGGCATACCATGGATTGATATAGAGGCAATATGACAGTTTCTGTCTTATTATCTAGCCCTTTCTTAATGATTCCCAACATTCTGTTCGCTTTTTTGACTGCTGTGGCACACTGAGTGGATGTTTTCAGAGAACTATGCACAATGACTCCAAGGTCTCTTTCTTGAGTGATAACAGCTAATTTAAACCCCATCATTTTATATGTGTAGTTGGGATTATGTTTTCCAATGTGCATTACTTTACATTTATCAACATTGAATTTCATCTGCCATTTTGTTGCCCACTCACCCAGTTTTGTGAGATCCCTTTGTAGCTCTTCACAGTCTGCTTAGGACTCAACTATCTTGAGTAGTTTTGTATCATCTGCAAATTTTGCCACCTCACTGTTCACCCCTTTTCCCAGATCATTTATGAATATGTTGAATAGGACTGTATAGTATAGACCCCTGGGGGATACCAGTATTTACCTCTCCCCATTCTGAAAACTGACCACTTATTCCTACCCTTTGTTTCCCATCTTTTAACCAATTACCAATCCATGAGAGGACCTTCCCTCTTATCCCATGACAGCTTACTTTGCTTAAAAGCCTTTGGTGAGGGACCTTGTCAAAGGCTTTCTGAAAATCTAAATACACTATATTCACTGGATCCCCCTTGTCCACATCCTTTTGGACTGTCTCCAAGAATTCTAGTAGATTGGTGAGGCATGATTTCCCTTTACAAAAACCATGTTGACTATTCCCCAACAAACTATGTTAATCTATGTGTCTGACAATTTTGTTCTTTACTATAGCTTCAACCAGTTTACCCGATACTGAAGTCAGGTTTACTGGCTTGTAATTTCTGGCACCACCTCTGGAGCCCTTTTTAAAAATTGGTGTCATGTTAGCTATCCTCCAGTCATTTGGTACAGAAGCTGATTTAAAAGATAGGTTACATACCAGTTAGTAGTTCTGCAATTTCACATTTGAGTTCCTTCAGAACTCTAGGGTAAATACCATCTGGTCCTGATGATTTATTACTATTTAATTTATCAATTTGCTCCAAAACCTGCTCTAATGACACCTCAATCTGGGACAGTTCCTCAGATTTGTTACCTAAAAAGAATAGCTCGGATTTCGGCATCTCCCCATATCCTCAACCATCAAGACCAACGCAAAGAATTCATTTAGTTTCTCCACAATGGCCTTATCGTCCTTGATTGCTCCTTTAGCATCTCGATCATCTTGTGGCCCCACTGGTTGTTTAGCAGGCTTTCTGCTTCTGATGTACTTAAATTTTTTTTTGCTTTTACTTTCTGACTCTTTGACTAGCTGTTCTTCAAATTCTTTTTTGGCCTTCCGAATTATATTTTTACACTTTACTTGCCAGAGTTTATGCTCCTTTATTCTCCTCACTAGGATTTAACTTCCACTTTTTAAAGGGTGCCTTTTTGTTCTCAGTGCTTCTTTTACTTTGTTGTTTAGCCACAGTGGCACTTTTTTGGTTCTCTTACTATGTTTTTAAATTTGGGGTATACATTTAAACTGAGCCTCTATTATGGTGTCTTTAAAAAGTTTCCATGCAGCTTGCAGGGATTTCACTTTTGGCTCTGTACCTTTTAATTTCTGTTTAACTAACCTCCTCATTTTTGTGTAGTCCCCCTTTCTGAAATTAAATGATACAGTGTTGGACTGCAGTGGTATTTTCCCCACCATAGGGATGTTAAATTTAATTATATTATGGTCACTAGTATCAAGTAGTCCAGCTATATTTACCTCTTGGACTAGATCCTGTGCTCGACTTAGGACTCAATCAAGAATTGTCTCCCCTCTTGTGGGTTCCAGGACTAGCTGCTCCAAGAAGCAGTCATTTAAACTGTCAAGAAACTTTATCTCTGCATTCTGTGCTGAGATGACATGTACCCAGTCAATATGGGGATAGTTGAAATCCCCCATTATTGTTGAGTTTTTTATTTGAATAGCCTCTCTAATCTCGCTGAGCATTTCACAGTCACTATCACCATCCTGGTCAGGTGGTCAGTAATATATCTCTACTTCTATATTCAGAGGAACAAACAGCATCATCAGACACCCTGCTCCGAAGCTCCCTAGAGAGTAATGCATCCAGCAATCACTGATGTGCAAACAGCAGCCCCCCAGCAGGCTGCAGCCACAGAAAGGCTAGTAAAGGAAGTGAAGACGAATACAGCTGCCAACTGAAAACACAAGGGAGGAGTTTATGGCAACCTTACTCATGTGAAAAACAGGTTCTCTAATGGCCCCAAACAAGACCTTTTAGCTGAGCACTGTGATCAGGACCTGGGCTTGCCGCCTCACTAGAGGCCATCCCTCCAGCAGCATAAGCCTCAGGAAAGCCATGCATTCAATACACAGACTGAATCATCAACACCACTTCCTTCAGCAGCTGGGCTTTCCTTTGAGGTCTCCCATCCAGGTACTGACCAGATCCTAACTTGCTTAGCCTGTGAGCTGAGACAGTATCATAGCCTCTGATGGGAGAGCTTCAGGTAGGTGCTACAACATCACACTGACTCTTCCTACTACATGTCCTGGGGGCCTTTCGCCCACCATCATTTACTGTCAGTTATTAGTTTTAAGACCAGAATGTGATGCTCTCTTGGCCCGTGAAGCACAAGAGATTGGAGCTGTTTAGTTCAGAGAGGACCCAAAAATAATGGCACCTGATAGAGAATGGTTCAATATGCAATACTGAATGAAAGGTACAGAGAAGGGAAACTGGGTGCTGCTGGAGAACAAGGGGGCATCAGTGAAACGGTGCACAATAAATCTGTGGAACTCATTGCCACTAGATGTCATTGTGGTCAAAAACGTAGCAAGGTTGAGAAAAGAATTAAACATCTATCTGGGTAATGGGAGAACATTTAGTTACATTACATAGAACGCGGACATGTATATTTTCCATCTGACATAAACCCTCATGTCTCAGGATACAAACTAAGCCCTAACTGATGGGTGTTAGGAAGAGACTTCCCTTATGGGCAAGTTCTCTCTCACTAGAGAGCTTTCTGCACCTTCTTCTGAAGGTGGCTGGTACCAAACACTTAGAGATAGGATCCTGGGCTAGACAGATCCTTGGTTTGATCCTATATGGTAATCCGGCAATGCCTGTGCTTCTAAATGAAGACTCTGGGTAGGGAGAGACGATAAGTGGCTGCTGCAAACCCAGCACAGAATAAATATTCCATCCTCTTCCATTCCCACATTCAGCAGTAGGGAAGGGCTATACCAGCTAGCAGATGGCTAGCCACAGCTCCTCGGAGTCATGCTGGGAGATGTGAAGGGTCCACTCTACTTGGCCACCACTGGCTTGGAAGAGTATTTAACTGCAGAGAGGATCTTTCAGAGGCCTGTCTTCCCCCCATGGAAATGAGTCCCTGAGGAATGACAGAGGCTTGCTCTTTTTTCCATTTCCAAGCAGAGACCCACCACCGCCTTTACGTGACTGATCCTGACAGTCTCTCAGTAACACACAGACTGTGCTCAGCATCTTACTAATGATGGGTGAGTTCACTGCTTGAGAAGTGAGAGACCAATAGCCCACGATAGAGGCAGGCTTTCTCTCACCCAGCTAAGACAATGCATCAATACTGCAGCATCTCCTGCTAGTCTTGACATGGGTCACATGCCAATGTACCTCCATCCTCACATGCAACGTCCACATCCTAGCACTGGCACCCCGCACAGCGCTCCCAACGCAACTGAATCCTGATCTTCAACATCCCTTTACTATTCCAGCTTTGAATCCCTGTATGGCTCTGCCATAGCATCTCCAGCATCACATACAGCACCTCCTGGCTCCTCCAGTCCTGAGGCCCACAACCCCTTCCCCTGACAGCTCTGTTCCTCAACCCAAACTGGCAACAGTCCTGATATTTTTTCCCCAAGACACTCTTGAATATTCAATAAATTCACATAGTAGTAGGCGAGCTCTGTGAATAGGGACCTGCCTGAGACCCACCAAGCTCATTTCCACATCTGACCAAACCTATAATTGGACTCTAGGTCTCTGGAGGTGAAAGGCACTAACCCCACTGATACACTGAATCACTACTTCTGATCTGTGACTATGGAGAATTCAGCACAAGTACACACAGACCCAGCTCCCTACCAGCCATGCCAGCTCATCTGTAGGGCACGGTTTACCTGGCTATTTTAAAATCGGAGCTACAATTTCATTTGATTTGGTCTCCATCCAAACACACGTGCCCCAGCGATCTTGCTTGACCAATCTGATTAATCAGGGAAACACTCAGACATTACACGGATGAGAGCCAGTAGAACACTTCTTAGATAGAAGGCACAGACTGAGCTCACAGGAAGTTTTATTTATTTGATTATTTCAGTTCATTTCTCCAGTCCTTTTCCTGGGGAAATCCATCCTACTTGCACCATCAGAGGCTGACATTTCTGAGCCATTCCTGCCACCAGGAGAGCCCGCCATGTACCACTGAAACGTCTGTCTTTCTGGCAGTACAGCTCTATAAGCATTTAAGATACATAGATAATATCCTTACTCAGAAATCTCTGGGTTTTATTGCTGGGAAAGAGTCTCAGGTTATGGAATGACACTCGCTCCCCATCCTAAGTCACAAAAGAGATCCAAGATTAGAGGATACGGCAGCTCAAAGAGAAGCCACTGGCAGCTGAGATGCTCCTTTCCCTGTGGCAGGCAGGGTCCCAGCAATCTGACCCTCTGACTGAAATATATGGAAAGAACATGAGCAAGTAAGGAAGAAAACAGATCCTTTTTAGGAATGGGAGACAAAGTTTGGGCAGGGGGCAGAGAGATCAGTCTCACCCCAAGCCTCTGTCTTATTTCTAGGAGAAATCCAAGTCTTCCTTGATGGCTCTAAAATGTTTGGTTCCCTCCCACTGTCCCATTGTTTCCTGCTCTCCAGCATCTCCGGGTGAGAGGGGAGCAGCGTGTGTCAGAAAAGCATGAAAGGAAGTTCCTTGCAGCATTTCTGGCCTGAACTGAACCCCACAGCTAGTAACTTCCTCCAACTTTTCCACAGCATGGACCAGACTTTACTGGGGAGCCTGTCTCATATGCACCCCTCCCCTCCCCCTGCTCATTCCATAAGAGCCATCTGGCATCCCCAACCATCGCTTCCATGGGAAAGGAATGTCAGGAAAGGGGGAAAATCTATTTTTAGCTGCAATAAGTGCTTTTGAAAATGGTAATCATGCCACTTCCATTTGCTCTTCATTCCCCTCCCCGCTCCATCTGCTCTGTTCCCCTTTCCTCCCCCCATTGCCCCTGCCAGTGCATCTCTGCTGCCTGGCCCCCTTTTTCTCAACACAGATTCTCCATCCTGGTCAGCTCTAAATGACATCATGGCTGGATATGGGAATAGGAGCCCACACGCACCCAGACAAGCACTTATCAAATCCCAGCAGCACGCTTGATGCTTCATGTACAAAGACAACCACACGGCACCTGATGTGAGGCTCTTCTGGGGGCTCAGATACAGACCGTGGAGCTAAGAGACAGAGTGGCACAGGGACATGAGGTGGGGTAAGACTCTGTTGGCAGAGATGACTTCTGAAGGGCTTTGTGGAAGACAGTATATATGTTTCGAGGAGGGGCCTGGAGGAAGAAGCTGTTCCAAACGTAGGGGGCAGCATGGAAGAAGGCACCAAGAGGAGATGGGTAGAGGTAACGAAGGGCTCAGATCAGAGGGATGCTCAGGCTCCAGGAGGTAAGAGGAGGAAGTGAGAGTAGAGATGCCAGGAGAGAAGGACACGTCGACATGCAGACGGTGAGTGGATGAGCACGGTCTCTGTAGTCTAGGTACTGCAGGAGATCACTGCAGACACTAGTCTCCCAGCCTTCACCTTTCTCTGCCCAGCAGTTGCCATAACCCAAAGCAGACCAGCTGTTAATGCAGAGAGACAGAATGCCCCACAGCTCTACACGCCTCCTAGATGAAGCAGCTGGTCCAGCACCCACCAAATCATCTAGCTACATAGCTGATCTGAAAGGCCGAAGCAATGATCAAGACTGGCTGATCATTATCAGATAGACTATAGCTAACAACCACCCAGTGTCGGAAAGACAAGAATAGGAAGGGTCCCCCTGAACTGGGTGAATTACTGTGCAATTTCCCTATTTCCTACAACAGATGGGGAATCTTCCATACAAAAGAAGAAAACAGAGATTGTTGGGAGTCCAAGTAAATAATGCTGAGAACAAAGCAGGTGTGGATTCACAAAGCATGCGACCCATCTCCTAATAAAGACTCCATCAGCTCTTTACTTTCCACATTCCTAAAAGAAAAAAAAATCTAGCCTTAAAAGGGACTTCACTATCATCCTGCAATGAATTTACCAAGAGGTGATGCTGTTGGAACTAAAGCCTGAAAGGCCTAATGTGTAAACTCAAATGAGAAAGGGCTGCTGGGACTTCTGTTATATATAATGCAGGTAGCTTTAAAAGGAAATTCTTGATTTTGAAAGAGTGGTTAGTTAAGATTTTTTTGTGTTGAGGGGTTTCAGGGAGAGAACTAAAAATAGGTCAGTCAACAAGCTTTAGAGGAGGGTTGGGTATTTAACAAAAACTTTACTGATTGCTAAGTACTCAGAACTTTACAAAGGCTACAACTAAGCAAGTTCTGGTATATTACGGATTAGGGAGTTTGCTGGACTTATTTCATTGGCCACTGCTATTGCTTAGCATAAGTGCTTTGAAATTGAGACACCAAGGTGTTAAGTGAGACAGCGGCAATCCTTGGATTAGGGTCCAGCACTGTGCTCGGGTTGCTTGGACAATGCTGCTTGTCTTTTCAGATTACAGTACATGGAGCTTGGAATGACAGAATCTGAGCTCAAGTCTGTATATCTGAGCAGACACAGTATTGAACAGAACGGTGTCCAGAGTCCATGCCTGATTGTGTTCTAAAGGAAGAGGTAGTAAGTTAACAACGAAAGAGATTCCTAGATTCCAAGGCCAGAATAGAAAGGGAGCCCTATGAGGCATATGCAACATACTAAGCACCCGCCCATCCTCCCATCCCTTCATTGTTCCTTGCCATCATTCATTGCGTTAAGATGCCGAGATACTATGATGATAGGTGCCAGTACTGAACCTTAAGGAAGACGGATGGCTGAACAGAGATGGATGGAAGAATCCCATGCACAGCTACAGACTAGGGACCGAATGGCTCAGCAGCAGAAAAGGACCTAGGGGTTACAGTGGACGAGAAACTGGATATGAGTCAACAGTGTGTCCTTGTTGCCAAGAAGGCCAATGGCATTTTGGGAGGTATAAGTAGAGGCATTGCCAGCAGATCCAGGGACGTGATCGTTCCCCTCTATTCGACATTGGTGAGGCCTCATCTGAAGTACTGTGTCCAGTTTTGGGCCCCACACTACAAGAAGGATGTGGAAAACGTCCAGTGAAGGGCAACAAAAATGATTAGGGGACTGGAACACATGACTTATGAGGAGAGGCTGAGGGAACTGGGATTATTTAGTCTGCGGAAGAGAAGAATGAGGGGGGATTTGATAGCTGCTTTCAACTACCTGTGTTCCAAAGAGGATGGATCTAGACTGTTCTCAGTGGTAGCAGATGACAGAACAAGGAGTAATGGTCTCAAGTTGCAGTTCGGGAGGTTTAGGTTGGATATTAGGAAAAACTTTTTCACTAGGAGGGTGGTGAAGCACTGGAATGCGTTACCTAGGGAGGTGGTGGAATCTCCTTCCTTAGAATTTTTTAAGGTCAGGCTTGACAAAGCCCTGGCTGGGATGATTTAGTTGGGGATTGGTCCTGCTTTGAGCAGGGGGTTGGACTAGATCACCTCTTGAGGTCCCTTCCATCCCTGATATTCTATGATTCTATGGACACTCTCCGGGGTAGGCCCTGTTCCTTTGGGGACTGCAGACACATGCCTACTTTTTCAGGAGGAATTAGTGATCCTGAGTGCCTCTGTTTTGGGGTGCTCAACCTGAGATATCATGAAACATCGATTTTCAGAAAGTGCTGAGTACCCTCCCCTCTGAAAATCAGTCCCCTTTAATATGTCTCCATTTGGACATCCAACAACATCTTTACACAAGGGGCAGAGCCCATTGTTTTCTGGGACTGTGCTACAGTGGAATCAGGTCCCAATAGCCTCATTACCTCTCTCCACCCGAGTGCAAAGCTAGACCCTAGGATCTCCAGTTTATAGTAGAATGAGACATATAGCAGCATCAGAGGCTCCGCAGAGACACGCTCCACAGCAGATGGCCTGTGATGACAGAACATACAGCGCTTGGTGCAGAAATGGGCCTAAAAGTGCTAGAGGACTCTACAGACCCTAACAACAACAAGGAATTGCATCCCCTGCTTGTGCCTGTAAATTAAAGGAAGATGCAAGATCACTTATCGAGCCTTTCGGGAAGCAAGTGGACTAAAGCTATTGACTCTGATCCCTTTAGCCCTCCCTGGTCTGGGTCCTGCCGGTCTCAGAGACAAACTGTTTCTACAGTGAGAGCAGCGGGGAGACATGCAAACAATCCCCCAGATCTAGGGGACTTGAGGTGTGGCTTCTCACTGACCTGTTCCAGCCCGTTTGACTACCCCTACTGCGTGCTGCAAGGTGCATCCAAACTGGGTTTCCCTTATTCAGTGGAAAGTCTCTTGGGGCTAGTCGTCTCACTCTCACTATTGGATACATTAGTCTGTGAGCCCAGGTGCACAGAGCTAAGATAAAAGAAAAGGAGTACTTGAGGCATCTTAGAGACTAACAAATTTATTAGAGCATAAGCTTTCATGAGCTACAGCTCACTTCATCGGATGCATTGGTGGAAAAAACAGAGGGGAGATTGATATACACACACAGAGAGAACATGAAACAATGGGTTTATCATACACACTGTAAGGAGAGTGATCACTTAAGATAAGCCATCACCAGCAGCGGGGGCGGGGGGGAAAGGAGGAAAACCTTTCATGGTGACAAGCAAGGTAGGCTATTTCCAGCAGTTAACAAGCACCTACTGCAGGACAGGCCCAACAAAGAAAATAACAGAACGCCACTAGCCATCACCTTCAGCCCCCAACTAAAACCTCTCCAACGCATCATCAAGGATCTACAACCTATCCTGAAGGACGACCCATCACTCTCACAGATCTTGGGAGACAGGCCAGTCCTTGCTTACAGACAGCCCCCCAATCTGAAGCAAATACTCACCAGCAACCACACACCACACAACAGAACCACTAACCCAGGAACCTATCCTTGCAACAAAGCCCGTTGCCAACTCTGTCCACATATCTATTCAGGGGACACCATCATAGGGCCTAATCACATCAGCCACACTATCAGAGGCTCGTTCACCTGCGCATCTACCAATGTGATATATGCCATCATGTGCCAGCAATGCCCCTCTGCCATGTACATTGGCCAAACTGGACAGTCTCTACGTAAAAGAATGAATGGACACAAATCAGACGTCAAGAACTATAACATTCAAAAACCAGTTGGAGAACATTTCAATCTCTCTGGTCACTCGATTACAGACCTAAGAGTGGCTATCCTTCAACAAAAAAGCTTCAAAAACAGACTCCAGAGAGAGACGGCTGAATTGGAATTAATTTGCAAACTGGATACAATTAATTTAGGCTTGAATAGAGACTGGGAATGGATGAATCATTACACAAAGTAAAACTAATTCCCCATGTTATTTCTCCCCCCCACCCCCCACTGTTCCTCAGATATTCTTGTTAACTGCTGGAAATAGCCTACCTTGCTTGTCACCATGAAAGGTTTTCCTCCTTTCCCCCCCCCTGCTGCTGGTGATGGCTTATCTTAAGTGATCACTCTCCTTACAGTGTGTATGATAAACCCATTGTTTCATGTTCTCTCTGTGTGTATATCAATCTCCCCTCTGTTTTTTCCACCAAATGCATCCGATGAAGTGAGCTGTAGCTCACGAAAGCTTATGCTCTAATAAATTTGTTAGTCTCTAAGGTGCCACAAGTACTCCTTTTCTTTTTGCGAATACAGACTAATACGGCTGCTACTCTGAGAGCTAAGATAGGTGCATTTCTAACAGATCAGAATAAATAACTATTTCTCCTGAAATCAGAAGCACTGTACGAGGTTCCCATCTACTGCTTTACCTTGATGGGTGGTTTCCTTGTGATGTGAGAGACTAGAAAGTTCATGGCAATATCCTCACAGTTGATGTATTCGTCTACCATGTCACGGATGGCTTGTGGCATCACGTAAGAATACAGGTAGGCATAGTACTGAAACAAACAAACATTCAACAGTAAAACAGACCCAAAACAGCTAGTGACATACTAACTATGTGCCTGACCCAAAGCCCATTGAAGTCAATGGAAAGGATCCCCAGAACAATGCTGGGGGTAGGATTTATCTCCAAGAGAAGTTCTGCTTCACTCACTCACAGAGTAGCAGCGAAGCCACTCCATGGCTGCCATTACAGACCTGCAGCTCCTGGGATTCCACTCCATTGCAATCTGGACACACATGGCCACCACAAATCTTGCTGGTCAGTCTACACAATGTTTCTGCTGCATCTTGGTCCCTTCCCAACAACGGATGATGGTACAGGATGAGCCCTTTAAAGATCTAGCCCCCCATTGTCCCAAAAGGATACGAATAGTCTCTTTGTTCTCCACTGCCTTCCCCAGGCGGGGAGGAAGGAAGAAGGCTCTGAACACCTGATGGAGCTCTCTGCATCTGTCCCCAATTCCCCTCTTTTTATAACAGTAGCCTCAGATACAAATCAACTTAACCATCACCTTTCTAGCTTCTGAGCCCACTTCAGGATTCTTTTACATCTGGTAACCACAGGAGCCAGAGTTTCTGTGGTGACCCTGTTACCCCTTGCCACACTCGGTATGCATAAAATTAGATCCCAAAATAGGGTTGCTGCTAATTTTAGCTGTTCTTCGCTGGGAGAACCTGGGGCTGTGATTTCCAAGCTGCCTGAGGGATTTGGAATCCTAAGTCCCATTAAAACCAATGAGATTTAGAAGCCCAACTCCCCTAGCTTTGAACCTTAGATTTTCATTAGTGAAATGCTTTGTGGTTCCATTGTGAAGGGTGCTAAGTACACAGGTGTGTAAGCTATTGTTGGTGTCACAGCAGTGAGCCTTTATGGACATTCCTCAGGTTCCTAAGGACTGGGAGCAACAATCCAGGGCTGGGCATATGAACCCAGACTCCTGCATGGCAGGGCAGTGCAATAACAAATCACTAAACCAACCCAGAGAAGACCTGAACACTTTGATGGCTGGCATCACAGCATCTAAGAGAATTGCTGCAACTGAATTGGCCACATGCTCAGTCTCTCTCCCTCAGCTCAGAGCCATTCTATGCATCTCTCCTCAAATAAGCCGCATCTCTTGGGACATGTATATTAACCTTTCCTCGTCAGGGTTTCCGTTTGCGGTGATTAATGAAGCTTATGTTGAGAATCAGAGATGCAAGAGAAGGAATGGTCAATTCTGGCACTAGTTTTTTAATCGAAAACTCAGGCTACTCTAAAACGGAAAAGCAAAGCTGAGAGCTGGCCAAGGAGTACTGAGACTGGGTTCTCTCGGACCACTTGCTCTTACCTTATGAAAGAAGGCAGCACCAGTCAGCACCATGGACAGTTCACAAGAGTAGTTCGAGTTATAGAGCCAGGATTGATGCGGGATGTCCCACGCATGGTATCGCCCAGGGAATCCAACAATGCGGTCCCTTGCCTCTCTCCAGACTCTGCAAATGTAAAGACAGAACTTCAGTGGGGCAAGACCACAGCACACTCAAACTGTGAAAAGAATCTGTAGTGTAGCTCTACCTAATAATGAAAGTATGGATGGTCAGCCAAGGATCCCCAGGCCATAAAACAACCGCATGAAACAGGCACTCGGCAAAATCCTGGCCCCACCACAGTCAATGGCAAAACTCCAGTTAGGCCAAGAGTTCACCCATTATCCCCATTTTACAGATTCAAAAACTGATGCATTCAGAGGTTAAGCGTGGAATTTTCAAGGACAAGCAGCATCAGTCTAACTCTGCTCCCATTGGAGTTGATGGGAGTTTTAGCACTGACTGCAGTGGGAACAGAGTTATGTAATATTGAGCGTTTTTTGGAAATCCCATCCTAAGAAACATGCCTGAGATCACATAGTAGGGCTGGAAACAGAATGCCAAGGCTCCTGCCTGCCAGATTCAGCTCTAAATGCTAAAGAAACACTGGTGATACACTACAAGGAGCAAACTCCACAGACAGGGGCCCTGGCGAAAATTCCTTTTGTCCCAAGGACCTCAAAGTGCTTTAGAAAGAACGTCTAACACATAACTGTACTGGCTGTACTCTGAGCTAATTCAAAACTGATCTTTCAATCACATACAAGTTTATCATCATCCAACCAACTTTTCCAAGCTCAGTCATGGACGCTCTCCAGTACCAGCAAGCTTCTCAGTCCAGCCCTTTTCAAGCACGGCAAGAGGCTGGTTTGGTTTGGTTTTTCATATGGAAAGAATATTTTTTCCACCTCACCTAACTTGTAAATTACTCAGGGGATTTTCCACAGACTTCTAAACAAAAAACAACCACTCCAAGTATCTTCTGAAGCACGGAAAACAAAAACCCAAATGAAATGTGCAGAAAGTTATGAGCAAGGAAAAGCCGGTTCACGGCTGCTACTCTGAAACCAGAAATGGTTTTGTTTGCTACCAAGCCCACACCATAACATAGATCACTCACTTCAAGATGTTTCATCAACTAAGGATGAAAAATTAAATAAAATCAACATTTCAGCTACTTTTGTTCCTAAATGTTTTCCCCTGAGAGGGACAGGGTCACGTGTGTGTGTGTAGTTGAGACACAGGCCGGGAGTCTAGATTCTGAGTTCTGTTCCCGGCTCTGCTACAGACCCCCCTGTGTGAACTTGAACAGGTCACCCCATGTCTCAGCTTCCTCATCTGTCTAGTGAGGGTAACGCTGACCTCTCTCCAGGGGATGGGGGGAGGCTAAAGTCACTGGTGTTTGTAAAACACCAGGATATTAGCAGATGGGAGGTGCTGCACAACAGCTAAGTATTATTATTTATCGTCACAGAAATTGGAGCTTTACCCCCACGCAGCTGTGCAGGAGCAGGCATAACAGCCTGGCAGGATCTGCTCTCCACTCCTCCCCTCTGGCCATGTGGGTTCTCCCTGCAGGGAAGGAAGGGGCCTCTTCACACCGCCTTTCTCCCTTGCACAGCCACATAAGAGGGGTCATGATTGAGCCTCTTATGTGTTTAAATGGTGACGGTCACATATGAGAAAGCAAGCACTTAATATTCCATTCTCATTTGAATCTCTCTCCCCTCCAGGAGGAATCTCTCTGGATTATTGGAAAACTGTCAAGAATAATTAAGAAAAACATCAGCGTGCGAGGTCTAACCTGGGAACTAAGCCTGGCTTTATGCTGCAGGGCAGCTTGGCTCTTTTCAGATCATTTGATCTTGTCTAGTTAATGGTTAGTGTCTAAATTACATATTGCAAACTGGAACTTGGTGCTTCTCATCTAAATAGAACGTGTCTCTGTTGAATGCAGAAAGGGGCTTTCCCTTCATCCTAGGAGCGAAGCGTGGCCACACATGGTAATTTTCTGCCACTGTGTATTGTACAACTGTTCCCACCCCCGGAATATTCTCCTCTCAGGATAGGTGTTACAGAGATCACTGCTGCAGGGCAATAGCAGAAGTGCTAACAGAGACACTGCCAACACCTCTTGGGCATTCGTTACATTTACCAGTACAGTAAGAAGCAAAGATACTTTAACTGTAGACATTGCTAATTAAATTAATGGAAATCCAATATAACCTGGTAATGAGAACATGAATAATTAAAGCTGTCAGCACCTTCCTGGTCACCATTCTTCCACCATGCAGTTATTTTTGCAGGTTTTTATTAATCCGACATGACTTAGTTTTAATAGCTGGAGCAGGAACTATTCCTGTCCTTATTAAGTTATTCCTACTTCTGCATTACTGGGGTGCTTTTCCCCCAAGCAGGAGTCAAGCCCTGGAAGTCAAGGATTCCTTGGCTTTAGACAACTGTCTAACATTTATTCCTTTGAGGGGTTATAACTGGAGCATCACCCCTGTTTTACAGCTAGGGAAAACAAGACAAGGTGAGGGAAAGTGAGTTACCCAAGGTCACCCAGCAAGTCAGTGGCAGAGTTTGGAACAGAACCTAAGACTAGAGCCCTGAAACCTGACCCAAACCTGCTAGGATCCGACTACAACTGTTGGGTCTGGGAAAGCAACCGGACCCTTGAGGGCTTGCTCTCATGGGATTGGTGTGGCAGTGGCTGCGTGATCCCCACTCCTGCTGGCCACCGCCACCTTGCTGCGCGGCATGCACTGCAGAGTGAGTGTGCCGAGGAGTCAGGGTGCCTCATGCCGCAGCACAGCAGAGGGCAGTGGATGGCAGACGCAGGGCATGCAGCCACTGCCGAGCCAACCCCAGGGCAGCAGGAAGAGAGCTGACCCCACCCCTGGCAGGAAGCGGCAGTGCTGACTCGCGCGGGGTGAAGAGTCAGGGTTGGCTGGAAAACGACTTGACCCTTTCAGGTCAGCTGGGCTTGAGTTTGGTTGGGGCCTAAAAATTAGTCCCAAACAAACCTCTACCTAGGAGTCCTGGCTTCCCCTTTTACCTGCCTCCCAACCACCAGGCCAACACACCGCAGTGACAGAGAAGACCTGACTCCTTTCCCCTCTTCCGCTTGCTGACTGAGCTCTTGGATTAGTGCAGAGAGGCCACTGTGCAGACTGCAACCCCTATTGGCCACAGGAACCAAGAACCAAGTGAGTGACACAAGTTTGCGTAGTGGCATCATTAGCCTGCTGTGTCAGCCCCCGCCCTGGGAACACACTTCTCGGCACCTATTTACGAGCTCTTTAGCTGTAGGAGTTGAAGGAGCAGCCCCAGAGCCTTCCCCGATGGCAGCTCAGACTCAATTAGAACCTGCTTCCACAGCCGCTCTGACAGCCAGATTCCATCAGCGGCTGGAACAGAGATTGGCCTCGCTCCCTTTCCCCAGGCCCCAGTTCACTACTTCACCCCAGTCGCCTGCCTCTGCACCCAGGAAACCCTCTGCAAGTGCAGAGCGGATGGAAGTTTAGATGCTGAAGCGGGAGAGGGACGGGGACAATAACAACGACATGCTGAAGACAGGATGTTCTGTGAAAGTTAATACAGCCCCCGCCAACGTGCTAGAGACAGAAGAGATCTGCAGGGTCACGCTGTCATGGGAGAGATTCAGGAGGACTGCCGGCAGCGCCTGGCAGTGAAGGACACGTTCCCTGAGTCAGGGCAATATGTCAAACTGACAATCCCACGGCCACTGAGAGCAGCACAAACAAGGCGATGCCGCCCCTGCCACCCACATGCTACTTCAGGCTTCCATAATTGAAGCTGCCATCCTTCTGCAGCCGGCGGGTAATCCATTCAACTCACTGCATAGGCCCTGCTTCCCCATCAGCACCTACATGGAACCAGGTCCCAGGGGGACTGCCCATCTTTATGCTGCCGCCCCCTACGGACCACATTAGATAGGTGCCGCTAATGTCAACAACAGACACACCCACACCAGTGTTCCCTCTAATTTTTCCCACCCATGTGTGGAATGAATTCTGTTATGTGCACCAATATGGATGTGATGTGTGACACACCACCTTCATTTTGGTGCACATAACAAAGTTCATGGGGTGGGGCCAAGGGGTTCAGCGTATGGGAAGGAGCTCAGGGCTGGAGCAGAGGGTTGGGGTGCAGGGGGTGAGGGCTCTGGCTGGGGATATGGCAGAGGGGATCAGGGCTGGGGCAGAGGTGCAGGGGTATGAGGGCTCTGGGATGGGCCTGGGGATGAAGGGCTTGGAGTGCAGGAGGGTGCTCCAGGACTACAGCAGGGAGAGAGGGCTCCCCGCAGCAGCACCTGGGCTGGATGGGGAGAGGTGCCTCTCCCTGCTGTGGCAGCTCTGAGGCTGGGGCTGGGGGAGAGGCACCCCCCATACACCCCAGCTGTGGCAGGTCTGGGTTCGGTCCAAGGGAGGGGCGCCGCACCCCTGGCAGTGGCAGGTCCGGGCCATCCATCCTCCAACAGGTCTGGGCCGGGGCTGCGTTTGGGCCACCCCTCCCCTGGCAGGTCCCAACTGGATGGGTTCCCTGAGCGGTGCTAAGTAGGCTGCTGCGCGGCTTACAGGGAACTTAGCCCCACACCTGGACAGGCTACCCTCTAAGAATGGGAGGGAGAGTTTAAGTCCCTTGGTCCATTCAATCTGGGAACTCTACTGACTTTGTCAATGAGGGGGACAATCTGGAGGGGGTGTCAGAGATGTGAACACCTTGGAACAGGATAGACCATCCACTCACTTCACAGAGGCTGCTGAACAGCCATCAGTTTGCACCAGCTTTTGTCGCTACCTACTTGAGCTGGATTTGACACAGCAGCATAGGAGCAAAAGGCTATCTACCCTGTTCTCACCCCCTGAACCACCCAAATGAAATCTTTAATGTAACCGTTCATGACTGTGCAAGAACCTTAAACTTAACTCATTCAGGCACATTAAGTCAGTTATTTAGAAGTATTTTAATTTAGGGGGTTTTGGTCAGGTCTAAATGCTTAATAAGTGATGATAACAGTAATGATGGGTAGGGCTGGTAGCACCAGATGTTTTTAAGACTACCCAACACTTCCCATTATAAGACACTGTTTTCAGTTGCTTATAACTTTGCCAAACTATCTGGGCTGAAACTTTCCTCTAGAATGGTTCAGCAGTTTCTGAGAACAGGACTAGGAAAAAAATATGTGATTTTGTCCATGTTAAAAAATTGTGGTGACCTTTTCTTGTGGAAAAAGCAGTATGTGATCTTGTAATTATAATAATTGCACAGGCAACCTTAATTGTGGCATTTCCTGACATTTGTGTGCTTGACTTTGTAATCCCATTAAAGTTCTTTTAACATTGTTTTTCAGTCTAAGAATAATACAGATTTTGTATTTATAGCACCTTTCACTCAGCGATCTCCAAGCACTTTATGATTAATCATTAAGCCCGCAGCATCCCTCTGAGATATGGAAATATGACTGTCGCCGTATTAGAGATGCGGAAACTGCCCTCAAAAAGGTGAAGGCTAATATTTTGAAATGAGAGTGCCTGATTTTTCCAAAGCAGTGAACAATGGCAATACCTACTGAAAGCAATGAGAGCTGCAGGTGCTCAGCACTCCTGAAAACCAGGCCCATTATTTAAGCGCTATAAATTAATTTTAAGTGGCTAACTTTAGACATCCAAGTTTCAAAACTCTAGTCGAAATGACCAAGGAAATCAGGAATAGAATCGTACTTCTCCTGACTCCAGTTCCTGGCTTTAACTACACTTCAGAGTCTGGATCTGAATGGAACAAGGCTCAATTGTATATGGCCCGGTCCTCCAGACCCCAACCAACCGCACATGCACAGACTTTACTTCACTCACCGGAACCCAAACATGATCTCGTCATGGCGAAGGTGGGCGTCGTCGTCGATAGACAGAATGGCCTCTGTCTCGATCTCATCCCATGGCAGGAACCTGTTGTTCAGACTGTTCTTTTCTGTGCGGACAACCTAACAAACACACAACAATTATAGCTAGGCGCTCGCCAGACTGACATAACAAAGCTTTAGAGACAGGGGCAAGCTACCCCAGCACCTGCAGTTGTAAGGCCATGTTTCTATACTGCCGTTTGGCTCTAGTACCTGACAAACTAAGGTTTCTGCTCCCACACTGAATTCAGTGAATTCCAGCTCCTTGAATTAAAGATTCCAACCTGTCTCATTTGGTCACTGGAGTTACTCCACATCCAGGACCACATCAGTAAATCAGATTAACTCTCCTGAAGTCAGATGGAGCTAATTTACATCAGCTGAGGTTCGGGCCCCAATGTTGTTACTCAGAATCATTATACTGAGCCCAACATTTTACTCATTGTTTCCTGTAAATTTCCTGATCATCTATTAAAGTAACAGAATGACTGAAATTAGAGATGAGAAAAAGGTCTGCGAGGACAGCTAGGCTATACCCTGGCTAGTGAAGGACTGATCTTGCCATGTATTTTCCAGTGCTTTGTCCAGTCTGATCTTAAGCATACTGTGGGATGAAGCATCCATCACTTCCCTGTAAGAGGATCAAATCAAATACATCTCATTTTCAGGAAGTTTCTCCACATATTCATCCTAAAATTTCCCTTTCTTATATTTATCTCATTACTCCTAGCATACACCCCTGAAACCATATTAAAGTCCTCCCGCTTCCTGGTTGATTACACTTTCAAATATGACCCCGCCTCCAAGACTTCTTTATTGACCCCTAGCCTAGTCAAGCTATACCAAATTCAGTTCTTTTATGTCTTTCCTCCTAGATAAAGCTCTCCAGCCCTTTAATCATTTCTGTTGCTCTCCTCTAAACGATCTCCCCAGGCTTTTTTTTTTTTTTAAAAAGTCTGCAACTTGATGAAAAGAATACAGCAATGTGGCAATCAAACTCAATTAAATAAGATTACATTTGATCATATAAAAAAACCACACTGAAACCATTAACAGTGGAAAATATTTGTATCAGGGATCTGTGTGACAGCTGGTGAGATTAAAGTCCCATGTAAAGCCAGAGTTACTGCTCTCTTTTGTTAATAGTGACTGAAAAAAAAAATAAGAACATTCACCGGGAATGCATTAAAATATTTCATGAAAGATCCATCAAAAGCACAAACAATTTATTGCAGAGAGTGAACAAATTACGCAACTATAAGCTGAAGTGTATCAAGGCCACAGCTGCGCGGGCGGCATTCATACAACAGAAGGGCTGCCTATTCAATTAGTTCACATTGGAGAATACCAACCACAAACAGACACACAATATGGGAAGATGCATTTTTTTTCCCCAAGGTGGAGAAGTGAAAAAATTATGATAGTACTTGTGTTTATTTCAGTCCTAGTTAAACTGATACAACAGATGAGATCACCAAGCAGTCTTCTATCAGGGGACTACATCAGATAGCAGTTTCCTACTTGAATCACAGTTGAGGTGGGTCTGGAGGAAGGTAGTGGTTTTAGACCAAGCCAGAGAGGGTGTTCCAAGCATAGGGAGCAGCATGGCAGAAATGGACAGTTGGGTGTTAGAGGATGGCTTGGTCACTGGTGCGGTGGCTTGGTAAGAAAAAAGAACTGATAAGCAAGAGAGGCAGGCGGTGAACGGTTTAGGGTTTGAACATGATGCAGTGGAAACAAGGAGCTGAGGGAAGATTGCAAAAGGGGGCTGACGTGGTCATAACAAAGAGGATAAGTGTATTGGGCGTCAGCAAGGCCAGAGAGTAGGAGACTGCCGTAGTCACAATGGGGGACCACAAGGACCTGGACAAGAGTTGGAGCCGTGTGGTCTGGGATAAAAAGGGCAATTCTAGAAATGTTACTGAGGAAGAAGTGGTGGTGGCCTGGGTGTGTGGAGCAAGAGAGGGAGAGAAGTCAAGGATGACCCCTGGGTGTGGCTCTGGGTGACAGGAAGGACTGAAACATGTCCTTTGCAGCATCACTGACTGGCCCTCTAACTGTCCTGAGCAAACAATTCTGTTGATGATGCACAAGGAGGAGAAGAGTCCAGCTCGGTCTCCCTTAGCTGGATTGGCTCTGCAGGGACAGCAGGAGCAAAAATGTATTTTAGTCGCAGGGGTAAGACAACATAACTCTGCACATGCACAAGATACCACTTGAACAGAGTCACATCTCAGAGGAGAGCCAGCATTTTAGGATGACAGGAGCAAGTGGATGTTCCAGGATGAAACTGTCAGTTGACACTTCCCTGCTGCTGAGGGGGTCACCTAATCGCGTCAGAGCCCTTGCTTTAACGGAATTCGGCACGAAGGACTGCAGTCATGGAAGAGACTCAATAAAATTACATGCAGAGAAAAGCCCGAGCTATGCAGTCAGTTGTTCAGAAAAATGAGATAAAGGAAGGACGGAGCGGCTGCAGAGAAAAACAATCATTCTGTCAGTTTAATTGAGAGCTATTAACTCCCATTTCCAGCCCGGTTATAATTTATCATCCGATGGATTATTGTATTTACAGGGTTACAACTTTATTATGTGAATGCAAATGCTTCAGTAAGCTTCCTTCCTCCTCCATGCTGCAGACTCCTTCCTGTTTGCATTCTAACAGCTTTGTTTGCCTTGCACACCAGCTCTCAATGGATTGCTAAAGACTTAAGTCAGTGTCAGGATTGTGCAGCTATTGTAAAAGTGGCTGGAGAGGAGGTTTCTCAGTTTCTAACATTGTTGAGAGCCTCTCCAGTAAATTACAGCCTTGTATTCAGTTGGGAGCTATTCATCATTCCATACGTCTATTCAACAATACAAAATGGGTTTCATTTTCCCTAATGGATGTCATGCTGCATTTTTGCAATATGCATCAGTTCCCCTCATCATATCTCGTAAGAAAATTCTGGCCATAGGTGACTTCTTAAAGAATATTTTCTTCCTCTCTGCAGCTCTTTACTTGCATCAATTGTGTCTAAGTAACTAACAACACTGCCAATATAATTTTGGTGGGGAGGAGAGTGCACTGACACATTGTGTGTCTCCCACATACAATGGAATTTATCATCATTATAAAGCCTCATCCCGTCAAGCCTACAGAAGTCTTTTCATTGACTTTAGTGGGAATTAGATTGAGACCACAGTGAATTGGGACACAGTGAAACATTCTTTAAATTATCATCTCTGTAGCATCAAGTGTGTGTTAGGTATTTTACAGACAACGTTTTTGCCCTGAGGCGCTTACAAGCTAAGTAGGCAATGGACAGATGAAGAAAAAAGGGAGGAAGAGCAGCACGAGGCAGAGTGAGAGAGAGAAGTTTCTTCTCCTTTCTATAAGCAAGGAATGGGTGGAACTTCACACTCATCAGACCTACTAACCAGGGACTGATGTGAAAGACAAAGGCCCCAGAAGAGAATCCAAGAGCATCCCTGTAAAAATCTCAACAACCTTTCTCTTCCCAGCAGCTGGAAGGTGGCAGGGCTGAACTTCCAGCTAGGGAACTGCTCCAAGACCTCATTGACGGGGCCTTTACCAAATGCAGCCAAGTCCTTCCATTGCTTGGAAGGTGGGCATACATTAGATCCAGATTTTCTAGCATCCACAACGTTAAAGGCTATTCAGATCTGGGGGGTTCGTTCCACTGAGCATCGAGAGAAGGGCAAGATGCAAAGTTTGTATCCAGCTCTTCTGTTCCCCAAAGTGGGAGGCTGTTGGGATCTGGGGTTTGACCCAGCTCTAAAGAATTTTTAAAACTGGTTTGAATTTGCAAGCCAGCAAATCCTTTCATGAGGCTTCAGCCCTCAGGTAGAGCTCTGTGTATGCTCGAAAGCTTGTCTCTCTCACCAACAGAAGGTGGTCCAGTAAAAGACGTTACATCACCTGCCTTGTCTCTCTAATATCTTCAGACCAACATCGCTACACCACCACTGCATATTTGCAAGAAGGCAGAGTTCACATTGTGCATTCTGCTTAAACCTTTAAATTTCCTGATTTTCAAATATTTAACTGTTCAAACAATGTTGCATTAACAATGCTTTTGCATTTCATACAGATTGTGCACATTGTTTATAATGAGGCAAAAGTTTTTATTTGGGAGTGTTTAAGATGCAAGCAGCTTGTGAATCAATACATTCTAAGGAAATGACCCGCACTGTTTATTGATTCAGCTGTTCTCCTGTAAGCTTACTGAACTGCGTAACACAAATATTGCCAACTGAGAAATTGAAATGGATCCTGCTGAATGTATCTGAAATTGGTAGCTTCAGTGGGATAAACAGATTAGCTTTAGTGCACTCCATTTAAATCAGAGGTTCTCAACCCGTGGCTGGCGGGCCGCATGCGACTCAATTAGCGCACAGCTGCAGCCCAGCCGTGTCCTAAAGGCTGCCAGGCCACGCAGCGGGGGTGGCATTCCTGGCTTCCCAGCCCAGGGCTCCACTCCTGGCCCCACTCTGTGGAGGGGTCTCTGGGCGGGAGGTGCTAGGCATAGGAGTCTGGGGGGTTGGGGAGGGAGGGCACACTGTGGTTCTCAACCTGTGGTCCAGGTAACACAATGATAAATAGGTTGAGAACCACTGATTTAAACTCTTGTTCCAGTTACAGTAAAAAGTTGCTGCCAGGGGAACGGAGGGCTCAGAGAACTGGTAAAGTGATATAAATACCTTCTAGGTCACCAGTTCAAATCCAGCCAAAGCTGGATGTAATTTAAAAACTTATTTACCCAGATCTCTTGACTTCAATGGAACTGTCCTTATTTACACCAGTTCAGGATCCGGCTTAGTGCCATCTGTTGATCATTGTTGACAGCTCGTGACCTGCCATGTAATCACCTCGTGACAACCCTGAGGGGTCCTGACCCTCAGTTTGAGAACCCCTGGCCTACTGGCTGAGCAACTACATCACCAATGCACCCTAGCAGCTGGAACCCTTGTGGGGAGCCTACAAGGTCCACAATGAATGCCATGGAGTTTGTCCCTCTGGAAACAGGCATGATTGGCCATGTGGGGAAACTGGCACTGCTGCTGCCCATGCTATACCTGTCCTGTAATTAAACGAAGGACTTCAGTCTCCAGAACTGATAGTCCTGCACCTTCCACCTGTCTACCTTAGAACAAAGGCAACACTGAGTAATTAGTTTTTTTTTTTTTAAACTATCACTCCTTCATAGTATGTTCCTAGAAGATTAATTAAAAAATATCCCCCTCTCTCTCCAGAAATTTTGCATTTTCAGACACCAAACCTCAATTTTCCCTACAATTTCAAGGGATCTGAAGTAAACTTGGTAATTTGTGTTTAGACAGGCACAACCAAGGTTGGTAGACCTAAAATGAGACCTATCAGTTCTCTTGACATGTGGACACATGAATGGTACTGCCCGGCAGAGCAGAATGATGGTGGCACATGCATTCACCCAAGATCCCAAATTAAACCTGCACCTGGAGTCGTTCCCTGTGGGTCGCCTGCCTGACAAGCTGCCATTTAACAGCATTGCAGTCCTTGATTTAGGGGGCAGAGGGATCTCGCACTATGAGGAGGAGGTGGTGGTTTTAGGAGTAGGCTTTGCTCACTGGGTTTGATAGAGCATAGAAAGTTATTAAACCTGCAGTGATAAGAAAAGCAATACAAAAAATCAACAGACACACAGAGCAGCTCTGGAGATGCTTCATCCTAGTGGCTGGGTTGCTCTTATATACAGTCCCCAGAGCAGTACTGGCACCTGGAAGCCTTCTTGCCCGTTCTCCTCTCTGGTCTTCCAGCGCCTGAGCTCGCTGGCCTTGCAGGGGACAGTACAAGATTTTTTTTAAGCCAAGTTTACCTTGACCTTGGACTAAGAATCTAGAGGTGCTTCCCATCTCCTGACATCTGTTGTGATGGTTCATAGGGGCCAGCTATTACTACTACACTGGCAATACTAGTTTTGACTTTGAATTTATACATTGCATCCCTGGGCTGGGGAAATGGATTCATCATATATGATTAGATGGAAAAATAAAACCCTGGAGAAAGCTAACAGTATCTTGGGGAAACATTTCTCCTCCAGCTCAAGTGACTAATTTGATCTAAAATGGTGTCTTTTGATTCAAGGACATGTATTTTTTTAAAACAAAAAAAATGTCCCTGAATCAAATACTATGTCCTGAAAGGTTTTTACATTCCAAAGGGACTGTAAAAAGAACCCACTGAATTTGTCGGGCATGAAATGGACATTACCGGTACAAATGTACTCTGTAGATCATTGGGCTGAATGAAAAAAGAGAGGTTATTATACCAGCGAAGTAAAAAGTCAAGGTCTCTCCCTTAGATGACATTAAATGAGATTTAGCAATTCTTCCTGGCTTAGTCACAAAGCTCAAATAAAACTACATGCCACTTTGCCCTTCTAGATCATCTTCCACCCGGGGATCCCAAAGCACCTTCCTAATATTAATTACATAATCCCATTCTGGGGGAAGCCAGATACAATGGTGTCTGGATGTCTTTATAAATACACTGACAGACAAAGACGGATGGGATGTTACAGCTGAACAAACATCATGGAGATCTGCAAAATTCATAGATTTATGAATTTTCAGGCCAGAAAGGACCATTAAATCATCTAATCTGATCTCCTGTATCTCACACACCGTTCAGTTTCACCCAGTTACCCCATATTGAGCCCAACAACATGTGTTTGGCTAACTCCTCTCTTCCAGAAAGGCACCCAGTCTTGATTGGAAGACATCAAGAAATGGGGAATCCACCACATCCCTGGGTTGTCAGTCACCCTCACTGTTAAAAATCTGTGCCTAATTTCTAATTTGAATTTGTCTGGCTTCAGCTTCCAGCCATTAATGCTTGTCTTGCCTTTCTCCGCTAGATTAACGAGCCCTTCAGTACCCAGTATTTTCTCCCCACAAGGGTGTGTACGCAGTATAATTAAGGCTACGTTTTAGTCATGGGTATTTTTAGTAAAAGTCATGGGCAGTAAACAAAAATTCATGACCCGTGACTGGTCTATGACTTGTATTATATACCCCGGACTAAAACTTGGGTGCTGGGGGGCGGGGCAAGGACCCTGCGGGTGCTCTGGGGGGGGGAAGGGTGGTCCAGGGCCACCGCAGGTGCTGGGGGGGGTGTGTGGTCCGGGAACCCCGCTGCTGCTGATTGGGAAGGCAGGTGCTGGCAGGCTCCCTACCCAGCTCCTGGAAGCAGCCGGCATGTCCCGGGGAGCTCTGCATGCTGCGTGCTGCCCCAAGCGTCTGCTCCACAACTCCCATTGGCCGGGAACTGCATCCAATGGGAGCTGTGGGGATGGCACCTGCAAGCGGAGGCAGCAAGCAGAGCCGCCTGGTCATGCCTCTGCCTAGGAGCCAGAGATGCTGGCCACTTCCGGGGAGGCCCCACCGAGGTAAGCGCTGCCCAGAGCCCTTACCCCACCCCAGCACCTTAACCCCTTGCCTAAGCCCTGAGCCCCCTCCTATACCAAAACTCCTGCTGCTGCTGGGTGGGGGAGGGGCACGGTGGCCTGAGACAGCACCAGCTCGTGTGGCTAGTCCTGGGGTCACCTGAATCTGCCACTGCAGAAGTCCCAGAGAATCATGGAATCCATGACCTCGGTGACAGACTCGCAGTTTTAAGTGTAATCAAGTCATCTCTCAATCTTCTTTTTGACAAGTTAAACAGATCGAGCTCTTTAAGTCTCTCACTGTAAGGCATTTTCTCCAGCCCTCAAATTTTTGTGGCTCTTTTCTGCACCCTCTCCAATTTTTCAACAGTTAAATAGAAAATCACATGAGAACATAGCAAAGACCCTCATCCAACAAGGGACTTAAGCACATGAAACCAATGGGACTACTCACTTGCTTAAAATTAAGCTTGTGCTAAAGCACTTGACTGGATTGTGCCCAAAGAACGTGAGCTTTGTGACAACACACTGGTTCAGTAGACTGTGACCCATTATCTAGGGAGGGTTGAGATAATGGGGTCATGCAGTTACCCAGTAAGTGAAAAGAAAGATGAATATGAGTTCAAAAGAAACTGCTACATACCAAACTTATATCAAAGCACATGCACTGTTCTCACTATCTGCATGCAAAATGGAAAAAACATGTTATATGTACGAAACTCCGCCTGACTTTTGACTTTTAGCTGCCTTTTCCATTACTTTTATCCTTACTCTAGGAATTTCCCTGTAATTTGCTGCTTGCAGCTTTAGTCATAAGCCATTTAGAAAAGCGGTTTCTGTATTTGGCTTTTAACATCTTTGCTGCCAGTTAAATTAACCAGGGCAGTGTCCAACTGACATCCCGGCAAACCCTGGCTCCAAACTCTTAATCCGCCACAAACATTTTGCAAACTCAGTGGATGAATGAAGTTCTTGACAGTCAACTAGTTAGGCTGTGTCAAACTGCTGAGACACACGTTACAAGTTTCTGATCTTTTCAATGGCCAGCAGGTCAGTACATGTCCTTCACTCCATAACAAATAAACCCACAACACTAAGCAAACTAGTTTAATACTATGAATTTGCTTCTTCTGTCATTCACAGATATGTTAGCCAAATGGATCTTTACAAGTGTCCACAGATGTGGCAAAGTCAAGTTAGGAATCCAGGATTTGTCTAGCGATAACTCCAAATAAACCAATGCCAATCTAAATACACTCAAATCATTGCCCTGGTGCAATTCTTCCATTACAGTAATGAGGTTTGACACATGGGTTTTAAATGAAGTGTCAGGTATAATTTGATGGTGAAAACGTGAAGAATGCCTATGCCCTTGGAGAAATCCTGACAGCTCAGCTTAATGTGCTGCGTTGGTTTGCTGCCAAAGAGCAAACTCTACAAGACACTGGGAGATTCACCACTGAGCTCTTGTCTTTATTGGGGGGGGAGGGGAAGAGTGTGTTCCTACCACACGTTAGCCAATGCATGGTAAGTAACACATGGGACAAGCCTAACGAAGACAAGGTAATTGTAGCTCTCAGACATGTTCACGGATTGAGGTAAACCCACGGCTCCTCCCTAGCTAACACATAGTAAGAAAACTAAACTTTTTTTCCTAGTGTGAAAGCACTCAGAGAATGTGTGTGTTAAACGAGTAAGTGTTCTAATCAGTAAATGCATCTGATGAAGTGAGCTGTAGCTCACGAAAGCTTATGCTCAAATAAATTTGTTAGTCTCTAAGGTGCCACAAGTACTCCTTTTCTTTTTGTTCTAATCAGTGGTTCTTCTCAGCTTATGATATACTGGGGAGGGACAGACAGTTCCCCAATAGTAGTATTAAAAATTCCATTGCAGTTTCAGTTTGTATATGGCATTTTTCCTTTCCTAAAGTGTTAGGTAGCATTAAACAGCTGCTGATTTTCCCAACAGTGACAGCATTTCAGTGGTAGGTGAAATGATCCTCTGGTATAGGTTTAAGTATGATTTCTGGGAAGAAAGGTGCTATTATAAACATCAGTTTCTGATTATTTATGAAAAAAGAAAAGGAGTACTTGTAGCACCTTAGAGGCTAACAAATTTATTTGAGCATAAGCTTTTGTGAGCTACAGCTCACTTCATCGGATGCATTTGGTGGAAAATACAGTGGGGAGATTTATATACACACACAGAGAACATGAAACAATGGGTTTTATCATACACACTGTAAGGAGAGTGATCACTTAAGGTGAGCCATCACCAGCAGCGGAGGGGAGGGGGGTGGGAAAGGAGGAAAACTTTTCATGGTGACAAGCAAGGTAGGCTATTTCCAGCAGTTAACAAGAACATCTGAGGAACAGTGGGGGGTGGGCTGGGGGGAGAAATAACATGGGAAAATAGTTTTACTTTGTGTAATGACTCATTAATTCCCAGTCTCTATTCAAGCCTAAGTTAATTGTATCCAGTTTGCAAATTAATTCCAATTCAGCAGTCTCTCGTTGGAGTCTGTTTTTGAAGTTTTTTTGTTGAAGGATAGCCACCCTCAGGTCTGTAATCGAGTGACCGGACAGATTGAAGTGTTCTCCGACTGGTTTTTGAATGTTATAATTCTTGACGTCTGATTTGTGTCCATTTATTCTTTTACGTAGAGACTGTCCAGTTTGACCAATGTACATGGCAGAGGGGCATTCCTGGCACATGATGGCATATATCACATTGGTAGATGTGCAGGTGAACAAGCCTCTGATAGTGTGGCTGATGTGATTAGGCCCTATGATGGTGTCCCCTGAATAGATATGTGGACACAGTTGGCAACGGGCTTTCTTGCAAGGATAGGTTCCTGGGTTAGTGGTTCTGTTGTGTGGTGTGTGGTTGCTGGTGAGTATTTGCTTCAGGTTGGGGGGCTGTCTGTAAGCAAGGACTGGCCTGTCTCCCAAGATCTGTGAGAGTGATGGGTCGTCCTTCAGGATAGGTTGTAGATCCCTGATGATGCGTTGGAGAGGTTTTAGTTAGGGGCTGAAGGTGATGGCTAGTGGCGTTCTGTTATTTTCTTTGTTGGGCCTCTCCTGTAGTAGGTGACTTCTGGGTACTCTTCTGGCTCTGTCAACCTGTTTCTTCACTTCAGCAGGTGGGTATTGTAGTTGTAGGAATGCATGAGAGAGATCTTGTAGGTGTTTGTCTCTGTCTGAGGGGTTGGAGCAAATGCGGTTATACCGTAGAGCTTGGCTGTAGACAATGGATCGAGTGGTATGATCTGGATGAAAGCTAGAGGCATGGAGGTAGGAATAGCGGTCAGTAGGTTTTCGATATAGGGTTTATGTGACCATCGCGTATTAGCACCGTAGTGTCCAGGAAGTGGATCTCTTGTGTGGACTGGTCCAGGCTGAGGTTGATGGTGGGATGGAAATTGTTGAAATCATGGTGGAATTCCTCAAGGGCTTCTTTTCCATGGGTCCAGATGATGAAGATGTCATCAATGTAGCGCAAGTAGAGTATGGGCATTAGGGGACGAGAGCTGAGGAAGCGTTGTTCTAAGTCAGCCATAAAAATGTTGGCATACTGTGGGGCCATGAGGGTACCCATCACAGTGCCGCTGATTTGAAGGTATATATTGTCCCCAAATATGGAATAGTTATGGGTGAGGACGAAGTCACAAAGTTCAGCCACCAGGTTAGCCGTGACATTATCGGGGATACTGTTCCTGACGGCTTGTAGTCCATCTTTGTGTGGAATGTTGGTGTAGAGGGCTTCTACATCCATAGTGGCTAGGATGGTGTTTTTAGGAAGATCACCAATGGACTGTAGTTTCCTCAGGAAATCGGTGGTGTCTCGAAGATAGCTGGGAGTGCTGGTAACGAAGGGCCTGAGGAGGGAGTCTACATAGCCAGACAATCCTGCTGTCAGGGTGCCAATGCCTGAGATGATGGAGCGTCCAGGATTTCCAGGTTTATGGATCTTGGGTAGCAGATAGAATACCCCAGGTCGGGGTTTTAGGAGTGTGTCTGTGCGGATTTGTTCTTGTGCTTTTTCAGGGAGTTTCTTGAGCAAATGGTGTAGTTTCTTTTGGTAATCTTCAGTGGGATCAGAGGGTAATGGCTTGTAGAAAGTGGTGTTGGAGAGCTGCCTAGTAGCCTCTTGTTCATATTCCGACCTATTCATGATGACGACAGCACCTCCTTTGTCAGCCTTTTTGATTATGATCTCAGAGTTGTTTCTGAGGCTGTGGATGGCATTGTGTTCTGCACGGCTGAGGTTATGGGGCAAGTGATGCTGCTTTTCCACAATTTCAGCCTATGCACGTTGGCGGAAGCACTCTATGTAGAAGTCCAGTCTGCTGTTTCAACCTTCAGGAGGAGTCCACCCAGAATCCTTCTTTTTGTAGTGTTGGTAGGAAGGTCTCTGTGGGTTAATATGTTGGTCAGAGGTGTGTTGGAAATATTCCTTGAGTCGGAGACCACTGCAATGAGGTCTGCACTATTGCCATTTTACAGATGCAGAGGTTAAGCGAGCTGTCCAAAGGTCAGACACCGAGTCAGTGGCAGAGTTAGGAAGACAACTCTTATCTTATATCTCCCATGAACTAGCCACTAGATAATGTTCCGAACTCTGCCCTTGCCCTGGCCTACAACTGGTGACTTCTAAGGGCTATCTGTAGCACCTATCAGAAGGCATATCGAATCTAGGTGGCTATGCGTGAACGAGCACATGCATGCAAACAGTATTAATCACATCTGGTTACACTGTCTCTGGCCTGATCACCTGCTCACTGCAAAAGTGATGTGTTGCAGCAGACTGGCAAGCCTTTTCCTGTAACTCCAGCTGGGGATGCCCATTGCTGTGACAACAGTTAGTTCCAAGAAACAACAACATCTTTGAGGCTGAGCGAGTCTTCCGGAGAAGACCTTCAGAACCAGTGTGCACGAAGCAGGAGAAAAACGAGTAGGAACAATGGACTGTCATAAGTGGGCAGACTGCAAAGTTCCCAAGCTGGGACTGTACCATGATGAGCATTGAAGAGGTCAAAAGAGGATCTGCATGGACGCTATCAGCTTTTCCCCAAGCTCAAAGTCTTGGAGATGGAACTTCTGCAGCAGATCTCTGGATATACACAGAATTTCATGAATCACAAAAGACGAGCAGGAACTGTGTTAACAGGCAATATTCCTTTATGATCAGATCTCGCTACCCTACCTTCTACTACTCCCTCTCTACTACCTTCTCCTGCCAACCCTACCCCCTAACAGCTTCCTCCCAAAACAAACCTTTACTCATGCAGCTCTGGTTCCACAACTTTCAGGGCAAGCTTTACTAGAGCAAAGCCTTATCTACACCCCAATTACAGTCACCAAGATAGCTGAACCAGCACAAACCCCTAGAGTACATTGGCAAAGCATGTTTTGTGCAGCTTACTTTGGTTTCTAGTGCTTACCACAGCTTAGAGTAGCTTTGTCTGCATATGCTGCGGGTGGCAAGGTACATCTATGCCAGCAGCCACCAAAGGCTGAAATCTCTAGTGTAGACAAGGTTTAATATTTCAGCTAAACCAGCTAATGTCACATCCCAGACAATCATATGTGCTTTCACCCCCAATGGAACTTGGGCTGCTTGGGAGTCCACACCTCTAAAAAGGGTCATGGGGCTCCAACAACTGCAGGGAGAGTGCCCTGAATCTAGATATTAAAGTCCATTCAGCTAAATACCTTGATTATAAGCAGCTTGTAAGCAGAGGCTCCTCTCTAAAAGCAGAGGAACTGGAGCAGATCACAAGTGGCTGTTCAGCTCAGCAGGATTTCAGTGGTGAAGGAGGAGGTGCTGAAGTCCTACTGCATTAACTGGTCGCTCATGCTCCTCTCCAGTTCCAACGGGAGAAGATGAGCAAGTTCTTTCTTCTCTCACAGGCAAAACTGGAACTCTGGTCCTCATTCAACTAAAACCTCCAGGAGACAACCTCATGTCAGATAAAGGGGGCTCATAGGAGTTAAGAGGCGATAACAGATATCACCATTATATCCAGTTAAGGCTTCTAGACAAATGAAACTAAGGCAACGCTGGAAAAAAGCAGCAACCAGTTTCAAAGCAAGATCACAGCTCCCACTACACATGCATGAATACTACACACGATGAGAAGCCAAGCTTGCAGGGATCATTCACAGAAGCCTAGGACCAGAATCAAAGGAACAGATTCCCAGAAACACATGTACCATAGAAAGCCTTTCACAACCCAAATGTGTTGTTGATTTCACAGGTTATAAGCAGGGCCCAAAGTTCATGGTCCATTTTGGTCAACTTCATGGTCACAGGATTTTAAAAATAATAAATTTCATGATTTCATCTACTGAAATCTGAAATTTCAGAGTGCTGTAATTGTAGGGATCCTGACCCAAAAAGGAGTTGTGTGTGTGGGGGGGGGGGTTGCAAAGGTATTGTGGGGGAGCGGGGGTTGCGGTACTGCTACCCTTACTTCTTCTTTGCTGCTGCTGGTAGTGGCAGTGCTACCTTCAGAGCTGGGCAGCTGGAGAGCAGCAGCTGCTGGCCGGGAGCCCAGCTCTGAATGCAGAGCTGCCGCTAGCAGCAGTGCAGAAGTATGGATGGCATGGTATGGTATGGTATGGTATGGTATTGCCACCCTTACTTCTGTGCTGCTGCCTGCAGGGCTGAGCTCTGAGTCAGCAGCTGCCACTCTCTGCCTTCCCAGCTCTGAAGGCAGCAGTGCAGAAGTAAGGGTGACATGGTATGGTATTGCCACCCTTAATTCTGTGCTGCTGCTGGCGGGGTGCTGCCTTCAGAGCTTGGTGACCGACCAACAGATGCTGCTTCTGGCCACCCGCTCTGAAGGCAATGCAGAAGGGTGGCAATACCCCTAAAATAATGTGACCCCTCTGCAACTCCCTTTTGGGTCAGTACGCCCAATTTGAGAAACGTTGGTCTTCCCCATGAAATTTGTATAGTAAAAGCACACAAAAGACCAGATTTCACAGTCCGTGACGCATTTTTCATAGCTGTGAATTTGGCCCTAGTTATAAGACCAGAAGAGACCGCTGTGTTAAACTAGTCTGACCTCCTGCAAAATGCAGGCCATAGAACTTCCCTGAATTAATTTATTTGAACTAGAGCATATCGTTTAGTAAAACATCCAGTCCTGATTCCTGTTAAACCACCATAATCCCTTTTAAATTGCTCCAATGGTTAATTACCCACATTGTTAAAAATCTGCATCCTATTTCTAATCAGAATTTGTCTAGGAAAATTGGATGTTTTTCTAAAAGATCTGCTTTAGGAATTATTGTGGGAAAATTCTCTGGCCTGTGCTATACAGGGGGTCAGACAGATGGTCACAATGGTCCCTTCCGGGCTTGGAATCTATGAATCTATCTTCAGCTTCCAACCTTTGAATCTGGTTATATACCTTAAACTACTAGACTGAAGAGCCCTCTATTATCAGTTTCTGTTCTTCACTTAGGTACTTTTAGACTATGATCAAGACACCCCTTAACCTTCTCTTTCCTAACGTAAATAGATTGAGCTCCTTGAACCTTTCACTATAAGGCATGTTTCCCAATCCTTTAATGATGAATCTTTCAGACTTCCATGTCACTTACCTCTCCAAAATTAATAACAAAGTTGCTGCCATAAGGTGAGCAAAATTTTGCAAGGCTGCTCCTTATTGCCAAAAACCCCCAACCTCCAATCTTCTTAAGAGTGAGGTTCACCCAGCCCCCATTGGCCAAGATTTGGGTCTGGCTTGGGCATTGCAGCATTAAAAAGCAGATTCAGCTCATCAGTTCAATCTACACTTCTATAATCTATACAAGAAGAGACAGCCCCATAAATCAGAACATGAAGTTTCTGCCTGTACACACTGATATATCAAGTACAACTATACACATTTTTCAGGGGAGGGAGAGCAGTGCATCCTACTTCACCCTTGCAACTTGCATACTCTGGCCCCAATTCAGACAAGAACTTAGGTACATGCTTCATGCAAGTGCTAAGGTTCCATTGACTTTTATAGGATTTAAGCACATGCCTAAACACTTTTCTGAATTAGGGTTTCTCTGAGAAATCAGACCCCACCCCACACATGGCACTTCACAGAATTTATGGCTCCAGATCCAACACATGGCATTTTGAAACTGAAGCACAAATTCAGTCTTGTTTACAAAGTTATCATTGTCTGTATAGGTTATACCTTGTCCTAATAAGGTGAAGAAAAATCACAGATCTAAAGCTTGTATTGTGGCCAGCAGAGGGGGCTGCTGCACAAACCAGACAGATATTACATTACTGGATGAGGTAGGGACAGACTGTACCCTACCAGTAGAGGAAATGGTATAGACAGAGGGAAGTTTTGATAGTTCCTAATGGGGGACTCACCATTCTATGGTAAATTACAGACCTTCAGTTTTAAATTTTCCATATCACAGATAATTCATTTAATACTGTCAAGTATCAGGGGGTAGCCGTGTTAGTCTGTATCCACAAAAACAAGAAGGAGTCCAGTTGTTTTCATTTAATATTGTACTTAATACTTACCATGGATGCGGCCAACTCCGGAATATTTAAGAGGGTGTAGCGGAGTGGTCACCCGCTTCTACCTGGAAGGGCTTAAAACAGCTCTGGGAGAAGGCTGGGGTAGGGGAAACGCTGGGTTGATTGGGAGGCAACCTCAGGTGTGGCCATGCCCCAAACAGACCCAGCGGGCCCTATAAAAGCCAGTGAAGCCAGGAGCAAAGGAATCATAGAATCATAGAATATCAGGGTTGGAAGGGACCTCAGAAGGTCATCTAGTTCAACCCCCTGCTCAAAGCAGGACCAATCCCCAACTAAATCATCCCAGACAGGGCTTTGTCAAGCCTGACCTTAAAAACTTCTAAGGAAGGAGATTCCACCACCTCCCTAGGTAACCCATTCCAGTGCTTCACCACCCTCCTAGTGAAAAAGTTTTTCCTAATATTCAACCTAAACCTCCCGAACTGCAACTTGAGACCATTACTCCTTGTTCTGTCATCTGCTACCACTGAGAACAGTCTAAATCCATCCTCTTTGGAACCCCTTTCAGGTTGTTTAAAGCAGCTATCAAATCCCCCCTCATTCTTCTCTTCCGCAGACTAAATAATCCCAGTTCCCTCAGCCTCTCCTCATAAGTCATGTGTTCTAGCCCCCTAATAATTTTTGTTGCCCTCCACTGGATTCTTTCCAATTTTTCCACATCCTTCTTGTAGTGTGGGGCCCAAAACTGGACACAGTACTCCGGATGAGGCCTCACCAGTGTCGAATAGAGGGGAACGATCATGTCCCTCAATCTGCTGGCAATGCCCCTACTTATACATCCCAAAATGCCATTGGCCTTCTTGGCAACAAGGGCACACTGTTGACTCATATCCAGCTTCTCGTCCACTATAACTCCCAGGTCCATTTGTGCAGAACTGCTGCCTAGCCATTCAGTCCCTAGTCTGTAGCGGTGCATGGGATTCTGCCGTCCTAAGTGCAGGACTCTGCACTTGTCCTTGTTGAACCTCATCAGATTTGTTTTGTCCCAATCCTCTTATCTGCCTAGGGCCCTCTGTATTCTATCCCTACCCTCCAGCATATCTATCTCTCCTCCCAGTTTAGTGTCATCTGCAAACTTGCTGAGGATGCAATCCACACCATCCTCCAGATCATTTATGAAGATATTGAACAAAACCGGCCCCAGGACCGACCCTTGGGGCACTCCACTTGATACCGGCTGCCAAACAGACATGGAGCCATTGATCACTACCCGTTGAGCCCAACAATCTAGCCAACTTTCTATCCACCTTATAGTCCATTCATCCAGCCCATACTTCTTTAACTTACTGGCAAGAATACTGTGGGAGACGGTGTCAAAAGCTTTGCTAAAGTCAAGGAATAACACCTCCACTGCTTTCCCCTCATCCACAGAGCCAGTTATCTCGTCATAGAAGGCAATTAGATTAGTCAGGCATGACTTGCCTTTGGTGAATCCATGCTGACTATTCCTGATCACCTTCCTCTCCTCTAAGTGCTTCAGAATTGATTCCTTGAGGAGCTACTCCATGATTTTTCCAGGGACTGAGGTGAGGCTGACTGGCCTGTAGTTCCCAGGATCCCCCTCCTTCCCTTTTTTAAAGATGAGCACTACATTCGCCTTTTTCCAGTCGTACAGGACTTCCCCCGATCGCCATGAGTTTTCAGAGATAATAGTCAATGGCTCTGCAATCACATCCGCCAACTCCTTTAGCACTCTCGGATGCAGCACATCTGGTCCCATGGACTTGTGCTTGTCCAGCTTTTCTAAATAGTCCAGAACCACTTCTTTCTCCACAGGGGGCTGGTCACCTCCTCCCCATGCTGTGCTGCCCAGTGCAATAGTCTGGGAGCTGACCTTGTTCGTGAAGACAGAGGCAAAAATGCATTGAGCACATTAGCTTTTTCCACATTCTCTGACACTAGGTTGCCTCCCTCATTCAGTAAGGGGCCCACACTTTCCCTGACCTTCTTGTTGTTGCTAACATACCTGTTGAAACCCTTCTTGTTACCCTTCACATCTCTTACTAGCTGCAACTCCAGATGTGATTTGGCCTTCCTGATTTCTCTCCTGCATGCCCGAGCAATATTTTTTATACTCTTTCCTGGTCATTTGTCCAATCTTCCACTTCTTGTAAGCTTCTTTTTGTGTTTAAGATCAGCAAGGATTTCACTGTGAAGCCAAGTTGGTTGCCTACCACTATTCTTTCTACACATCGGGATGGTTTGTTGCTGTAACTTCAATAAGGATTCTTTAAAATACAGCCAGCTCTCCTGGACTCCTTTCCCCCTCATGTTATTCTCCCAGGGGATCCTGCCCATCAGTTCCCTGAGGGAGTCAAAGTCTGCTTTTCTGAAGTCCAAGGTCTGTATTCTGCTGCTCTCCTTTCTTCCCTGTGTCAGGATCCTGAACTCGACCATCTCATGGTCACTGCCTCCCAGGTTCCCATCCACTTTTGCTTCTCCTACTAATTCTTCCAGGTTTGTGAGCAGCAGCTCAAGAAGAGCTCTGCCTCTAGTTGGTTCCTCCAGCACTTGCACCAGGAAATTGTCCCCTAAACTTTCCAAGAACTTCCTGGATTGTCTGTGCACCGCTCTATTGCTCTCCCAGCGGATATCAGGGTGATCGAAGTCTCCCATGAGAACCAGGGCCTGCGATCTAGTAACTTCCATGAGTTGCCAGAAGAAAGCCTCGTCCACCTCATCCCCCAGTCCGGTGGTCTATAGCAGACTCCCACCACGACATCACCCTTGTTGCTCACACTTCTAAACTTAATCCAGAGACTCTCAGGTTTTTCTGCAACTTCATACTTGAGCTCTGAGCAGTCATACTGCTCCCTTACATACAATGCAACAACTTTTGCCCTGCCTGTCCTTCCTGAACAGTTTATATCCATCCATGACAGTACTCCAGTCATGTGAGTTATCCCACCAAGTCTCTGTTAATCCAATCACATCATAATTCCTTGATTGTGCCAGGACTTCCAGTTCTCCCTGCTTGTTTCCCAGGCTTCTTGCATTTGTGTATAGGCACTTGAGATAACTCGCTGATCGTCCCTTTTTCTGAGTATGAGGCAGGAGCCCTTCCCTCTCACGTGCTCCTGCTCGTGCTTCCTCCCGGTATCCCACTTCAGCAGGACTCACTCTCTAGCCTGTTGAGAGGGAGGAACCTGGCTGCTGGGAGCATACCAACGTACCTGAGGTGGAGCAGGGCTAGGGGAAGGCCAGAGGAGCTGGGGAGCTCTGGCCTGGAAACCCCCCAGGCTGCAGGCCTAGTGGAAGGCAAAATAGGTACTGGGGTTGCAGAGGGCAGCCCAAGGGGTAGGTAGAGGCAGCAGATCCAAACCCCCTTTGCCTATGATGAGTGGTGCTTATGCTGCAGTCAGCCCCAGGGAACGGGGGCTGGAATGTCTGGTGGTGGCCACATACTGAGGCGAGATAGAGGTAGAGGGTTGGGGGTTCCCTGGGGAGGGGAGACCCAGATCTGTGCAGGGTACTGCAGGTGGCGGCACCCTGGTGTGAAAGGGGGCACCGGGGTCCAGGAGGGACTTGGGGCCCAGAGGCAAGTGGGACACTGGCCTGCAGAGGGCGCACTGGAGGCTGGAACGCTAATTCCCTGGACGACCGGCAGGAGGCGCCGCAGGGGTGAGTTCCGCACCGCTATAGAGGGGTTTATTTATTTTTAACAGGAGTTAATGTTCTCTTTGCTATTTATTAATGCATAGGGCAGGCTGACAGGTACTAAACTGGGAGGAGGAAAATGGGAAATTATTAACCTGGAATTCAGCTCTCTTTTAAAGCAGGGATTGGAAAAGGTTTTTGTTGAGGGGTGCTCAACATTTTGCGGCTATCCAGGTCAGGATTAAAGAAACTGCCAAACCAGGAAGTTGTTGGGAAACAAACAGCTGTGACAATGTCTCCCAGATTAGCTTTGCTCTCCAAAACACGACCCCATAGATGGTGTCCAAGCCTTTTTATTCCATATGCTGCACAAGCAGTGGAAAACCCACAGAAGCCAGGAGATCTGCAGCTACTATAGCCAGGTTCCTCTGTGCATATAATCTTTAAGTGCCAGGATCACTCTTCGTTTATTAGTCTTAGTTGAATTCCAGCATCTAGGGGGTACATCTACACTGCAGTTGGGAGCGAGCCTGCCAGCCTGGGTAGACAGAGACATGCTAGTTCTGCTCAAGCTAGTTCCCCAAAATTAACACTGGATGTTTGTGGCCCAGGCTAGCCACCTGAGTACGAGCACACCCGAGCCCTTGGGTCCATGCTTGGAGGACACCAGCCGTGCCATAATGTCCACACTGCTATTTTTAGTGTGCTGACTTGAGCTAGGGCACATCTGTCTTCCTGGGCGGAGAGGCTCACTCCCAGTTGTGGTGTAGACATTCACCTAGGGATGTCTACACTGCAATCAGACACCCGTGGCTGGCCCGAGCCTCATGGGGTTTACACTTAGGGGCTGTTTAATTGCAGTGTAGACTTGCAGGCTCGGTCTGCAGCTGGGATCCTCCTACCTCGCAGGGTCCTAGAGCCCAGGATGTAGCCCCAGCCTGAATGTCTATACCACAATTAAACAGCCCAAGCCTGAGTCAGTGAAGACATACCCTTAAGGCCCCAACCTACTTCAGGACCCCATACACAGGACAGGGACGCACATGGGACTATACACACACAGGACAGGGACAGTTTCTTAAAAGCTTTCATTCTAAACATTCAGGACAAAGGGTGGGAGAAAAGAAACAGCCCTACCCTCATTGTATAGATAGGGGCATGTGTACAATGCGAGTGAAGGAGTGATTTTGGCCTGGGCAGGCATACCTACGCTAGCTTTAATCTAGCTAACATGGGTAACAACAGTAGTGAAGACATAGCGGCATGGACTTCAGCATGATCTAGAAATCCAAGTACGTACCCAGGGTCCCCGGCAGGCTTGTATCTGGCCAGCTGACCTGAATGAAAGCCCATGCCACACATCTTCACTACTATTGTTACCCATTCCAGCTACATTAAAGCTAGCATAGGTATGCCTACCCATGTTACAATCACCTTCACTTTGCAGTGAAAACATACCTGATGTGACCTGCCCACGGTCACACAAGAAGTCTGTGCCAGGGCTCAGAGCTGATCCCTGGTCTCCTGAGTCCCAGTCCAGTGCCTTCACACAAGGGCATTCAAAATCAGCACTGCATTTGATTTCCTCTAATCTCCCAGTAACTCTCCACTGTTCTTTAGCTGAACCTGTTATGTGTCAATTCTCATACAAATCTTTTTTCTTTTGCATGGGTCCTTACCTGCTTTCCTTACTTGCCTTGAAACAGATCATTGCCTAGAACACGGGAGTACTTTCCAAGTTATTTATCTTCAACATCCCCTCTCTTTTTTCACCTCTCCTGAGTCACCATCCATGATACAGCCCATTGATCTACTGGCCAGTCTGCATCATAGACTTCCTTTTTAGAGTGCTCTTCTCCACCAATCTCCATCGAAGTGGCATCTTAAAAGCCTTCTCTACTTGCCATCAGGTATGCCGCATTTTGGTAGCTTCTCATTGACAGCAGGTCCCGCATATGTGATGCGCTGTAGTGGCCCCAACGAGTTTTCCTTTCATTTTGGAATATGGGTACCACATTTGCGTTCCTACAGCACTCTGGTTGTCGTTAGATTTTTCAAAAGTAATTTTTAGTGGAAGAGTAAATTTGTTAGCTAATTCCCTAGAAGGTCTGTCTAGTTAGGCATTTATCTCATGCTCATCTCTCAGGAATCTGGGCCGACTGATTTGTACATGTTCAGACTGTCTACCTGCTCAACAATAGCTACTTTTAGCAAGTCTTCATGCCTCTTCTATATTTTTCTTATTAAGCCACGGAGTTGAGGATCACCATTATCCAACTTCTCATTTATTAATAGACCTATGTGTCCCTTAGTGCTTCCTTTGCCCCTGGAAATATTTATAAAAGCTCTTCTCATGTGCCGGAACCATTTTGGCTAGAATTAACTTTTTTTGCTGTGTTCAGCCACCTCCAAACCAATCTCTAAAGATTTGAATTAACAGTATTAATGGACTATCTAAGCAGTGCACCTCCCAGGGTTTGAAGGAGAGTTTTATCGACACTGTAGTTAGCTATAAAGACAATCAGAAACAGCATATGAATGGGCAAAACAGATGTATTTCAGAAATACGCATAATTAAATAATGCAACATAAAACCCTCATAAATAATCCCCCAATGAAATCAACTCCACACAACATGACACTAGCGAGAAACCCTTAGTCTGTTATTGTATCTATGCTCATGATGTGTGTAAACACTCATGCTGCCTTTAAACTACCTTACCAGAATCAGTGGGTTGCCAGACTTAAAGATGAGAGAACAGCTTGCAAGAGGAATAAAAGCGATTATTACTCATTTCCATATGGATGCAGCTGTTGAACATCTCTAAAGAAACAGGAAGGAGAGGAGGAATCCAACATGTTTAATTTTAAATTAGAGAGACTAATGGTTTGTGCTTCTCAAATCCCGCCCCCCAGTTAAGGAATTTCATTGCAGTGGCTGCCTGATTATATTTACTTTACCATTCTTTGGCTTCTCAGGACAACTTTAGGATTATGTGTTGCCACTGACTTCTTAGGTCTTCCAGTTCCATTGACTTCCAATGGGACCTGTACTCCTAAATCCCTGTCACAGGGTGGCTGGCCCCTTTAGGTGGAAGCAGGGCCCAGTCTGCCTGTGATGACCTACTTTACAAGGAACAAGCTCCTCTGTGATGAAGCAATACCCTCAAGCATGCCTCCTCCATATACCAATTTGGGAAAGCAAAGGTCATACACTTGATGAAGATGTCTGTGCCTTACCACTTGGTAGTGTCTTTTAAAGTAGCTTCTCAAGAATAGACTGAGCCCTGATTCCCCTTCAAGGCACCAGCGACCCAGTGACAATGCCATTGGCATTTTTTTTTTTTTGACAACCTTCCCTATGGTCTACTGTACTTGATGAGTCTCTTCCGTAGTTGAGCCTTCAGCTAGCACTTACTATGGTGCTGAGTGACATTAAAACCAATAAAGTGCATGGTTGCCAATCATTACAGGACAAGAGCCTGTCTTAAAAATGATGATCATCTTGAACAATGCATCTAAGGAGAGGAAACTGCACAGTGAGAAATTTTTCACATCTAGGCCACTAGTTTGGAGGTCAGCAACTTGCAAGGCATTAACTTCTGATGGCCACATGGTGAAGTAGGTGAAACAAGTTGGTGCTCTGTATCAAGCTGCTAGCAGACATATCCACCACCACACCGGGAACCTTGGCTTGTAGTCTTGCTGTTCAAAGACTGAATGGTCCATGGAGAGTGAAATACCCTCTCAACCTTACAGGTAGTCCCTTCAGGTCACAATGGAGGTGCATTGGTGAGGCTATTAGAAGATGCCTGCACTTCCAGCACTACGCCTTGTGTGAATATCTGTGGAAATAGAGGTACAGACACTTACACACAGATATTCATATCCCCCCTTAAGGGTCTGAGTAACCAGAAACATTCACTCTTATACAGTGGGTCTGTGGCTGTTTGCTGATGCAATGGAAGTATTTTGATACTGCTGTTACCAGATGTTGACTTAAGCTGTAATGCTCCAGATATGGCATTGTTCACCGCTCCTCTAGGAACTCCTTAGAAGAGGCTGCATGGGTCTTCCAGTTCAATATTCTGCACGAAGGAAGATTTTCCTCTAGACTACTCTCCGGTGACAGTATCTTAAATACCTGCCTCAGAGTACTCTGTGGAAAAACTGTGGCATGGATTCCCGAAAGGACTTCAGTGTTGTGATGCTTAGTGGTGCAATGTCTAACTTTTAGGCACTTAGAAAGTCACTGCAACAACGGTGGGATCCATAAAGCCTGAATTAGGCTCCTAGATGTCTTATACAATGCATGGAGAGATGCATACAGGCACCTAAGAATAGGATCCACGAAAGCCAGCACTCTAGGCTGCAAGCCAACTAAGCTAGCCAGTCTCTACTGTTGAATTTGTTCTGCTTTGTATAAATAATTAGAGAGTCAGGGCCTTGGCCCTGAGTCTCCCACTTCTGAGTGGATGCCCTAACTACTAGACTATAATCATTCTCGCTCTCTGACCCAATGCCTATTTATCCTAAGTGGAACAGCTTCAACAGGAGCGATGGAGGGAACCTGACATCAGAACAGCCCCTAGCTCAGGGCGCTTACCTCAGAGGTGGGACACCCCTGTTCAAATCTTCTCTCTCCAGCTGGTAAAGGGGGGAATTGAGCCTGAGTCTCCCACATTGCAGGTGAGTGCTCTAGCCACTAAGCTAAAAGTTAAAGGAAGCACCACCTCCTTGACTGTGACTGGAACCCAATCTGGTAGGTGCTCTCTGAGCATGCCTACTGGATCTGGCCTCGCAGTGAGACAGGTGGGGCACTTAATTTCCCTTGACTTGTGGAATATGCTGGGGCTTACGTGGAAAATACGTGTCCAGGGAGTTTGGCAGCAGGTCACATGCCTACAGGCAGAAACGTAGGTGTCTGGGGAACTTGTACTCTGAAAATTTAGGTGCCAAGTGATTTTAGGCACCTACCTGGTTAGGCAGCAGCCGAGCAGGGGTTTTATGGACTCCAGCAGCACCTAAACCTAGGATTTAGGCACCTAAATACTTTTGTGGATCTTGGTCAGTGGGTCTAACTTAAATTTTCCCTTTTGGTTTCAAGCCATTGCTCCTGGCTATGCCACTTCAACCACTAAATCTCCCCCTTTACCGCTCAAAATATTTTAGGTAGTTATGGCAGATAAAATGAAGTCCAGAGGTCTTTAACACTTGTGGACATTAAAAGGTTTTATGATAATTTTCAGAAGATCAAGTTGTTCGTTTGGACAGAGTAGTCTTGTTTCATGTTCTAAACTATTGTGCAGTGTTAATGTGCGGTTTATATTCCTCCCCAGAAGCAGCTGCATGTTATTGGTGAATAAAACAGTCCTTACTGGTCCCTTACTTAATACATCATACTGTTGTGAAGCTTGATTAACATTTGCCAAGTGCTCCAAGATCCTCAGATACAAGTAATTTATTGAAGGACCTGTCAAAGGTTGGCCCTAGATAACAGGGATGTGGGCCTTTCAGACTCTTTTTGAGAATAGCTGTAAAGTCCTTGACACAGACAAATTTAATTTAACGCCCCATAATGCAGTACCAATTAGCTTAAAATGACAAAGCAACAGGCTCATAAATGTAGGCGGAGCTCTAAGAGCTCGAGTCTCATTCTTCTGGAGGGGCAGAGCCCTAGGACACGAAGAAGAAACAAACATTAGATCTGGGTCATTTTTCTGAATCACTACGGCTTTTATTTACATTTTAAAATCCATTTCAAGGCTGAATTTTCTTTTCTGCTGTGTCTTCTCTCTCTCTACATCTTTTCTTCTCTTGCACTTTAACACATACATCACAGACCGGGCTGATGAGGATGATGTGCCAAACAGCACTATATTGGTATCTGTTGTGTTGTATTTTCTATACTGTGCTAATATTGAGTAGTACAGAGAAGGCAGATCAGGAACTTGTACATCTTTCCCCACAGTACAAGAACCAGGGAACAGTCATTGAAATTGAAAGGTGGCAAATTCAAAACTGATAAGAACATAAGAATGGCCCTACTTGGTGAGACCAAGGGTCCATCTAGCCCAGTATCCTGTCTTCTGACAGTGGCTAGTGCCAGGCACACCAGAGGGAATGAACAGAACAGGTAATCATTGAGTGATCCATCCCCTGTCGCTCATTCCCAGCTTCTGGAAAACAGAGGCTAGGGATGCCAAGTGATTAAAAAAACACTTGTTCACACAATGCACAATTAACCTATGAAACTCTCTGTCCTTAAAAGAAAAGGAGTACTTGTGGCACCTTAGAGACTAACAAATTTATTAGAGCATAAGCTTTCGTGAGCTTTTGTTAGTCTCTAAGGTGCCACAAGTACTCCTTTTCTTTTTGCGAATACAGACTAACACGGTTACTACTCTGAAATCTCTGCCCATAGTATCACTGAAGTCAAGAGCTTGGTGGGATACAAAAAAGCATTGGACAGTTATACAGATAACAAGACTTTCCAGAGTTATAATGAAAGGTACCATGTAATTGCAAAGGCTTATGATTATTTAAAACTCTAAAAACACCAAGTTAAAATAAACATTTTAAGAACCAAAGTTCAGGTCCTTGTTAGTGCTTCATTCCTGAGAATAAACCTCCTCTCAGATAAGTTCATGCACTTCTAGCTTAATTGAAAAAGGCACATTGCTGGCCCCAAACTACACAAAGGAATCTGGCAGAAAATGCACTCAGCACTCCTGGGTGGCTCTGTGAGATACTGTCACATCTCATCTGTATAAGAGAGGGCACGTAAAAATTAGCTTGGTAGTTTAGCGGTACCCCTGAGGTACTCTCGCCTTTTTAGAAGAACTGGTTTCAGCCAAGCCTACAGCTGCCATGCAATACTCATTTACTGGCATTAAAGGCACAGTCACAGCAATGTCAGATTTAAAGCAATGGCACTTGCACATGAAATACATGAGGGACAGCCAGAGTGGGGGTGGGGGTGGGGAAAAGAAGAGCCAGGAACTGTTTGTCAAGAGGCTGCCTTCCCAGGTGGTGATTTGAAACATCTTGCCCCTGTTCACTAAGTCAGGCAGAGCTTATATTTCCACAATGGGCTCTTTGGCTGACTGCCCTGCTGTTTAATTAACAGAGGCTTTCTTCAGTGCAAATCCTCGGTGCTACTGTGCAATTATTTCTTCGGCAGGCTCCTTCTCCACTACTAGGTATCTGTACAGCAGGATTTCCACCGCAGCAGTAAAATAAAACCTCTGGCAGAGCAGATGCAATTATTTTAAATTTGTTAAATTGGGTACATTTCACCAGTTGAAGGTGTTATGGTTATTTTTTTTTTTTTGGCAGGCACAAAGAAAGCCGACATACATATATGGCCAACACCAACACAATTTCGTGCTGCTAATGTTAATGCTCACAAACTAAGCTGCCTCAGGCTGGGTAAGTACTTGAATGGGAGACCTCCAACTATTCTATATAGGATCTTATATGGTACTCATCACCGTAATAGCCGAGCACTTCCTAGTAGTGTACTAAGCAATGTGATTACACATGTCACCTGTTCTCCCATCCTCTCCCTCGGGGAGAAGTGCATGCAGCGACAGGCCTTGCTCTGGTAGGGTTTTAGCTTCGAGTGGTGATAAAATAGGTAGCACTCTTTCCATTGAGCCAAGGCTGAATCGATGCCCCAGCATGGTGCTCGGCTGTCTTGGGTGAGACATGAAAGAGTTTGTGATCACTTGCAACATCAAAGATCTTAGAGTGACCAAATTTGAACTATTTTGTTGTCACATTTCTTTACATTCTGCTTACCTGAATTCCCTTCACTATTGCAGTTGTTTAAGATATTCTTCACTTTCCATCCTAAACTGTTTCAAAGTGTTCATTGTTAAAGTTGCATTGTCACATTCTAGACGAGCCTGTACTTCAGTGGTGTATAAAATGATCTTTGTGTGTAATTTGCAAAGCAACTTGACTGTGAATCAGTGACTGAAGGAAGAAAAGGACTGGTACTTTACACAAGTTCCACCTAAAATTTAATACCACCGACACTTTAGGTGTAGAATTGTTAGATTTCAGAGTTAACATGGCACTATAAATAATGGAGTGGGAGGCTGTTCACAGCTCTCTGTGCTGTTTTTCAAGCTCTCTGCAAACTCAGGAAACTCTGTTTTCTCATGGATGGAGTGTGAAAGAGGATATAGGTTTGATTAAGGCTTAAATTCTCTACAGAATTCTGGGGCCGACAATGAGCTGACACAAAGCACTCAACAGTATCACTTGACACTGACCGCTAAGTTTGTTAAGACTATAAAACCCTTTGAGATCCTCCTTCAGTAAAAGATGTAAGATCTCACTGAAAGGGTTTGAAGAGTCTGGATAGAATGAATAGACTTTTCTGCCAGAAAGTCAATTCTCAGTGCGTTATCTACTGATGTGGGCTCCTGTATGAAACATTAGGAGAAGGGGACTAGCAAATGCTTCTAAGGTTCCTTAATCCGTATTTTATCTTCTGCTTTATGATATTGATGAGGGCAGCAAATGGAAGGAAGCTATTTCCATCAGCTCAAATATCAGAGGTCAGAACAGCACTCCAGATCTTGATCAAACAAATGAGAAAGGCAATTTCACCAATCACACCACCTACCTCAGCAAACAACCTATATCAATCAATCATATTGCTAGACATAGTGGAATCAGCTTATAACGAATAGGGGTACGATCCCCATATTGCTTCAACGCATCTCAAGGGATTTTCATTCTGGTTAGAGAGAAGATTTTCCTTTGCAGGTCTCACTGCAAGTACAGCTCTTAAGTTACCCATTAAGTGTTGCACTCCAAATACCTCCTGCTCCTCCATTCAGACAGACAGATAGGGGAAGCGGCAGAAGACCTTGTTCGGACTTATGGAACCATGGGGTTGCAGTGGGGTGCGTCTACGTATTTCCCAGATTAAGTTGACCTGGAGGCTTTTAATATTAACTGGGGGGCAAGCTGGGTGAGGTAGCATCTTTTATTGGACCAATTTCCATTGGTGAAAGACAAGCTTTGGGGCTGCAGAGAGCTCTTCTTCAGGTTTGGGTCTACTGAGACCTGAAGAAGAGTTCTGTGTAGCTCCAAAGCTTGTCTCTTTCTTCAACAGATGTTGGTCCAGTAAAACATTCTCTCACCCATCTTGTCGCTCTAATATCCTGGGATCAACACATCTACAACAACACTGCAAATATTAACTGGGACATTTAAACATTTTTTGGAATCCCCTTTAAAAATGGGAGAACAAATGCCACTTAACATGGGATACAACATTTAGCAACAAAGGGGTAGCTGTTTGGGATGATTAAACTGATTAAAATAACTTTGCCACAACACACGGACTGGCTTGGAGCTTAGTACCTCATTGTGCTTGAAATAATGAATCTCACAGTTAAATCAAATACAATTTTATTTGGAAAAGAAAAACCCTATTGACTAAGAATCATCTCCAGTGCTGAAAAATCCAACCCAGTATTTCCCATGTTTTGAAACCCATCCCCATTCAGTCACTTGAATTCAAAAGAGAGAAGAGAAGATCAGTACCTTACTATAAAGGAGTATGGTCCAACTTGCTGAATTGCTGTATTAACTACATAAGTTAATAAAGCATGTCAAGCCAGTAATATATCAGGTTCCTTCTAAACTCTCTCATCCCAAACTAGTGGTATGTCTACACTGCAATCAGAGGTGTTGTTGCAGCACATGTGGACAATTCCTAACCATCTGTAATGTAACAGCAGCAGTGAAGCCACAGCAGCACGGGATGTACAAGCCTGTCTGGGACCCTGGGTACGTACTCAACATGCTGCTGCTGATTCACTGTTATTGTTATTTGAGCTTGCTTGATCAAAGCTAGCTTGGGCATGTCTACATCATCTGTAAGGACATCTGTGATTGCAGTGTTGACATACCCTAAAACACCTTCCTCTTTCTTAACGTTGTCTGAATAGACACCAAACTAACAAGGATGGGATTAGGCTCTGCAAGTCTGGAATCTAAATTATCTATAAAACCTAATGACAGTATTAGTTCTTTCAGGTCACAGTTGCTGGAAAGCACCAAAATGCTTTAAAACGTTCTATATCACACACAGGAAAGAACTTTTACCTAACCTGTTGCCGTGTGAACTTGAAAGGATTCAGAGTTCAATTTCCAACAAGCACACAGGAGTCTGAGTCCTTATATGAAGCATTTTAATCTGGAAGCCTGACAAAAACAGGCTCACAAGATTTTCCACTTTTCTGCTTTCAGTGATGCTGGGAATACGGTGAGAACAGCCTCTTCCATGGCATTTCCAGGAACCTGGAAGTGCAGAGACAAATACGGGAGGAAACATGGCCTAGCACATAGGGCTGGGCAGGGCAATCAGGGTTATCTATTCTTTGGTCAGTTCCAGATATGTAGCACGCCCCTGGACAAGTCACTTATTGTCTCTTTGCACCAGTCCTTCCATCTGTAAGAGTAGAATGGTATTACTCATCTACCACAACAGTTATGCAGAGATTGGTTGATTAATTCAGAGCTTTGAGTATGTCATATAGAGGATACTTATGATGACTTATTATTCAGAACGGTTGGGATAGGCCAAATTCACAGAAAGCTCAAGTCATACAATGAGAAAACAAAATGCAGCCCTTGCTTCTGAATCAAGCTACTTATCACCTCTCTGTTTGTTGATTACGTTTTGTGCAGTATGATTCCCTCCTCCCAGGTTAAGGAAAGAAAGGAAGTGAATGTTCCTTGGGGGTGGGGGAGGAGGGACTGCTCTGTATTCACAGGGTGGCAGGAGATTTGTCATGCCTTATCGTTAACAAAAAAAAGGATTATTATTTCAAGAAATACTGAAGAAAAGACATTCATCATTGGGGTAAGAGAGCCAGAGCCCAGAAGGTAAACACTACTATGGCTGTCATGCCAAAGTCATTGCTAGCCAGTGTGCAAACAGATCTGGGAAACAAACAACACAAAAGCATCTTCCATCCAAGGATCTCAATGCGTTCAACACATTAACTAACCTCCACATAGTCCCAGGAGGCTATCATCAGCCCCATTCTACAGAGGAGTAGACAAAGCACAGGGTGATTAAATCCCTTCACTGGCTTTGAATCGAATTCAAACTCCATATCCTCAACTTCCAGGTGCTACACACCTCTCTGCGCCTCTCTTCTCATCTCCTGCTTGAGCCCTGCATCTGCTAGTTCCTTTCCCCTTCACATCCCTTTTGTATCTTTCCCAAGTACCTCCCACACGCTCCACTTCTCCGCCCCCTACCCCGGAAAGTTCTCCCCAATCCTGTATGCCATGTGGGCACCCTCCCCTCTTTTGAAAGCATAGCTTTTATGGAAGGTTTATATAATTTCATCCTAACTATAACCAATGCTCCCAAGGCAAACTAACAGCATCAAAAAGAATGAGCAATTTATGCCATGTTTTTAGTGCACATAAACCTCCCTCCTTCTCCTTTACCTTGGGGACTGTCCATTTTTCCTTGTCTTCTTTTTTCCTTTTACCCAGCTGGCTGGGATAGGATCACTCTTTTCCAGGCTTGCCTGTCCAACTTTTACTCCATATCCACTCTGTCCTACTATATGCAGTCCACCGTTTTCTTGGCTGTTCTCTTGTTCTCTGCCTGCAAACTCTAGTCTCAAATGCTTTCTTAACAGGATTCCCTTCATCCATCCTTCATAGTACCCAAACCATCTCAGCCTCCTCTGTTGCAGCTTCTCTCTGATGCCACCAATGTTGGTCTCGCTGCTAATGACTTCATTCCACACATGGCCCAGCAATGTCACCGCCCTTACTGCCCTCAACCATCTTATTTCAATGGCTTTAAGTCTTCTCAAGTCTCTCTCTCTGGTTGCCCGTCTCTGATCTGTACAGAAGAGCTGGTCTTACCATGGTTTTGAATAGTTGTCCCTTAAGTAGCCTGGATGTCTATTTATCAGAAATCACTCCACTTACTTTGGGCCAGACTTCCCGCATGCCCAAAAGCTTTATTTGCAGTTCTCTGTCGATTTCTCCATTTGCCACCAACCAGCCCCCAAAGTATTTAAACACAGAGAGCTGATTTCGGTACTGGCCCTCAATGTCTTGGTTCCCTGTGAGTCATCCACATAACTCCAGCCTTCTCTTGATTAATTTTGAAGCCATAGTTTGTTAGTTCCCTGTTCCAGGCATCAGCTGTCTGGACCAAAGTTTCCTCACTAATGGCCATTAGCGCAATATTATCTGCGGAGATCAACTTTGTACCACCTTCCATTTGGATTTGCTTACTTATGAAGTCCATCACAATGTTGACTAGTAATAGACTAAACACTGATCCCTGGTGGAGCCCAACCTTCACTTCAAACCCTTCTGTTTTGCTGAGAGGCGTCTGCACCTGTGTCATGTAATCCTCAGACAAGCCCATCACCATCTGCGCAAGGTCCTCCACTATCTCGCAGAATCGTAGCAGTCGCCTAGGTACTCTGTCGAATGCTCTCTCAACTCAAGGAAGGCCCATCCATGCAATAGATTTCCCTCCAGCTTCTTTTCCACTAATTGTCTAGCAATGAAGATACCATCTTGTTCTCCCTTTTCCTTTTCTAAAACCCAACTGCTTCTTTCCTAAAATGGGTTCCGGTATTTGTCGACTATCTATGATTCTCTCTTCTATTGGACCAACTTCTGTTTGTGAGAGAGACAAGCTTTCAAGCTACACAGAGCTCTTCTTCGGCTCTGGAAAAGGTACTCTGGGCATCACAGCTAAGTGCAAGATGGAACAGATTGTTTATCACAGAGGTTTTTAAACTTTTTAATCCCCCCCCTTTGAGTTAAAATTTTTGAATGTGCCCCCACCCCCAATATCTGCCCCTCCTCCCTGAGGTTTTCAGGGTGGGGGAAGGCGTGTGCAACGGTCTCTCTGGGGGCAGAGTCAGTGCTGGACATGGAGGCATTAACACTGACCTACAAGCTGGCTGGCTCGCTGAGGTGAGTCGGGGGGGGCACTCCCTCCCCGAGCACCCCTGGTGCAGGGCTGGCCCAAGCCACCTGGCATCACCACTTACCTCCCCAAACCTCTGTATCCCCCTAGGAGGGCACACTCCACAGTTTGTAAAGCTCTAGTTTAGCATAAGTAGTTAGGACATATTCTAAGGGACTATTCACAGTGAAGTGGCCTGTTAACATCCCTGTAGTCACAGGACTACAAGGGGAGCTTAAATTCCCAACTTTGCTAGACACTAAAAAAAAAAAATAAAAAAATCATGGTCTTAATAAAGACACTGGATTTATGGCTTATTACAACAATTTGTAACCCACAAACCCCCATTTTTGTCCTATGATTACAGGGGTGTTAATAGGCCACTTCACCTTGAACGATCCCTTAGAATATGTGCTAACTACTTATGCTAAATTATTTGTTCAATCTTGTATTTAGCAGTGACATTAGTACCATTCCCAGACCTGAACAAGAGCTTGTCTCTCACCAACAGAAGTTGGTCCACTAACAGCTATTAACTCACCCATTTTGTCTCTCTAATACCCTGGGATTGACACAGCTACAACATCACTGCATACAACACATGATTCACTCTAAACAGTGTCATGCAGTGGGATAGCAACTTAATTCCTCAGTACTTATACACGACTGTTCAATCACCTTTTAGTTTGTATATCGCACCCATATGGTCTTTCTACATTCTCTTGGGATTTTCTTCTCTTTCCAAACTGTATACAGGACTCACATGAGCCAGCATACATCAACCTCTCTCAAGGCTTTGATAATTTCCACTGGGACTTGGGTCCTGATGCTTTTCCAGATGCCATCTTCAATAGTGCAGACTTAACATCTCCCTTGACAGGCCATCGAGATCCAGGATCATCAGTTCACACAAAGCTCATGGCATAGAAAGAGTTCTCCTCAATTAAGTAGGCCCTCGCAATATTCTCGCCATCCGTTATGGACTGTGTCAGGCTGATGATTTCCTAAACAGTTTTACATAGTTCATTGCAAACCACCACTCTGGCACCATTTCTCCTTCCACTACACTTGTGTAGTCCACCTTACAGCCAGGACCCAGTTCTCAGGCAGCATGTGTGCAGGAGGCCAGAGTGTATTGGTGTTTCTTTGGACCATCATCTCGGTCAACTCCATGCCTTCACTTGGTAAGGACAGCACACCAAGTAGCAACTTGCAAAGAGTTGTTAAGCCTTTGTTTCACAAATCTAAATTTTTGTCTAGTAATTCACCTTTTGGGCTATTCTCCCCAACTCTGTGGAGACAACCAGGCACTGGCCACTGGCAATCCTACTGGCCTGGGGCTGTCCGGGTTGAGACAGATGAACTCCCAGCCAAAGGCTGAACAGCTCTCGCACCATTTGTGAGCATCCCTGGTGGGGTGACACATAAGCTGGACTAGCCACCCCTTAAAAATGCCAACTACTCTTGCTGGTTAAGTGCAAGCTGAAAAGAACGAAGATGCAGTGTGTCACCTAGTGCCATGATCTAGGTCTCTGGCTGGCAAGGCCTGACAAGACCTGCAGCCACGGAGCTGCTTGCTCCCTCTTGGAGTCCTATGCCATTCAGCTGGTTCTCAGGCATTTTCATTGGTCTCTCCAGAGCTCCATCACAGTACTGCCACTGCCCAGACCTTGAAACGTTTTCTCTCATCTCAAGAGAGTTTAAATTGGGGTTTTCCTTCTCCTAAGTGACTTGCTGGCCATGGCTAACTGGCCCCACCTGCCCTCAGCAGCCTTTTTAAGGCACCAGGCATTTGCCTTTCACCCTCCCTTTCCTTCCCACTTTTTGTTTGGAACATCTCTGCCATGAGAAGGCAAGTAATAGGAGTTTGCTTGTCAGAGGCTGTGTGTTATACTGGCCATTTGGAACATTCTTTTTTATAGGGATTGATAGCTCTTCCTCAGGCACATCCCTGGCCATGGCAACCCCGATAAAAGGTTGTCCATTGCTCCCTGTATTGCACCATATTTAATCACCTGTGGACAGGGACTGTGTCTGTACACAATGTGTAAAGCACCATTCACACCTCTGGTCTATAACGACTTTCCCACGGAAGTCTGTGGTACGGGTGGCAGGGAACCCAGATATCCCAGACCTGTGCCTTAGCCACAAGACCACCCTGCCTCATAACATGGTTTGGGTGCCACCACACCTGGCTGCAGTAAAAAACACAACAAAACAAAAATAGGCAGGCAGAGGAGACTGAAGGAAGATGAGTGGGGAAAGGGAGGGAAGAAAATATGGAGAAAATGCACACTCAGATTAGGCCTTTGGTCCACATTCCATTGCACATGTTCACCGAAGGGTGTAAAACGTCCTCTAGCTGTTTAAATATGCATACACACACACTCCTTCTAAAACAACGCAACATCTGGCAGTGGGTAAACAATGTGGTTTCTGCCCCTACACTGATTCAAGTGTCATTTCCTACAGTGCCTCTCCTGTTCTATAGCAAGCAATTGTGATATATTATGCACAAGAGCAGACTGCTTTTAAAATATAAAGACTATACAGCCTTTCATACTGGATGCCAGACTGCACATTACTCCCCAGGGACCCAACACTTGTTGCTACTTCCTAAAGTACAAACACCAGGCTTCCACATGTGAGAGAATGTCTGGATTTATATGCAAAAACCTGCCACGAAGTCTTCCTTCCCAGTACTCCCTTTGCACCATCTCAGCAATTACTATTTCCCCTCTGGGTTACTGATCCTGTTAGCTGCAGGATCTAGTCAGATTTCTGAGAACCAAACCTACAGTAATATATGTATGTGTGTCTATGCAAAGATATCCAATTAGAGCATACGGCATGCAAGATAATTAAGTGCTGGTTTTAGGCAGCAGCACTGGGATGCTGAAGGGCATTTGACTTAATGCTCAGTGGATGTATCCCTAAAACGTCAGTGCAGCTTGTTAAATTATCAGTGTACATTCATGCCTCACTGCACATTTGCTTAAGCCCTGTAGTGACAAGCACCTGGACTTCTGCCTCTCTGGTAGATTAAGTGTGTGCTTTGTTTCTTCCCTGTCCACTGTGGAGCCTTTAAAAATAAATCAAGACAGTAAACTAATGGGGATTTGAGATGAACTAATCTGATGTATATGGCAGCACTGTGTTCTCTCGGTGTGCAGTGGACAGTGCTATACACAACAAAGGAACAGACAAATGTAAAGGTAATAATGCTATTCATTTCTAGACTGCCTTTCATCAGATGATCTCAAAGTCTTTACTAACTTAAGCAAGGACCACACCTCTGCAGAGGTAGGGAAATGGTATTGTCCCCATTTTACAAATGGGTAAAGGAGAGGCACAAATACGGATCTACTCTGAAATGACAATTTTAAAAAGGCATTGTCTAGTGCCTGTTCTGTACGGGACTCTCGATCAAATGTCTGAGTTTACAAGCGAAAAGTTTCCTAACTGCCAGCCCTGCTCGTGCACCCTAGGATTTGACACACAAGCTGGGCTCTTTCCTGATCACATACTAATAGAAATAATAAGACTTCTGGCCTACAGGTATTATTGCAAAACCACTTTTCGGAGTAAAACTGTGCTTTAAGTTACTTGCTCGAGATCTTGCAGGGTGAGAGTGGCAAAGCTAGGAATAAAACTCAAATAATCCTTTGACATCACTGCCCTACCTCCAAAGAATGGAAAGGTGCTCTGATATGTTTATACAACCCTCTTTCTTCACACAGTCTACTGGGCTTTGATTGCTCACACACTGAACAAGAAACAGATTTAAACTAGTTTCATTCAGAGGGTGGGATCAGCTTTTCCAAAGCATGAGGACAAAAGCCCACTTTAAGGCCCTGATTGAGCAAAGTACTTAAGCACAAGTCTAACTTTCAGCATGGGAGCAGGCCCAGCAAAGTCAAAGAGATTACATACATGCTTAAAGTTAGGCATGCGTTTAAATACTTTGCTGAATTAGGGCCTTACCTGATATTTATGCAAAGCTACAAAGAAGTCCTAAAGGTGATACAGTCAAAAATCTGACCAAATAGTGCAATCAAGACTCCCGGAACACTTCTGTCCTTGACTCACTGTGACCTAGACTGAGTTACTTTACTTTAAGTTCTTCGCCTCAGTTGGCCTATATAAACACACTTCACTTTGGTAAGAGTTACTAGTGATGATGTGCAAGCCAGTAAGAACACATCCTTCTCACATCCCCAGTTGACGCTGCAGGGCTGGCATCTTACTTGTCAAAGGAGCACATCTGAGCTGGAGTCGCTGAAAGATGAACACGGAACCCGACCAGGCCAGTTCTACAGCCATTTTTCCAGAGTAGAGAGAGACTCCACAAGGTGAGGTGAGGTCTGTCCATGAAAGAAATCATGGCAGTTAAAGTAGTAAAGTTTCACCCTTCTGTTCTTGGCCGAAATCTGCATCCATCCTTGTTGTACAACATAGGTGGTGGTGTTGCCTACAAGTAATTTGCAAAGCACTTTAATATCCTTGTGGCAGAATTGTGCTATAAGTATAAAATCTCAGTATTACAACAACTGCACTGCATAGTATGCAGCATTTGCACAGGGATTCTCTGAATAAGAGGTTTGGAAATCTTTCCCCCCCACTGTTTAACAAGTGCCATTGCGAGGGTCAACGTGACCAAGCAAATAGATTTGTCATTGCAGTAACACCTCTGGATTAGAAATTGTCAGGGGATTATTTCTTTTTGAACTAGTATCTAAATTGAACAAATTTTCCAGGCCGGCTACTGAGCCAGAGGGAAAAGGACATTATGTCGCTGGAACTAGATGCACAGATCAAAGCTAGCTACTTATTCTATAACAAAGCTGAGGGAAAGGATTAGTCACTGACAAGAGCTACAGTAGCTGGCATCAGCAGTGAACCCAGCTAAATTGCTCATAAGTGCCTACAAGTGCACACAAAAACCCAAGAGGAAGAGGGGAAAACAGAAGGCTGCAACACTATTATAGCTGCCGCTCTACTACGAATAGGGCCAGTCTGTACAATGCTGATCATTCCCGAGAGAGAGCGAGAGAGGGGCTGGAAATTCACAAGAAGAGACAGGTGTTAAAAGCTATTTATGATCAAGGTATAATCTCAGAGAACGGGTGAGTGATTTACAGAAATATTAGTATATGGGCCTAGAGTGACTCTTGTCTCAAGATAAGTGGAACACCCCCCCCAACCTCATTAGCTTCATTTCACAGGTCTCCCATGCTGAGGAACCAGAACGCAACATTCCAGATAGCAGAGTCAGGCGATGCGAACTTATCATAAATTTGATTTATGTGAATTTCCCCCATACCCAGGATTTTAAAGCAAGTCACTAGATCCCTGAATGGGACTATTTTTTTAAAATCCCACTTCCATCCCACCCCACTATACACACTCCCACTCGCTCCTGCATTGTTTCTTGCATGTTTATCTGGCTTTCACCTTCAAAAACTTTAGATTCTGCAAATCCAAAAAGACTCACAGGTTCCTTCATGCTACTAAGAAAAAGTCTGTTAATGTATTTTTTATATCAAATTCAGAGAAATTTTTACCACTAAAAGAATAAAACAAATCTTGCTTAAACCATGTAAAAAAAATACTTTAACTCCTGTTACGTTAGCAACAAGAAGAAAGTCAAGGAAAGTGTAAGCCCCTACTGAATGAGGGAGGCAGCCTAGTGACAGAGGATGTGGAAAAGCTAATGTACTCAATGCTTTTTTTGCCTTTGTCTTCATGAACAAGGTCAGCTCCCAGACTACTGCACTGGGCAGCACAGCATGGGGAGGAGGTGACCAGCCCCCTGTGGAGAAAGAAGTGGTTCGGGACTATTTAGAAAAGTTGGACAAACACAAGTCCATGGGGCCAGATGCACTGCATCCGAGAGTGCTAAAGGAGTTGGCAGATGTGATTGCAGAGCCATTGGCCATTATCTTTGAAAACTCATGGTGATCGGGGGAGGTCCCAGACGACTGGAAAAAGGCTAATGTAATGCCCATCTTTAAAAAAGGGAAGGAGGATCCGGGAAACTACAGGCCAGTCAGCCTCACCTCAGTCCCTGGAAAAATCATGGAGCAGGTCCTCAAGGAATCAATTCTGAAGCACTTAGAGGAAAGTGATCAGGAACAGTCAGCATGGATTCACCAAGGGCAAGTCATGCCTGATTAATCTAATTGCCTTCTATGATGAGATCACTGGCTCTGTGGATGAGGGGAAAGCAGTGGAGGTGTTATTCCTTGACTTTAGCAAAGCTTTTGACACGGTCTTCCACAGTATTCTTGCCAGCAAGTTAAAGTAGTATGGGCTGGATGAATGGACTATAAGGTGGATAGAAAGCTGGCTAGATGGTTGGGCTCAACGGGTAGTGATCAATGGCTCCATGTCAAGTTGGCAGCCGGTATCAAGCGGAGTGCCCCAAGGGTCGGTCCTGGGGCCGGTTTTGTTCACCATCTTCATTAATGATCTGGAGGATGGCATGGATTGCACCCTCAGCAAGTTTGCAGATGACACTAATCTGGGAGGAGAGGTAGATACGCTGGAGGGTAGGGACAGGATACAGAGGGACCTAGACAAATGAGAGGATTGGGCCAAAAGAAATCTGATGAGGTTCAACAAGTGCAGAGTCCTGCACTTAGCACGGAAGAATCCCATGCACCGCTACAGACTAGGGACCGAATGGCTAGGCAGCAGTTCTGCAGAAAAGGCCCTAGGGGTTATAGTGGATGAGAAGCTGGATATGAGTCAACAATTTGCCCCTGTTGCCAAGAAGGCCAATGGCATTTTGGGATATATAAGTAGGGGCATTGCCAGCAGATCAAGGGACGTGATCGTTCCCCTCTATTTGACATTGGTGAGGCCTCATCTGGAGTACTGTGTCCACAGTACAAGAAGCATGTGGAAAAATTGGAAAACATCCAGCGGAGGGCAACAAAAATGATTAGGGGACTGGAACACATGACTTACGAGGAGAGGCTGAGGGAACTGGGATTGTTTAGTCTGAGGAAGAGAAGAATGAGGCGGGATTTGATAGCTGCTTTCAACTACCTGAAAGAGGGTTCCAAAGAGGATGGATCTAGACTGTTTTCAGTGGTAGCAGATGACAGAACGAGGAGTAATGATCTCAAGTTGAAGGGGGGAGGTTTAGGTTGGATATTAGGAAAAACTTTTTCACTAGGAGGGTGGTGAAGCACTGGAATGCGTTACCTAGGGAGGTGGTGGAATCTCCTTCCTTGGAAGTTTTTGAGGTCAGGCTTGACAAAGCCCTGTCTGGGATGATTTAGTTGGAGATTGGTCCTGCTTTGAGCAGGGGGTGGGACTAGATGACCTCCTGAGGGCCCTTCCAATCCTGATATTCTATAATTCTATAATACACATCAAACCTCTTTCTATCCCTTGTTTAAATTTAAGTATCTAAACCTTTATTTAAAAAGATTTAGAATTTTCCCGCAAATTACCGCAGTCTGTGTTTTTTGCCCACCCAACCCCCCACCCCCTGCAACAAAGTTCATAGTTCATAGAATATTAGGGTTGGAAGGGACCTCAGGAAGTCATCTAGTCCAACCCCCTGCTCAAAGCAGGACCAATCCCCAACTAAATCATCCCAGACAGGGCTTTGTCAAGCCTGACCTTAAAAACTTCTAAAGGAGATTCCACCTCCTCCCAAGGTAACACATTCCAGTGTTTCACCACCCTCCTAGTGAAAAAGTTTTCTTAATATCCAACATAAACCTACCCCACTTCAACTTGAGACCATTACTCCTTGTTCTGTCATCCGCTACCACTGAAAACAGTCTAGATCCATCCTCTGTGGAACCCCCTTTCAGGTAGTTGAAAGCAGCTATCAAAAACCCGCTCATTCATCTCTTCTGCAGACTAAACAATCCCAGTTCTCTCAGCCTCTCCTCATGAGTCATGTGTTCCAGTCCCCTAATCATTTTTGTTGCCCTCCGCTGGATTCTTTCCAATTTTTCCACATCCTTCTTGTAGTGTGGGGCCCAAAACTGGACACAGTACTTCAGATGAGGCTTCACCAATGTTGAATAGAGGGGAACAATTTCGTCCTTCGATCCACTGGCAATGCCCCTACTTATACAACCCAAAATGCCATTGGCCTTCTTGGCAACAACGGCACACTGTTGACTTATATCCAGCTTCTCATCCACTGTAACCCCTAGTTCCTTTTCTGCAGAACTGCTACGAGCCACTCGGTCCCTAGTCTGTAGCGGTACATGGGAGTCTTCCATCCTAAGTGCAGGACTCTGCACTTGTCCTTGTTGAACCTCATCCGATTTCTTTTGGCCCAGTCCTCTAATTTATCTAGGTCCCTCTGTATCCTATCCCTACCCTCCAGCGTATCTACCTCTCCTCCCAGTTTAGTGTCATCTGCAAACTTGCTGAGGGTGCAATTCACACCATCCTCTCCCGCTATTATGGTAGCAGGTCCTATGGGATCCCAGTCCCGCTGCAGGGCTCTACCAGTCACTGCTGGGGCACATGGAGAGGTGCTACGCTAAATTGGCGCTGAACAGAGTAAAGAGTTGTAGATATTATCGGTGACCTGGCCCAAAATCCACGTGGTAACACAACCAAACTTCTAGAGGAGCACAGAATGTAGACTGTAAGCTCTTCAGAGCATATCTGCATTTTACTCTGTCTCTACAGTTCCCAGAACAATAGAGTTAGAACCTCTAGAAACCTCCTAGCTCGCCCTCACCTCCAAAAACCGTGAGGTTCCATGGCTGCCATCATTGTTTACTCTGCTTACGTGTTTTCCCTGCCCCCACCCTGTGCCTGTCTGGTTTATTTCGATTGTAAGCTTTAGTGGATAGTCCCTGACCTGAACTCTTGTGTTTGTACAGCATCTAGCACAACATGGGCCCATTCTTGGTTGGTCCTTTGGCACTACTATAATAAACACGATTAATACTATTTTAATACATTAATAATAATGTAGGCACCTGGCCAATGGGAATTTGTCTGAGTCTAAGCCAGTAGTTTTCAATCTTTTTTCATCTGCGGACCCCAAAAAATTTCAAATGGAGGTGTGGATCCCTTTGGAAATCTTAGGCATAGTGTGTGGACCCCAGAAGTCCACGGACCACAGATTGAAAACCACTGATCTAAGCCTTTCACACAGACCACTAAGCAGCCATCAAATGGTTAGAAAATTACTATTGCTAATGGCCTGGTCAGAATGGGAATTGATAACCAAGAAATGAAAGGTTCTAGCCATCCAAGTACTCCTCTCAAGATACATTGCTGAAGTATTCCCTCACAGAAGATCAGACCAACAGGAGTCACCTCACAGTGAACCAGCAGTCCAAGTAGGTTTCTAATGACCAAAATTAAAAAAAAAAATTTAAAAAAATGGAAACCAACATTATTTGGAGCCCACCAGAGATCACTGTTAATCACCTTGCTGTGTTGTTGAGTTTAACAAAGCACCTGTGTCAGGGGCAATTTTACCCTTTCAGGAACTTTGAGATGGGCTGCTGGGTTCTCCAATGATGTTTGGTGGGTAAGCTCCTTGAGGCTGTTAATGCACTAAAGTAAAAGAGTGTTTTTCTACCTTTTCATGTTGGTGACTCTTTATTCAAAGTAAAACATTTTCACAACCCCCTTAACATTTACTATAAAAATATCAATGGTAACGATAAGCCTATATAATTGTGTATGTTTCACGAGGTTGACAGAGAATACCCGAACTTGAATAAGGATGTACAGGGAGTGGAGGGAATGACATTCTTTGTTTTATATCATAATAAAATTTTCAACACCTGGTGGCCTCCCTGATTGCCTTTCACAACCCCACTGGGAGTCATGATTCACAGATTGAGAAACAATGGGGTAAAAAGTTTAACTGAGAAGGCAAGGGGGCTGCTGCAAGTCATAATGAGCTTTCCCATCTTAAACTCTGGTCCTTGAGTTTCAAGTATACTTCCAAAGGGGAAATTGATCACTTAATTGCTGCCTTAGAGAATTGGTTACTGTTCGTCTGCAAGCTGTTCCAAGGTTTAACCATCATTGTCATTTCTATTTTGGCCTTTGGGGTTAGCCCACCAAAACCAGGGGATCTCTAAAACTGGCTAGCTACCCTTTTTAAAGCAAACAGTGACCATTCTTTTCAGAAGGTTAATGCCTGCTCAATCCAACATGTTCCATGTCTTTTAATTTTTCAGAATTAACAGCACACTGGAAGAAAATGGGGAACTGAAGTCCCTCTCTATTTTGCTCTCTGCCATGTTCTTGGTCAGAAAACAGCCTTTTTCAACCTGCTTGAAGTCTGAGAGATATGTGGTGAGCAGAGCTGGATTACACAAGCCAGAGCATGTGCCAATATTGGAGGACCACATTTGAAACACTGCAAACACTTGCTTGGTTTGATTATTATTCAGTCTATATTAATTCTCATATACAATGCTACCAGAGAGTGGGAAGGTGCTTTAGTGATGAGGAAAAGAGGATCACTTCAAGGCATTGAGTACACAGATGGTCTGGTCTGGAGCAAGAGTCGAAACGTAAAAAATTTTGGTTCAGTTCCAGTTCAGGTTCTTCAATATTGCTTAATTCACTAGTTTGGTTCTGGTTCAGACAAACTTAGAATGGTGGTTTGGTAACCAGTTAAACCACTTTGAACCTGTTTGAACCAGTTCAGATACATTTCCTGCAGATAAATGTCACACACTTGTATGCTTGCAGTGTAACCACTAGCAAAAGAATACAATGATAAATATTTCTTTCACTGTAGAAAAGTTATTTATTTTTTAGGCAAGTTATCTGCAGTCATATTTCATATTAATGCCCTTTCTACACTGACAAAAACAGCAAACACAATGTTAGCCAATTGATATAGTTCAGGTCTTGTTCTTTGTTGCTCCCAGTAGTGAAGAATATTTTCAGTTTTATTGAGATGAAGCTTATCAATAAAAGAATCCAGGAAGGACCTTACTTTGACCAAAATTTGTCTCTTGGACTTCTCACATGCTTAAGGTCATCAACTGCCTGTCCAAACATGTCTGCTTGAAAATTGGTCAGTTCATCATTTGGAATATCAGATTGTAATGATTCCCAATTAACCCATGTTAGTTAGATGAATTTTAACTTTTTCTTTGTCCTCATCTGAGAGAAGCAGATGGGGTCCAGGTAAATGTAGGATCGAAATGCATCACTGTCCAACAACATTTTCTCATGGCTCTTCATTGAGGCGAAAAGTGATTCAGTAAAAGGCAAAGAAAACAACTCTGATGTGTCCAGTTGGCATTTTAGACAGGCTCTGTAAGAGTAACTCAGAGTAAGTTGTTTTCATTGAAATACCTTTGCTTTTAATTTAGTAGGCATTAGTGCTGCCGTAATACTTTTGGTGGCCTTCCATTTCTCATTACTCATATAAAGGTCTTGGTTTGCAGAAGTGGCTGCCATATCCTCGCAAAAAATCCTTGAGTTCTACGAGTCTTTCAAGCACATCACATGTGAAATGCCATCTAGTTTGACAACCTAGGATTGGCTTATTTAAATTATGCGTTTTCATAAGCACCATAACTGCTTTTGCAAACCAAATATGCTTGCCCATCTGTATGGTTCACAAAGAATTCTTTCAAAGCATTCTCAACAGCAAGTTGCAAGCTATAAGCAGAACAGTAAGCTCCTCGAAGAGCAACACCACCAGCACCTGCCATGTTGAATTCTATCTCTTCAGTCACCTAAAACTGGTCTTGTTGTGCAACATCTCCTGGAGTCTCTTTTCCAAAAGAAAATCATCATTATTTTCCTCATCCTTTTCACTCTCGTTATCAGTTTCATATTTTTCCCCCTCTCCTTCCTGATCTGCAATCACACACTTGAAAGATTTGACCATACAATATTAGTGGCATTATCAGTGGTAATGCTATAGATCTGCTTCGGAGAAATTCCTTAACAGCTTATGACTGAGTATCAATGCCTTCAGGTGTTCAAAAGTGTGCCTCTCAGTGATCTGCTTCTTAACAAGTGTGCAGAAATTATGTTTTCCATCTGTAATATACAGCATATTAACCCCTAAAACAGATCAAAATGAGTAAATCAACTTTCAAAGAAATAAACTTGCCCTTGACCGCCTGCTTAATTTTGTGATGTATTCTGGAATGCAAGGGCAATACATATGTCTTGAATATTTTCAGCATTTATTAACAGTTTATTGCCAAAACCTTCAAGAAGAGAATTAAAAATTCTTCAGAAGCCTGAATCTTGCAGCAGCTTAAAAGGTCTACCATTCACTGTTACTAATTCAAGGCAAGCTTCAGGTAAAGTAGACTCAGTCTTCACTTATTATCTCGCTTTTCAACATAGAATCTAGAGTACATTGGTTTAAGGGCAGATTAATTCTTTTGCACGGAAGGTTAGGATTATCATCATCATGTGAACTTGTCTCACTTGGGGATTGCTTCTCTTGAGTAACATCTGGGCAATGTCTTTGTATGTGCCGCTCTAAATTTGATGTGGGTATTCCCATATAACAATCCTGCAATTACCACCTTTACAAGTAGAAATTCTTGGCCTGGTCAAATGAGAAGAATTTTCTCACAGTATTTTTTTTTTTTTAAACCCTACCCATAGTTGCTTGAAGACTGTCTTCCATTTGAACATGTAGCCTGATGGTCATATCCTCAGTGTATCGTGGTCATCAGTGGAAGGGAAATGGAGTTAGGGCCTATGTTTCTGCAGTGACAGTTATCAAGGACACACCTGAGGGACTATTCATAGATACTAAGGTCAGAAGGGACCATTCTGATCATCCAGTCTGACCTCCTGCACAGCGCAGGCCACAGAATGTCACCCACCCACTCCTATGAAAAACCTCACCCATGTCTGAGCTATTGAAGTCCTTAAATCATGGTTCAAAACTTCAAGGAGCAGAGAAGCCTCCCTCCAGTCAACCATGCCACATGCTACAGAGGAAGGCAAAAAAACCTCCAGGGCCTCTCCAATCTGCCCTGGAGGAAAATTCCTTCCCGACCCCAAATATGGCAATCAGCTAAACCCTGAGCACATGGGCAAGATTCACCAGCCAGATACCCAGGAAAGAATTTTCTATAGTAAATCAGATCTCATCCATCTAATATCCCATCTCAGGGGATTTGGCCTATTTACCCTGAATATTTAAAGATCAATTACTTACCAAAATCCCATTATCCCATCATACCATCTCCTCCATAAACTTATCGAGTCAAATCTTAAAACCAGATAGATCTTTTGCCCCCACTGCTTCCCTTGGAAGGTTATTCCAAAACTTCACTCCTCTGATGGTTAAAAACCTTCGTCTGATTTCAAGTCTAAACTTCCTGGTGGCCAGTTTATACCCATTTGTTCTTGTGTCCACATTGGTGCTGAGCTGAAATAATTCCTCTCCCTCTCCTATATTTATCCCTCTGATATATTTATAGAGAGCAATCATATCTCCCCTCAACCTTCTTTTAGTTAGGCTAAACAAGCCCAGCTCCTTAAGTCTCCTTTCATAAGACAAGTTTTCCATTCCTCGGATCATCCTAGTAGCCCTTCTCTGTACCTGCTCCAGTTTGAATTCATCCTTTTTAAACATGGGAGACCAGACCTGCACACAGTATTCTAGGTGAGGTCTCACCAGTGCCTTGTATAACGGTACTAAAACCTCCTTATCCCTACTGGAAATGCCTCTCCTGATGCATCCCAAAACCGCATTAGCTTTTTTCACAGCCATATCACATTGGCAGCTCATAGTCATCCTATGATCAACCAATACTCCAAGGTCCTTCTCCTCTTCCGTTACTTCTAATTGATGCGTCCCCAACTTATAACTAAAATTCTTGTTATTAATCCCTAAATGCATAACCTTACACTTCTCACTATTAAATTTCATCCTATTACTATTACTCCAGTTTACAAGGTCATCCAGATCCTCCTGTATAATATCCCGATCCTTCTCCGAATTGGCAATACCTCCCAGCTTTGTATCATCTGCAAACTTTATTAGCACACTCCCACTTTTTGTGCCAAGGTCAGTAACAAAAAGATTAAATAAGATTGGTCCCAAAACCGATCCCTGAGGAACTCCACTGGTAATCTCCCTCCAACCTGACAGTTCGCCTTTCAGTAGGACCCGTTGCAGTCTCCCCTTTAACCAATTCCTTATCCACCTTTTGATGTTCATATTGATCCTCATCTTCTCCAATTTAACTAATAATTCCCCATGTGGCACGGTATCAAATGCCTTACTGAAATCTAGGTAAATTAGATCCACTGCATTTCCTTTATCTAAAAAATCTGTTACTTTTTCAAAAAAGGAGATTAGGTTGGTTTGGCACGATCTACCTTTTGTAAAACCATGTTGTATTTTGTCCCATTTACCATTGACTTCAATGTCCTTAACTAATTTCTCCTTCAAAATTTTTTCCAGGACCTTGCATACTACAGATGTCAAACTAACTGGCCTGTAGTTACCCGGATCACGTTTTTTTCCTTTCTTAAAAATAGGAACTATATTAGCAATTCTCCAATCATTCGGTACTATTCCTGAGTTTACAGATTCATTAAAAATTCTTGCTAATGGGCTTGCAATTTCAGGTGCCAATTCCTTTAATATTCTTGGATGAAGATTATCTGGGCCCCCCGATTTAGTCCCATTAAGCTGTTTCAGTTTCGCTTCTACCTCTGATATGGTAATATCTACCTCTATATCCTCCTTCCCATTTGTCATGCTACCATTATCCCAGAGATCCTCTTTAGCCTTATTAAAGACTGAGGCAAAGTATTTGTTTAGATATTGGGCCATGCCTAGATTATCTTTAACCTCTGCTCCATCCTCAGTGTTAAGCGGCCCCACTTCTTCCTTCTTAGTTTTCTTCTTATTTATATGGCTATAAAACCTTTTACTATTGGTTTTAATTCCCTTTGCAAGGTCCAACTCTACTCGACTTTTAGCCTCTCTCACTTTAACCCTACATCTTCTGACCTCAATTAGGTAGCTTTCCTTGCTGATCCCTCCCATCTTCCACTCCCTGTATGCTTTCTGCTTCTTCTTAATCACCTCTCTAAGATGCTTGCTCATCCAGCTTGGTCTACAACTCCTTCCTATGAATTTTTTCCCCTTTCTTGGGATACAGGCTTCCGATAGCTTCTGCAGTTTTGATTTAAAGTAATCCCAGGCCTCCTCTACCTTTAGATCCATAAGTTCTTCAGTCCAATCCACTTCCCTAACTAATTTCCTTAATTTTTGAAAGTCAGCCCTTTTGAAATCAAAAACCCTAGTTGCAGATTTATTTTTGTTAATCCTTCCATTTAGTTTGAACTGAATTAGCTCATGATCACTTGAGCCAAGATTGTCCCCTACAACCATTTCTTCTATGAGGTCCTCGCTACTCACCAAAATTAAATCTAAAATGGCATCCCCTCTAGTCGGTTCAGCAACTACTTGATGAAGGAATCTATCAGCTATCGCATCTAGGAAAATCTGAGCCCTATTATTATTATTAGCACTGGTCCTCCAGTCTATATCTGGGAAGTTAAAGTCTCCCATGATCACGCAGTTTCCATTAGTATATACTTGATTAAAGACATTAAAAAGGGCTCTATCCATATCCACATTAGATCCCGGAGGTCTATAGCACACCCCAAGCACTATCGTAGGAGAGGCTTTACTAGTTTTCTTCCCCAATGTAATTTTTGCCCAGACGGACTCTGTCTTATCCATTGCATTGCTTCTTATTTCTTTACATTCTACCTCATCATTGATATACAATGCTACTCCACCCCCTTTACCTTTGTTTCTGTCTTTCCTAAACAGCACATACCCTTCAATACCTGTAGTCCAGTCATGACTACTATTCCACCATGTTTCTGTTATCCCTATAATATCTGGTTTCACTTCCTGCACCAGTAGCTCTAGTTCCTCCATTTTGTTACCTAGACTCCTCGCATTGGTGTACAAACATCTTAATTTTTGCTGTTTGGACTCGCTCACATTTTGTACCCTATTAGGCACAGTCATTCTACAGCCAGTATAACCTATTAGACTAATATCCACACCGCCCTCGCTCCTTATATACATTCTCCTACCCATGGCTGTATCCTTTCTTACTTCATCTTCTTCCCTCTCAGTGCTAAAATCTGGCGTGGAGATTTTCTGGACATCTCCCAACCATCTCCCCCAAATTCCTAATTTAAAGCTCTCTTTATCAGTTGTGCCAGCCTCGATCCTAGAAGTCTATTTCCTTCCCTACTCAGATGAAGTCCATCCCGAGAGAACTGACGTCTGTCCGTGAATGCCTCCCAGTGGCCATACATCCCAAAGCCCTCCTTATAGCACCACTGCCTAAGCCATCTGTTGACAGTCATAATCTTGTCAGACCTTTGTTGCCCTTCTCTAGGAACAGGAAGGATCCCGCTAAGATCACCTGAGCCTCAATTTCCTTAAGCGTCTTCCCCAGCCTAGCATAGTCTCCCTTGATACTTTCCAGCGAGAATCTGGCTGTATCATTTGTTCCCACATGAAGGATAATTAGGGGATTCTTTCCCGCTCCCTTTAGGATCCTTTTCAACCTCAGGTCTACATCCCGTATCTTAGCACCTGGAAGACAGCACACCCTTCTATTCTCAGGATCAGCTCTAGTTACAGGCCTTCCATGGGCAGTCCTCTACTTGGCAAAACAGACAGGAGAACTACCAATCCCAGAACCCCTCTCTTTCCCCCTCCTTCCTCTCTTCTCATCTGCTTCAATGGCTTCCTGGAAAGTGTGGTCTCTGTCCTTTCTCTCTAGGCTTGGAACAGCACCTGATTATTGCACCTGTTATTTTGAACCAGCTACTGGTTTTTGTTTTATTGGCTTTGGTTTCAGTTTGGGTTCAATGTGATAGAGGTTTTCAGTTCGGGTTCAGTTCCGGTTCCCTCAAAAAACCTCTCTGAATCCGATTGATCTCAGGTTCAGGTTGACTCCCTGGTTTTTATTACTATTTGCAAGGGTTGGGTGAGTGGTCTGTCTTTTTGAGATGGTTTATTTTGTTTCCCTTAACCCCTCAACTGGATGAAAAGGGCTCTCGGGGAATTGCAAAGCAGGGAATGTTATTCCTTGCCATTCCCTGTTCACTGTTTAGGGATCCCTGAGAGGGGAGATCCTGAAAGGGGAAGTTGGGAACCTCCTCTACAACCTCGGCAATATTTTATCCTTAATGACAAATTCTTTTTCTGAATTAGGGAATCTTTTCAGGATGTGCACACACCCATGCATGTGGGGCATGGGTAGAATGTGAAAGCTAACGCATCATCATCAATCTCTCTCTCTCTCCTAAGCTCTCCTGTGTTCTTAACTTCCATTCCACCTGTAAGAAAAGTTGTCCCTGTTTCAGGAGTTAACTGAACAGCACAGAGTGGCTGCACCTTACCTAAAGTCAGAGGAATGATTAGTATCTCCCAGTAAAGGAGATCTAATTTGAATGTGTTTATTTTTTCCCCTTTTCCCCCATAGCAGAGAAATAGCAGTTGCATTCTCTGTGGCTAAGTGCAACTGACATGGTGTTAAAAATTGTGGCAAAATTAAGAACACAAGACTAAGAACATAAGAACATAAAAATGGCCATACTGGCTCAGACCAAAGGTCCATCCAGCCCAGTATCCTGTCTGCTGACAGTGGCCAATGCCAGATGCCCGAGAGGGAGTGAACCTAACAGGTAATGATCTAAAAAATAAAAGGAGTACTTGTGGCACCTTAGAGACTAACAAATTTATTAGAGCATAAGCTTTCGTGAGCTACAGCTCACTTCATCGGATGCATTTGGTGGAGAATACTCCTGCCATCCATCTCCACCCTCTGACAAACAGAGGATAATGCAGCAGAGCTGAATCAGTGCTGATGGCTGCCAGAAAGGTTTAATCCCTCTTGCAAACTAGCTTTAGCCAAATGAATCAGGCAAATTTGCTGGATAACTCCTGATGCTAGAGACAGCATGATATCCAGGGCTGGGAAAACACTGCAGAAAAATGTTTGAATATGATCAAATTTTTAGATGCATTTGCATTGGCAAATTCACACCCCTCCAAGATCACTTTCAATGAAAATTCTGCTAATTCACAGTTCTACTCATACAAATACTTGAAGGAAGCATATTTTACACTCACATACATGAGAATTCTTACATGGTATTTTTACATGGGATGGGGAACTATTTTGCCATGAGAGAGGGCTCAATCTCTCAGAAGTCCCCACCAGAGCCCTGGCACAGACACACTTAAATTACATGGGGATCTGATCACATCCTTTCCAAATGGGAACATACATGCACACCCCCTCCTACTCTCTATGAATGAGACCAGGTAAAATATAATTTCAGCTCTGCACACAGCCTACAGACCTCAAAGTAGCCTGATTTTTCTAGGAATGTTGCTTCAGGCATGGAATATAAGGCTCAGAGAAAAAGGAAGAGGTTTAAAAGTAAAATGTGTTTCCTAACTTTGTTTACCTTCTCCCTCTCCATGAAAGATTCAAAGCCCCAGAGGCTTCTTCATGCCTTGCTCTTGATTGTAAATTACACTCCATAGGGAAACAGAAATTATACCATATGACTTTGTGAGACCAACCACAACTAAGCAGCACAGCTCAAATACCAAGTATCAAATACTCAATGAACTGTTTGTGATCAAACCATACAGGGAAAAAAATGACAGAATAAATTCAAGGACATGGCAATTTCTCCTAGGCATTCTGCAAGCAGAAAATATCACAACAAATTATTCACCGTAAATTATTTACTATGCTCTAGCAGCACGACTGGTGAACTTTTGGGATCATCTGGGAGGGAAGGACCTCTCGACCAACTGTGACAAAACACAACATGGAAGCAAACCTTACTAATTATCTGCACTGGATGCACAGGTTTCAGGATGCTTTCCTTCATCCTGTAATATGTGCTGACCCAGTGGCTTGTCGTTCAAGGTTATCAGTGGCTAGACTTTCAGCCCAGGATATACTATGCATGCTGCATTCTGTCTCATTACACTGTAATTTTCTTTACTTCAATAGCCTTCGGGTTTTAGGTGCTTTGATCAATGATCGCTTTAGCACAGCTGTATTATTGCTCTGTTCCTAGCAGTCATACAGTGCTAGTAATTGCTTGCATTGGAAGAGAGAAATGTTAAAAACGACAATTTTCTACCTGTAATTAAAATTAAGGCCAATTCTTGGCTCTCTGAATTTACTGGGCTATCTGCTCAATAGACCACAGTAAAGACATTCTACGCTGCTTCATAATCTGAATATCCGATATTCTTCCCTTGTAAAGGGATGAACTATACAGCTTGATAGGTTTTCCCCTCCTCCTCCACCTTTCACTTCTGTGATTCAATTCCAGCTAGCTGGCTGGGTTTATACTCTTATTTCATTAGCCCCACAGAAGAAGGGGGATTTTATAAAGCTAACTACTTTGACAGACTCCCAATATGAGTAAAAATGAAGTCAGGAAACAGACTGGCTAAGAAGTTCAAAAATATTCTTTTAATTTATGGCCTCCTCCTGCAAAGGATTAGGCTACGTCTACACTTAAACTGCTACAGCGGCACTGTGTCATCACTGCAGCTGCAGCGCTTCAGCGTAGCCACTTACTACCGCGACAAGAAGGGTTCTCCTGTCCCTGTAGTTCATCCACCTCCCCGAGAGGTGGTAACTAGAATGACGGAAGAGTTTTTCCATTGACCTAGCCCCGTCTTCCCTGGGGGATTTTCACACCCCTGAGTGATGTTGCTGGGTTGACTTAACTTTTTAGCATAGACCTGGCCTTACACACGTACTTAAGTTTACACGCTATTAGGAGTCCCATAGACTTTCAATGAGACTTAAGGCTCATGTACGTGAACAACTGATATGTGGCAAGCTGGGGTGTGAATCTACCCCACATTAGCCTGCACGAACTGACTGCCCATGTGGACCCTGCTGATGCTCCTTAATAGTTTGTTAGTGGGCTCTGATCTAGTCCTCTTTGAAACGGCTACATCAAAGCATATTAAACTGTTAATGCACATCAGCAGGGTTCATGCAAACAGTCTATGGCAAGCTAGTGCGGGGTAGATTCACGCCTCAGCTCTCCGCAAACTAAGCCTTTGTCTACACAGGACTTTCGTTGGTAAAACTTCTGTCGTTCCGGGGTGTAAAACCCCCCGCCACCGAACGACAAAAGTTTTACCGATGAAAAGTGCCAGTGTGAACAGAGCTTTGTCCATGGGAAAGCTCTCCTGATGACAAAGCTACCGCCGCTCTTTGGGGGTGAAATTGTTTTTTTTGTCGGCGGAAGAGCTCTCTCCCGCCGACAAAGAGCAGCTACACTGCACACCTTTTAGTGGCATGGCTATGTCGCTAAAAGGTGCGTAGTATAGACGTAAATGTTCCTGTAGAAAAGCCCTCAGGCCCCTAAGTATATATGGTATATTTTCAAAAAGGATTTATGAACTTATAAAGATCTTACTCCTTAGACCAGACGTCTCCAACCTTTTTACACCCAAGATCACTTTTTGAATCTAAGGGCAATCCAGGATCTTCCCCCCCACTTCCCTGAGGCTCCTCCCCTCCCTGCTCACTCCATCGCCCTCTCTCTCCGTTGCTCGCTCTCCCCCACCTTCACTCACTTTCACCAGGCTGGGATAGGGGATTGGGGTTCTGGAGGGGGTGAGGGGTGCAAGCTCTAGGAGGGAGTTTGGGTGCAGGAGGGGGCTCTGGGCTGAGACAGGGGATTGGGGTGCGGAAGGGGGTGTGGGCTCTGGGAGGGAGTTTGGGTGCAGGAGGGGAAAGAGTGTTGGGGTGCATGAGGGGATACAGGGTGCTGGCTCTGGGAGGGGGTCAGGGCTGGGGCAGGGGGGTAGGGTGCAGGAGGGGGTACAGGGTGCTGGCTTTTAGAGGGAGGTCAGGGCTGGGGCAGTGTTGGGGTGCATGAGAGGGTATGGGGTGCTGGCTCTGGGAGGGGGGTCAGGGCTGGGGCTTGGGGTGTGGGAGGGGGTTCGGGGTGCAGAAGGGGGTATGGAGTGCTGGTTCTGGGAGGGGGCTCAGGACTGGGGTGTGGCCTCCCGTCGGAGCACTTACCTCCAGAGGCTCCCGGTCAGCGGCGGGTGTAGCGAGGCGAAGGCAGGTTCCCTGCTTACCCCAGCCGCACACTGCTCCTGGAACGGACCAATATATCCCTGCGGCCTCTGGGGGCAGGGAGGCATGTGGCTCAGCATGCTGTCCCTCTCTGCAAGCACGACCCCGGCAGCTCTCCCGGCCAATGGGAGCTGCAGGGATGATGCTTGCGGGCAGGAGCAGTGCGTGGAGGGAGACCCCTGCTCTCCTGGCCACGCTGGCTACTTCCGCGAGTGGCGAGGGGCTGAGACAGGCAGGGAGTCTGCCATAGCAGCAGCACGCTGTGCTGTCAGAGATCACGATCGACTGGGAGATCCTCTGGGATCTACCAGTCAATCGTGATCGACCAGTTGGTGACCATTGCCTTAGACTGTAAATCTGTCACACTAGGATCCCTGTTCTCTAATGGTCTGTAAAGTGCAAGCAGGCCTCTGGCACTACATCAATAATGAATAAAATAATATTTGCAAGGAGAGAAAAATGGCTGGAATAATATAGAAAAGAGGTTGATCCAGAGAAAAACATTTTTTCTTTCACAAATGACACCCATTAGCAAGTCAAAAGAGAAAATCCGCCCCAGCCCCCACTGTCCAACTATGAAAGGGTTAATACTTTTTAAGCAGAACTGTTGCAAGAATTTCCCAAAATTCAAGCACTGGAGAGGACTAATGTGAAAGCTTATTTTGCAATTATCTGAGCAATTTTCTTTCCTTATTGTGTTTGGACCCTTTAAACACATGCAGAAGGATTTGTCAGAAATAATAATAAAATAAATATTAAAATCAATTAATATTTTTGCATGCATAATGTCCTAATCGCTCCAAAGTGCTATTATATTCAGAACTGCCTTGGCACAAAAACCACATTTAGTTTGTGCATTTAAGTGCCATCTTCCTCCTCTTTTTTTTTTTTTTAAACATTTGTAAAGCATTAGCCTTTTATTTTTCCTCTAAGCATGACTGGATTCAAACAACAGCAGCAGTGATGAAGAAACAGCTGGAGCAAAGATCAAAAACAGGAATTTAACTTCAGGCTCCTAAATTCCTATTAAGGCTCCTGTATCGGCAACTTGTTTTTCCAAAAGGTACCAAACACCCAGCATCTTCCATTTACTTCAATGGGAGCCACTAGGTGCTCAGCACTTTGGAAAGCAGGTCACTTACTCGGGAGCCTAACTTTAGGCTCTCCTATTCTTGAAAATCCTGATCCTGACAGCAGTTTGAAGCCCAAAGCATAACAACAAACTTCAGCACAACGTTGGATTACTTGGCAGACATGCCAAGTTACAGAACTGATAAAAATGTCTACCTTATTTCCCACTGTAAAAACGTCAAACCAAATTGAGCATTTGGGTATGTCTTACCATGATTGGGACACCGATGTCGGGCCACAAGAGGTCTTCGGAGGGAAGTTTGGGGGAGTTCCACACTACTACAACTTTATTTAAGTAAGGGAGTCCATTGAGTCTCTCTAGGGAGTTCATTAACACTTCCTCCCGCTCATAGGTTAACATGACTACTGTGAACTGCTCCCTTGGGACATTGCCACCCAAGGCAGCTTGGAACTCTTTCCCAGAACCACCTGCTCCTCCTCCAATTGGTCGAAATCCAGTCCCAGACCCAAGAAACTTAGCTTCTGAAGGTAAAACGGGATCAAAGGGTGTGTGTGGAAAGAGGTGGAAAGGCCCTGGAGCTGAATTCCAATTCCTGTAGATATCCATTGCGGTGAGAGTAAAATTGCGAAGGTATTTGGGAGATGCATAGGGTGGTTCTGTTTCCACAGGCCCCAAGTCTAAGTCACCATTGTCTGCCATGTTGGGGTCAGTACCAGCAGCTTTGCCAGAGCGGTGAGGAATCTCCACTGCAGTTTCTTCTCGAATAGGAGCAGCTGGGATTTGAATTCGAGTCCTTATGATGGCTAAGACTGTGCTGAACACGTTGTCAGAGGTGGAGAAGTAGGTCTCCCACAAGAAGCGGCCCTGCCTCCTCATGGTAAGGAGATCGTTGTCAGAAATGCTTCTCAGAAGAAAGTGCACTTCTGTGATACGTGGCTTTGGTATGATTAAGGCTGCCTCATTCCATCGGATCACATCATGATAGGGCAGCTGAACTTGCTCTCCAAGAATCACTGGGATGGCTCCGACTTCCAGAGCCTCAAAGAGTCTCATGGCACACCCAGCAGAGATCAATAGATGGGTGTCCCCTGGTGTGATTATCAGTGCAAAAGTAGATAGCTTCAGTAGCTCTAATCTGTCATCCCTTTCTCCACAAAGAGCCCACTCAGTGGGCAGACTTGCCTTAGGCTGGTTCTTACAAGTGAATTCCACCAAGACAAAGTCCAACTTACTGTCTTGGACAGCCTTCAAGGTGGTAATGATCCGATCATCATAGTCAGCTGGGGCATTGCCTTCGATTTCCTCTTCAAACGAACGAACCTCTTGCAAGCTGGATCGAAGAGACTCTATTTTCTCTCCCTGGAAACTGAATAGGTACTTTCGCTTTACTGGCACCTGGGGTGGGATCTCTAGGAAGTTGGGTTCGGACATTGCATGGACTAGAGGCGATACCACAATATCAAAACCTGGCCGATACTGTACATCATAAAAGGTGGATTGGGCAATCATGGCTCGCCCTGTGCTGATGTTATAGATAAAGTTCTGAGTTTCCGATTTTCTCGATAAATTAATGATGAGATGGTTGTGTCCATCAGTCCTCCAATATGGCAAAGAGTGCAACTGTTGCTCCAGTTCAGTAGGTTTTGGCATTATGGGCTCTTGCATTTCCCCCACTAAAATTATATACACACAAGCAATGTTTGCATTTTCAGTAACATAAACATTAGTTCTGACGGTTGCCTCAAAGGCTTGCTTAATTAAAGGGTCTAAGGAGCTACCAAAAGGGTACTGATCACTGTTGTAGACATACACTGGGAAGCCAGACGTCAGTGGGCAGCGTGAGTAGTCAAAGCAGTTGTACAGCCTGCAGTTCCTGTTGGATTTTGGCAAAGGCAAGTTAGCTTCATCTTTGTCTGGCAGCAGCCGGATTGGCAAGGAGAGCTTTGGCTGGTTCTGAGCCATCAGTTCTTTGTAGGAATGCTCAGTCTGGCTGATGACATTCTTCAGCTGCAGGAGATCCTGTTTGGCGTTTTCTATGCTCTTCTTGCAGGCTTCGATTTTCAGGTTCAACTTGGCGATCTCGCTGTTGAGCTCCTGTCGCTTGGCCTCCAGCTGGAGCAGCTCCTCGCTGACTGACTCACGGATGCGGCACAGATCCTGGACATGCTTCACCTCACACAGCTCATTTCCGGTGCGGGGGCCGAAGATGCGCTTGCCAGCATCATCCGCATCATCAATGGTGGTCAAGTAGTAGTGGGCAATGAGGGGGAAGAAGACGAGGATGATGAACAGGGTAAAGCTAAGCCAAGTGAGCCGGATCCGACTGGACCATCGTAACACCCAGGGTTGGCCGCCATTCCCCACTCCCCCATTCCGCAACATGGTATACCCAGTCATGAGTCTGAGAATCAGTGCGTGCCCAATCACGTTGGATCAGTAGCCATAACCAAAACAGTTTTTATTAGCAAGTTTCTAAAAGAAAAGGTTATTGTGCCTGCTTAATAAGGGGCCAATAGAATGGAAATTTCATCTTCTTGTTGTGACGATGGCTGCCTCCAGCCTTTTTGTTTCAAAGGCAACTTTTGGTCCAATTAGAATCAATCACCGAACTTCTCCCTTTATCGCTGGGTAACTGGCTGTTGCTAGTAGTGTTGTAGTGTTGTCATGGCAACAAAAACACAATGGGATCAAGTCGACCTCTCACCGCTGCTCTTGACATCCTGCATTACCATCCAATGAATATGGAGAATCAACAGCCATAATTGAAAACAAGTTGGAAGAGACTTGGATAAGCATCAGTCTCTCTCATCATCTCTGTGCTGCTGATACTCTGTCATGCCTACAAAAGAACAACAGAGTCAGACAAAGCAAAAATGACACCTTGCTAAGCTATAAAACAATAAAGACATTTACTAAAAGCAGCTGTACAGTCAAAATCATCAGCATTCTGATTCGCTATTATTTGTCTAACACCTCCTTGTGTAATACTTACAAACCTGAGGAAATGACAGGATTCATGAGACAAGCACAGCTTTCTGCAGGGCAGTTCTATCAAAGGACTTGATAAAAGCTGCGTGGTCTAGCAGTCAGAATAGAGAATAGCAGTCAATAAATCGTATTTTCTATTCCTGCCTCTGCCATTGACTCACTGAGACACACTGGACAAGTCACTTAAACTTTGCATGCCTCAGTTTCCTCACCTGTAAAATGGAGATATTACTAGTAACCCATACGTTTATGGCATGTTGTGATCCTTAGATAAATGGCACTATAGAATTACAAATTATTACTATTACTACATATTAGAGTCGAAATACCCCATTCTAGTCTTGGACACCATCTGAATTAAAAACTGATCATGTTATACAATTGCATGAAGAATTTGCGACTTGGACAAGCAACACTCGGGAGGGGGGGGAACAGTGGGGGGGGGGGGGGTCGGGGAGGAACTTTATGTGGTCAGCCTAATTTTACTTATGACCAAATGCAGGCATGCATTATATACCTCCAGCTTGCTGCATTGGCAACTCCTGCTTTCCTATGACCACCTTTTGTCTGAATTTAGTTGGCCTTATAAAATAAGCCTGGGGGTGGGGAATTAAATAACTGATTTGTGTTTTCCATATATGATGGATGTTCTTAGGACACATTAATGCTCTGTATAAAAAGAGTATTATTTATCATATGTAGCAAACAAACCATAAAAAGACAATCATGAGGATCATAAAGACATGCTACATTGAATTATTGATTTGATATTCACCTTTACATTGTAAAGGACAAACTTTCAACCGGTGGGATCTTAAAATTGCTCTGATCAAACTCAATCAATCATAAAGGACCACAGCCACTCTTGGTGAAATGCCACTAACTTCCACCAATATGAATTTGGCCCAAGATACCCAAGTTTAGACACCAGTGAAAACAAATCTTACATCTTACCTAAACAAGGAGAAGATTTGAGATGCTCCTCATGCAATTCCCACAATAAAAGTAGTAACCCAATTTCAGAAGCCAGCCAGATAGAAACCTGTTTCAGCACGTCCTAGCTAGCACCCAGTAGAGAGAGTTGCTACTAATAAGCAGAGACAACAAAGATATGCCACCTTTTTGTTCTGTGTTTGTACAGCGCCTAGCACAATCAGGTTTTGGTCTGTGACAGGGGCTCCTAGGTGACGCCACAATGCTAATAAATAAAAAATACTACACCACTTTTATGAACTGCTTTGTCATAGGCACCCTATGGCCATTATGAAAATGCAACTAAACAATGATTAGGGAGTCACACATCAATCCTCGTAGTGTGAGTTGAAATCTTACTTACTGTCTTTGGTTCTAAGTGCATCCACTAGAGAGGCTGCACTGGCAATAGAAACGTTACAAGAATCTACTCTCCAGCGCTGAAGAAGACCAACTAATATCTCACTGAGCCCGGTCAAAGCTCCAGTACATTCGTGGGTATTTAACAAAGAAGAAATAAAGGCACAAGCAGAACTTGTCCCAAATTGATAGCTGAAAACTGGCAGAAAGGTAAAGAGAGATGTCACTTTGGCAGGGTGTGGGTCGGAGAGATATCAGGAGTAATTTTCAGTTTAGAATGTTAGCATACACCAGAAAATCAATCGAGGATTCAGATCTTAATGAGCTAAACCATAATTAAAGGGGGGGGGTAGTATAACCCATCCTGATAATACAGCCACAATTCCTAAACCTATTTTCATCACAAGAGCACCTGTTGTGCTAATGATTAAATGCAAATCCTCCCCAGCCCCTACCAGCAACACTTAGAAGCGGAACAAGCAGCAAGGACAGTGAAAAATCAAGGGACATCACAAATTCATAAGGCTGCCCAGCAAAGGGCATCAGTGGACATCTCAGAAGGCTGGGAGGATTAAAAGGGCTAAGAAGTCAGGAAAAGGTTAAATCAGTTTTCTTGTTTCCTGGTAAGTATGATCGGTGTGGGAGGCCTTGGCTCTCCTAGCAGAACATTTTAATAGCATTCCCTGCACACCAGCTTCCATTTGTATGTGCTGAGATGGAGGGCTGGCAGTGAATGCAAATCTCTCATTTTTCTGCATGAGGTTGTCAGTCATGCACAGAGAGCACTGATAACAACAGGATCCTTTCATTGTGCCCCGGGGCCACATTGCTGTCGCTATGTATTACTGAACAGAAAGGTTTCATTATGCACAAATGTATGAGACAAATGATTAACTAAAGGCAAAAAAGTTTTTAAAGTTTATTTAAACTCGTATTTTAAAAATGTTTCCATTCGTTATAGGAAAGAGTGACTCATGGATGGAGAGGACATTAGCAGCAACTCACATTGACACAGCTCCTCAGCCGCCAAGCTTCAGAAGCACTCTCCAAACTTCCAGGAATTGCTCTCTCCATCACTGAAATGCAGCTGTCTCTGGGATGAGCACTGGCAGCCATTTAAACAGGGGTGACAAAATGTTTAGGATGGGAAGTGAAGAACACTGATCCACAGCCTCAGCGGAGGTCAATGGAGCTATGACAATGTACACCAGCTGAGAATCCACTTGAAACTAGAGGTACGCAGACTGTAATAACTCTAAAAACCTGACCAACATAGGTCATCACTCCTAACTCTCGTGCCAAGCACTACAGGACCTTTCATCAGAAATCTGGCACCCTCCAAAAGCATAGAACTCCCTGGTATTATTCTAAGGCATTGGTTCAGTGCCAGTTCAGAAGGGGGAGTGCTGTCTGCCATGATGATGGGCATGACAAAAGAAATACTACAAAGGGAGTTCCTGCCACACCCTGGGCTTCCTTGGAGGTCTCTAACCTTCAGTCCCATTACTGCCCCTCTCCCCTTTGTCATCAGGTTTTATCTGTGCCACAACTAACTTCAACCAGTATTCTGTCAGCACCTCTTGCTGCTCTTCTGGTCTGCACTCCTGCTGGCCCCAGAGTTCAGTTTCCAGTATATCTTATGGTGGTTATCCTAGTAACAATCTATGAACTAGGATTATCTTAATTTCCCCTCCCCTTTGGGAGACAGAGCAGAGCCACAGGAGCATGTAAGGCACCCTGGCACTGTCTCCCACACTCATTTACAGCAGCTACAGAAGGACATTCAAGCAGCTCTATTAAGGGCTTTGTGAATGTCAGGAACCCTGGTACAATGCAGATCTCCTGCTTGACCTTGGGAGAGTCACTGAGTCTCTCCTGTGCCTCAGTTCCCCACCTGTACAATGGTGATAATAGCCGAGTCCTGCATCACAAGAGGGTTAGATGGATAAATACATTAAAGACCATGAGGCACTCAGATACCATGATGATGGGAGCCACTAAAGTACCAACACAAAAAAGGCGGCGTTGTGCAGAGAGACAGTGCCTGGTGCTCCTGGAATGGTCAGAGGAAAGCTTGACATCTCAGGGTCTGGAGTCATCCCCACAGGGTTGCTGACAGCGACCCTCATTAAATTGCCCTGGATCTAAACATAATTAGTGAGGTTCCATCATAAACAGACAGAGCACTTAAGGGCCGAATCCAGTGGGAAAGAGGCAGGACCAGGACCCTAAAACAGCACTAATACCAAGGAAATGCTACACTCTGGCCCATTACCCTTGACAATGATTGCTTACAACTATTCTGCCTCCTGATTTTTCCAGCAGCTCCCCGTTCTGCAAATTCTGTTTACACAAAACAAATCAACAAAGCCCACCTGCCCCTGTCCTAAAACATGAAAGTAAAAGAACTCTCTGCATTTAGAAACCTGAAACTTCTTCAGCTATTTCTGTTGATGGTGCAAACTCCAAGGCCACATGACAAACTAAAAAAATGTGAGGAGGTATTTTAAATGCAACACATGTGGTTTGGAATCAGTTAAGACTATCGACTGCCAGTCTGAAATACGTGCGAGTGATAACGAATGCACGGTAGAAACTCTTTCAGGCTGCTCTTCCTTACCAAAGGTTTTATCCCCCACCAGCTAGATGCAGCTGGACATTCCTTTTGGTTTTATTAAGACAGACATTTGTTGTTAGCATTTGAAAAAGAAAAAGCCTAATCTGGTGGTTTTCGCATGAGAGCTTCCAGTTTTACTTTCAAGAGTAATAAGCATCCACTAGGTAAGAGACTGTTGCTTCCCCTTCAGAAAGGAAATCCTTGAGCAGGAAGAGTGTATTAATTCATTTAACTCCACAGACAACACAATCTGACTCCAAAGAACTACTTAGTTCTGTTAAAAACAGAATCCTGTCTAGAGAAAAGCCATGGTCCCATTTTAAGGTAACAACTAGTACCTGACACACCTAATTACACAAAAGGGCAGGTAAATTTCTCAAGAGATCAGAAGCTGTAATTGTGATAACGTTCTCTAATTGCTGATCTAATTGACATCCCACTCCTCAAATGATTATTCCTGCAAACATTCCCCACCGCCTCTAACTAGTTAACCTACTTTGCCACTTCTATTATATTGGAGAGAGAAGCCTTTTGAAAGCAAAGCTCCCAGTTACAAAGATCTCTTTCCTGGGAAGTTCTTTGCTCTGCACTACTAGGCTACAAAACTAAATTGTTGGCCTATTGCGCTGCAGTACCTTTCTTAGTCCTAATCCATAGATATTTTCCCAACTTGCTTCCTTCTAAAGAAGAAGGAACACAATGCACCTGCCCCCCTCCTATAATCCAACGCAGTTCCCTCTGCTTTTGAATTCTAGTTCAATGTACTAGGACAGTTTTATGCTCAGGTACTGGTGGAAAGCCATCATCATTGCTATTCAAAGTCGCCAAGTTCCACCTTCACATACTTGACCCTTGAGCACACCTGGTCTTTGACATATCTCCCTTCCCCCTTTACCCTCACACATAGTTAATGAGATGTCATTGTTCTCTGAACACATTTCTGAAATGAACCCTGGATACTTCAAGCTCTTCAGGGAAAGCAGATCTTGAATTGGCATTAAACATAACTCTCTATTGAATAGATCAATGGAACACAACTGATCTAATCCCAAGGGAATGTACCAAACCTTCCAGAAGGAACCAACTACATGGCTCCTTCCTCTACTAGATCTGAGCTACTGTTACAAACCCAAACATGCTTCTGCTGCACACCCATCCCTGTCTTCTCCACCTCTCGCCTATGTCCTTTTATCTACTCTCGACTAATCAATCCGCCATGGAATTTAATTGCTCCTCTGAAAAAAATGCTGAGCTATATAATTTATTCTATTCCAGGTGTAAAGCAAATTGCAACCTCCATCACCACAGCTGCTACTATCAGCCTTGCTAGCAGACTCAGCACAGATGCCACATACTTAATGAGCCACGGCGAATGAACAAATTTCCTTCTTGTTCAAACAAGGCAGATGTGAACCTCTCCTGGTTGGTACTGAAGTACCTCATGCAGGCAGCATTCATTGGCACCACCTCTGTTCTACTTGTTCTGACCTGAATATATGGCTTCCATCTCCAAGACAGTCAATATGGCATCATTCACTAGCACTAACATTACTTTATTTTATTTTTTTAAAACAAAGACAGAAAAATCAAAAACTTCTATATTGCTCTGAAATTAAGACATACACCTTCTTCCTCTACCTGTTGGAGATGAAGACGACTGGCTGGAGTGTAACAACAGGAAGGAAATACGCGCACACACCTCTGTACCTAGGTTTAGGAGCTTTATACGTTTAGGACAAATACGTTCACAGGGCTCTCAAAGAAAAGATTACATCCCAAATCTGCGATCTGTTGGCAAACAGGGGCATTCGAGGATTTTCCTTTGCAGCTGAACAAGGAGAGTAAACCTATTCAGTGTGTGCTTTAAGGTACATTTGGAAGGTCGCCCAGCGTGCAAATTCTGCTTAAAGAAGAGCAGATGGAAAATTCATTCTGAAGTGACTTACATGTTATGGCCTCAGGGATCATCACTGTGGATTTGAGCCATCTCAGGAGCTAGTAAGTACAGAGTAAATTCTCCCAGGCTAAGATCAACACTGCTACCTGTGCAACAGATAAAAGCCTAGTAATCTGTAACTTCAGGGGACGAGGTGCAGCCATATTGTTTCCTTATATCATGACCCAGCTTTCAAAGCAGGAGGCATTTAATAAATTCAGACCTCACAGCTAAATCATACCTGCCCTGCCCACCCTTCCCCAATATACACATATAGAAGGGTCCCTCCACGCAGAGATCTCATCCTTTCCACACTGAATAGCGAGCAGCTGGTACCAGGGCACCACTTCTCCCTTATGACACTACAAAACGTTTTCCTGTAAATTTGGGATCCATTCAGGGGGAAGGGACAGGGACTGCATGTGTGGGTAGCCCCAACACTGGGCAGGGCTGAAGAGACAATATCATTCGTTCCACTGCGAGGGAATCTTCTCTAAAGGTACCACAGCCTGCAGATCCCTGGGGGCAGTGTGGTCAAGGGGAGTCCCAGGTACAATGTGTTGCTAGGAAGTCACTGGTGGGAGAGATGAAAGAGGGGCAGGGTGCAACATGGTCTCTCTGTGCAGAAAACATGGGTTTTACTGTGGAAGGGGGGAAATCTGGCCCTGGGATTGGACAGAGAAGTACTTGGTGTCTGCAAAAGTGGGAATCAAAAGTCTCTAGTAGAAGTCATTTCAGAGACCCTCTCTTGCCCCAATTTTCTGTGGTGAAGTGTGCTCACTGCTTTAACCTCCACAGCACCTAGAAGATAATACTTTAACCACCAGTGCCTGGTTTTCCAGTCACTGGTGTGAGCACTCCACTTTAGAGTTGCACTGTGGCTAAGTGCCAGTATTTACAGGCTCCCTGAACGTGGAATATGGAGATTAGTCTGCTACTGAAAGAATCATTGTGATCAGTGTTAACTCTGTTGACAATTGTGAATCCCCACCAGCCAAATTTGGAATTTTTCTTCTGGTCCAGACCTGAAGAAGAGCTCTGTGTCAGCTCAAAAGCTTGCCTCTCTCACCAGTGGAAGTTGATCCAATAAAAGATATTACCTCACCCATATTGTCTCTCTAATATCCTAGGACAAACATAGCCTCAACATCACTGTACACAACCACGTGCAACAAAACACAGTCAACTAGCACCAGTAGATGACTATGCTGATGAGGGATATGACTCGTGGTGATATGTTTGTATGCTAGGTGATGCTTATGACAGACTATGGAAGAAGAATGGGGATGTTACACCAGTGACATGGCAACACTGCTTTCCCTGCTCCAATTGCTGAACTGCTCTCATGTAACTTAGGAGCCAGCACTCCTGGGTTTTACTCCCAGTTCAGGTGCTGTCTCTGTAACTTTGGGAAAGACATGCAACCTCCCTGCCTCCCTGTCTGTAAAATGCAGATGAGGACACTCCCTACTTCCAAGATTCTATGATTCTACTTCATGAGTATGCTGGAAGGCACAAACAGTTTGGGTTGCCCTTTTATAGCACCTTTCACCCCAAAGCACGTTACAAAGAACCCATGTAAGTGCAACTAACACTTTGCAATCCCTTCCAGAGAGGCAGGATGAGCCAGCTGCTAGGGCACCAGCCCAGGACTTGGGAGACGGGGGTTCAAGTTCCTGCTCTGCCACAGACTCTCTCTCAATTCCCGATCTGTAAAATGGGGATAACAGCACTGCTCTACCTCATAAGTTCTTCCAGGCCCTTCACCCTCATCAAGGGAATATCTATCATCTTACAAATGTTAATTAAATTTATCTGTATGATCACCTGTGAGCTACAAGGGTCGTTAGCAACGTTTTACAGATAGGGAACCAAGGTACAGCAAAGCTAAGTGACTTGCTCAAGGCCCCACAAAAGTTTGACAAAGTTGGGAATTCAACCCAGATCTAAGTGCCCTAACCACTAGACCATCCTTCCTTCAATGTGCATTTTCCAGTAGCTTGATTCCGGTGTTTCAGTTATTTTCCTATAGGGTTGGGCATTTGACTTGTCAAATAATGTCAAATATTTTAAAGCATTAATAAATTAGAACAGTAACAACAGTAACAAAGAAGAGAGAGTCTTTATGGTCTCCAAAAGACTTAGCCTTAGGTAGAGACTTGCATGTAATTACAAAAAAAATAATGACAGTTATTTTAACTCAGAAAAATGTGAACCAATGAAATGAAGTGCTAAAAAATGAAAGTGTGGCACCATGATGAAATCAAAAAGTAGGTCACTGCCTACCTCAGGGCACTGTTGCTGGAGTAGTTGACAATATTTGACCGTGGTTAAACAACAGGCGGTCAACTGACTTTATTTGACCAAAGAGACAAGGTGTGTGCCGTAATATATTTTATTGGCTCAATTTCTATTTGTGAGAGAGCCAAGCTTTTGAGCTACACAGATTTCTTCCCCAGGTCTGGGAAAGGTGTCACAGCTAAATACAAGGTGGAATGGATTATTTATCATAAGAAGTTAACACATATTTCACGGCCCATTCAAGGTGAAGTGGCCCATTTGACCAGATTGACAAACCTATTTTCCCCACTCAGGTCTTTTCCATAGATTTCCCAATACATTGCTTCACATATATAGCTCTTTAGGGTTTACAAGAATACATTAAAACAATTTTGTTAATAAACCTTTTAATTTATTTTTTCTTACAGCTGCAAGCCCAGAAACATTTTTGTGCACAAAGAAATAACAGCATAAAAGAAAATCCTTTTATGCTCCGCAGAATTGAGGGTGGAAACAGCTTCTGGACACAAAATTAAACTATACTGCTAATCCCAGAACAGGAAATCAAATGACAGAGCTTTAGAAGCAACCCTGGGTGAATTTGACAATTGTGTGATAGCCAACATCATAATGACACTAAGTTTCACTTTAAAAAGATGCTAGACAATTTCTAGTGCCTGGAAACTGACAGCTTACGCTCAAATACATTTGTTAGTCTCTAAAGTGCCACAAGTACTCCTTTTCTTTAGTGCTAGAGAGGGCAGTTCTCTGCTTCACCATACAGCAGGTACAGCCCAGGTAGGAGTATACTACACAGGAGATATTAATCTCTGGCCCAGAACCAGAACAACAGAAAACAAAGGGCAATGTCCAGCAGTGAAAATGAGAGAGAGAGAGATTGAGAGATTTTTCACTAAATTCTTTATTTCTTGTTCTGATCTGGGCCAGTTGTGTGTTTCACTATAGCCCACTCCAATCACATAGATAGTGTGGCCCATGTAAAGTAACTCCCCATTTAACGTCCTCTCGCTTAACGTTTCAATCTATGTCCCTGTTCCATTACAGAAAATGCTCATAAGAATGGCCATTCAGGGTCAGACCAAAGGTCCATCCAGTCCAGTATCCTGTCTGCCAACAATGGCCAATGCCAGGTGTCCCAGAGGGAATGAACCTAACAGGTAATGATCAAGTTGCCAACCATCTCCTGCCATCCATCTCCACCCTCTGACAAACAGAGGTTAGGTATACCATTTCTTACCCATCCTGGCTAATAACCATTAATGGACTTAACCTCCATGAATTTATCTAGTTCTCTTTTAAACCCTGTTATATGCTTGTTTAAAGTTGGGCAATGCTCCGCTATAACGTCGTTTGGCTGCCTGCTTTGTCCACAGCTGGCAGCCCTGCTGCCAGCTCCCCTATGCCCTCCACCCCCACAGCGTCTCCCGCCCGCCGGCAGACCCCGCGGATCAGCGCCTTCCCTCGCTTCCTGCCCGCGGCAATAAGCTGGTTTGTGGCGTTCAGGAGGCAGTAGGGAGGGGGGGAGGAGCGAAGACTCAGCGCGCAGGCTCCCCTTCCCTCCCCTGCCTCCTAAACGCCATAAACCAGCTGATTGCCGCAGGCAGGAGGCAGGGGAAGGAGTGAGGATGCGGCATGTGGAGTAAAGCAGGAGGAGGCGGGGGGGAGAAGAGGCAGGTTAATGGTGAGGGTTCTGGGGAAGGGGTAGAGTGGGGGGGCAAGGATTGAGCCCCCCACCCCTGGTGATTGCACAGTAGGGGAAGCTGCAGCTGCTGCTGCGCAACATGCTTCTCCTAGCCCATGGCACCTTTCAGCCTCATTGCCTGCCTCATGTGCCAGTGGGCTGTGTCTGTGTGGGGTAAGGTAGGGGCACCTCCCATTGCTTGATACTCAGCAACTATGATTGTAATATTACATTGTTTCTTTAAAATTGTTTAAAACTTATACCTGTATTAAATTGCTTGTTTAAAATGTATACAATGCCTCCTGTCTGGCAAAAAAAAAAAAAAAAAAATTCCTTGGAACCTAACCGCCCCCCCACCCTCCCATTTACATTAATTCTTATGGGGAAATTGGATTTGCTTAACATCGTTTCACGTAATGTCTCATTTTTCAGGAACATACCTACAACGTTAAGTGAGGAGTTACTGTATTCTTGCATTCACCGCAAATTCTTCCCCTTTGCTGAATTTGGTGCCAGTATCTTTGGCAGTGCACAGAAATTTGTTCTTCCTGCTCTTAGGAGGAATGGGTTGGGTGAGTAGGTTTTACCCTCAGCGCAGGACAACAGCAACTGGTTAAACCATCACCACCAACAGATCTCAATGCCCAGTTTGGAGGAACCAACTTTAGGGCCAGAAGTTAGTTCAGCCCTGCTAACAGACTTCTGTTCCTTATATTGGCTAGTAATAAGTTTTCATCTCTGCCCATCTTCCTGTTTACATGGAGATTGTTATGCATGCACCAAAAGATTTCCCCTACTTCCCTGGAATGCCTCTGAGCAAAGGGGCATGGCACTGCATGCAGACTCATTAGCCCAGTATATTGCCTTCAGCACCTTTTGGAGATGCTTATGAGTAAACGGAAGTAGCTCCTTATTTCAGAAAGCCCAATCTAGCATGCTGTATAACTAATAGCATAAGTATTGTAATCACTGATAACAGCAAGAAAATTTTTAAGTACATCAGAAGCAGGAAGCCTGATAAACAACCAGTGGGGCCACTGGACGATTGAGATGCTAAAGGAGCACAAATGGAAGATAAGGCCATTGTGGAGAAACCCAATGAATTCTTTGCATCAGGCTTCACAACTGAGGATGTGAGGGAGTTTTCCAAACCTGAGCCATTCTTTTTAGGTAACAAATCTGAGGAACTGTCCCAGATTAAGGTGTCATTAGAGGAGGTTTTGGAACAAATTGATAAATTAAACAGTAATAAGTCACCAGGACCAGATGGTATTCACCCAAGAGTTCTGAGGGAACTCAAATATAAAATTGCAGAACTACAAACTGTCATCTGCAACCTATCATTTAAATCAGCTTCTGTATCAGATGACTGGATGATAGCTAATATGACCCCAATTTTTAAAAAGGGCTCCGGAGGGGATACCAGCAATTACAGGCCGGTAGGTTAGGTACAGCCTAACTTCAGTACCAGGCAAATTGGTTGCAACTGTAGTAAAGAATTGAATAATCAGACACATAGATGAACATGATTTTTTGGGAAAGAGTTAACATGGTTTTTGTAAAGGGAAAACATGCCTCATCAATCTACTAGAATTCTTTGAGAGAGTCAACAAGCATGTGGACAAGGAGGATCCAGTGGATATATTATATTTAGGTTTTCAGAAAGCCTTTGACAAGGTCCCTCACCAAAAGCTCTTAAGCAAAGTAAGCTGCCATGGGATAAGAAGGAAGGTCCTCTCATGAATCAGTTACTCGTTAAGATAGGAAACGAAGGGCAGGAATGAATGGTCAGTTTTTAGAATGGAGAGAGATAAATAATGGTGTCCCCCAGGGGTCTTTACTGGGACAAGTCCTATTCAACATATTCATAAATGATCTGGAAAAATGGGTAAACAGTGAATTGGCAAAATTTGCAGAAGATACAAAATTATTCAAGATAGTTAAGTCCAGAGCAGACTGTGAAGCGGTACAAAGGGATCTCAAAAACCAGGTGACTGGACAACAAAATGACAGATGAAATTCAATGTCGATAAATGCAAAGTAATGCACACTGGAAAAAAATAATCCCAACTACACATACAAAATGATGGGGGTCTAAATTAGCTGTTACCACTCAAGAAAGAGATCTTGGAGTCACTGTGGATAGTTCTCTGAAAATATCCACTCAATGTGCAGCAGCAGTCAAAAAAGCCAACAGAATGTTTGGCACCATTAAGAAAGGGATAGATTATATAGACGCAATATGATATTTTCTGTCCAAACTAGGGTTGCCAATCCTCCAGGATTGTCCTGGAGTCTCCAGGAATTAATCTTCAATTAAAGATTATGCCATGTGATGAAACCTCCAGGAATACATCCAACCAAAATTGACTACCCTAATATAAACCCCTGGTACGTCCACAGCTGGAATACTGCATGCAGATCTAGTGGCCTCATCTCAAAAAAGATATATTGGAATTGGAAAAGATACCGGAAAGGGCAGTGAAATTATGAGGGGTATGGAACAGTTGCCATATGAAAAGAGATTTTCAGCCTGGAAAAGAGACGACTAAGGGAAGGATATGAGAGAGGTCTATAAAAATCATGACTGGTGTGGAGAAAGTAAACAAGGAAGTATTATTTGCTCCTTCTCATAACACAAGAACAAGGGTCCCCAAATGAAATTAATAGGCAGAAGGTTTAAAAACAAAAGGAAGTATTTCTCCACATAACGCACAGTGAACCTTTAGAACTCTTTGCCAGATGATGCTGTGAAGGCCAAAACCATAACAGGGTTCAGAAAAGAACTAGGTAAGTTCATGGAGGATAAGTCAATCAATGGCTATCAGCTAAGATGGGCAGGGATGCAAAACCGTGTTCTGAAGCGTCCCTAGCCACTGTTTGCTAGAAGCTGGGAATGAGTGACAAGGGATGGATCACTCGATAACTGCCCTGTTCTGTTCATTCTCTCTGAAGCATCTGACTCCGACCACTCAATGAAGACAGGATACCGGGCTACATGGACCTTTGATCTGATCCAGTATGGCCGTTCTTATGTTCTGACAGTAAGATAGGATTACTTAGCCATTGCAAACCATGGGCAATTTCAGCTTTCAAGTACTTTTTAGGATTAAAATATATGGTCTAAAAATAAAAGGGGGGGCATTAAGAAACAATTCAATCAGTGGCACTGCGGCATGGAGACTGCTTCATGGCAGCACAAAGCAGATGTGCTGTACTCAAAATGTCTTTGTCTATTAAAACTATCAGTTTCACAGATTAGTAAACTCCCTGTGGCATAAACAGAATTTATAATGAGCATCTGCAAGATACAGTATCCATATGAAATGCAGCTGCTAAGATGATCTTCCTTGTCCACCTCTCTGGCCACATCAACACACCTCCGCTCCTCAGACCCTGCTATCTGAATCCCACCACAGGTTCCTCCCATTTCAGTACATCAATCTGAAGCTTTTGTCCTTTCCTTCAAAAATCTGCCCCCTCCCCACCTGTCTGCTCTTGATTTTTACTGCGTCACTCCTGCTTCCTCTGCTCTGTCAATAACGCCAGCTTCTCTAGTGCTGCCCCATTTATGCGCAGGGTGTCCTCCAAGGATTGATCCATAAGGCTATCACGCTCGCCTTAAGACCTATCTCTGCTTATAAGAATTCAGCCAGTTGCTGATGGCTTGAGGGGCACATGGGGTGGCTGGTAGTTGCTTTATCTACTTACAATTATTTTACAACTTTGCAAACATCACTTGTCTTCTCAGACTAAGTATCTGGATGATTTAGTAGGGGATTGGACTAGATGACCTCCTGAGGTGCCTTCCAACCCTGATCTTCTATGATTCTATCTCATGTCAGGGGCCACGTCGTCTTTGGATGTAAGTATGCACCATCTAACACAATGCGGCCACAATCCTGGCTGGTTCCTCTGAGACCTATCGTAACACAAATACACAACAATCTCACTCAAGCCCTGAACCAGCCTACCTCTGCTTCTAAATAACTGCTGCTTTACTGCTCACACTGTAAAGTGCTCCAGGTAAACAGAAAAAAAATAAAAGTGGAAAATTTTTCTTGCCAAATCCTTTAATATCTCAGAGCATCAGAAATTCCTGGGGAAAGAATGCAGGTAAATGGTAAAAAGATTGCCTGGCTGATTGTCTCATGATGCCATCTAACAGAGCTTTTAGCCTCAGTATTGCCTTGCAGGGTGTTCCATAACTGTTTTGATCGACACTAGGAGTCATACACTATTTCTTGTGTGAATAAAAAACCCTCAGAACAAACCTGTGAACCTTGAGGTCTGGTCCAAAAGAACTTCCCTTTCATTATCTCATTTCTAATGTTTGTTCTGTGACCTGGCTGAGATGTAACTTTCACTGAGGTTGGGAGACCCTGAATCAGGAAGCCTTGCAACCTCCCTTCCAATCGCCATGGAGTGGAGAATTTTGGATGGTAGGTCCATGAATGTCTATTAGCCAAGATGATCAAGGACGCAAGCCCATGCTCTGGGTGTCCCTAAACCTCTGCCTTCCGGAAGCTGGGACTGGACAACAGGGGATGGATCACTTGATAATTGCCCTGTACTGTTCATTGCCTCTGACGCATCTGGCTCCAGTCATTGTCAGAGGACAGGATACTGAGCTAAACTGACCATTGGTCTGACTCAGTATGGCCGTTCTTATGAGAATTAAGCTCTATATCTCTTAGGTTATGCAATATTTACTCATTACAAGTGGATCATTTAGACTGTTTTTAATTTATAATAATTTATTTATAAATACTCATAGATCTGTAGATCTCAAAAGCGCTTTACAAAAGGAGGTCAGTATCATTATCCCCATTTTACAGATGAGGAGATGAGGCACAGGATGAAATGACTTAAGGTCACCCAGCAGGTCACTGGCAGAACCAGGAATAGATCCCTTGCCTCCCAAGCCCCAGTCCAGTGCTCTATCCACTAGGCCACCCTGCCTGCCTGCACCTTTTAGGGCAGGGATTGTCTCTCCCAGTGTTTGTACAATTACCAGTACAATGGGGCCCCAGTTCTGACTAGGGCCCTTCAGTGCTGCCTTCAGGAAAATAACGAATAATCCTCCTCGTTCAACAGACACTCCCTCCAGTGGCATAATCCACCCCACAGCACTTAGTGACTCACCATTGCCACTTCCTGCAGCACCTAGGTGTTCCTTTGAAATTTCCCACTCAAGTGCTGAGTCATCCTGACCCCCGTTTACTTTGCACTTCCCAAGAAGATAAAAGCACAAGGTGATTAGGCTATTGACAGTTGGTGCATTTCAGTTACTATGCGTCACTCAGGCTTCAAATCCTACAGATCAGTCTTAGCACAATTATCCCCTGCATATTTTTATTTCTGGTAGTTGTGAACACGTAACAATCAGCATGCAAGTATCAAGTAATGGAACCTGCACAATCCCAATGTCACAGCTATTTATTAACATTTTCACGAACCAGCCAGAATGTAGGTGAACTGCTGCTCTTAAATGCATAAAATCCAAATTGCTTGAGTGCATGTCTGATGCCCTGTACTGCTGACAACAAAATGAGCCTTTTCTGTAACTCAGGTGGTAGATGCCTGTGATCACGGACTAGAAGGATACAAGTTATACGCCCAGTGGCACCATGAAGTTCCAAGTGGCCATATCACACACAATGACGACAGCCATGAAGTCACTAAGTTGCAACAGATTTGCTATAAAGTCATTAAGATAAACAAAAAAAATCACAGTCCTGTTTGACATTTGTATTGAGAATCTAACAAGAGAATACAGGAACTACCAGACTGGATCAAACTAATGGTCCATCTGTTATATATTATTTGTATCATAGCAGCACCCAGGGACCTTAGTCCTGGAGCAGGATCCCACTGTGCCAGGTACTGTACAAACAGAACAAAAAGACAGGCCCTGCCCCAAAGAGTCAAGTATCCTGTGTCACTAATCGTGATCAGTACCAGCTACTTTTGGTGCAAAAAACCTTACAGAGGACAATTATGGAGTAACTTGCTGAGGAAAAGTTTCTTTCTGACCCCAAGCACTTAGTAGTTGTCTTATAACTTGAAGCATGAGGGTTTCTCTCTTTTACATTTTTTTAATGTATCTGATGCAACTGTGGACATTGTTAACCACAAAAATGTCTAAACTTTTTTCAATTCTGGTAAGTACCTGTCCGCAGTAATTTCTTGTGGCAGCGAGTTCCACAGCTGACTTGTGCTTAGTACAAAAGATTATTTCCTTATATACGTTTCAAATTTGTTGCCTCTGTGACCAAAAGACCGCTTGATGCCAATTGGCAGAGGGCACAGAGATCCCCTGGGTTCAACCAAAAGAATGTCATGTAAGGTCTCTTATGAACTTCTATCCCCCATTGGCTGTTATAATCATTGTGAGATATATATAGGGAAAATATGTGATGAACTATGTATATATGTTGAAAATTATATTATCTAGGCCTTGCAGTTAAAGGCAGGTCACTTAAAGGTAGTGTGCATTGAGACAAACTTCTCCAGAAACGCACTTATCTCCCTGATGGACCATTGTGTATTATGTATCTTACAAAAGAAGACAATTAGCATACGTCTAATAATGAAGAGCTGGTGGAGACTTCAGAAGCAAATTAACAGGAAGAGGCAAACAAGGAGGAGGAGGTGGGAATCCTGGTTTCAGGTGAAGATCAAAGGTCTGGTCTGGTATATCTGAGGGTGTAGAGGGATGCTCTGGCCTCCTTCAATCTGTGAAGACAAGCTTCCAGGAGGCTTGATCTTACAAAAAAGGGGATCTTAGCCCTCTTGGTTGAAAATGCTGGGGAAAGGACTTTGGGAATGTCTTGTGAGTTAAGTTTAGGCTCTAGAAAGTATGTTATGATTCTGTTTTCATAGTAGGGCTGGGTCTAGTTGAGGCACTACAAATACAAATGAACAACAACGAGGAAGGATTAACAGGAGCTCCCAATATACCTTCACTAAACTGTCTTCTATCTTAAATACCTTTGTCATCCCACCTCTCGTTCATCTCCTCTCCGAATGACACAGCGTTCATCTTTTCAATCTCTCCTAATACAGACATCCACAAAGGGTCCAAACGTGAAGACGCTAATCCTATGAGACAACCCCAGCATCCGTCTGCCCTGCTGTCCGCTGCCCTGCTGTTCCCCAACTCTGAATCTATATCCTGGTTCTCCTATACACTTTTTCAGTAATTTTTTTCCTGCAGAAAGGAGCCTCCTTGTCTTTCTTCCAAGGGCCTTTACAACATTTATGTTCTATTTCCATTCCAGTCATTGTCTGAATTGTGCTGGGTTTGGTTTCTGGTGTTGTTGTTGTTGGTCCCAATATGTCACACTACATTACTCAACATCAGATTTATTTAAACTTGTCGATGCTGTTGCTTAGCAGATCTGAATATGCTTTAGAATTGAAGCTCACTGTCAGAACCACACATCTCTCTTCCCATCCCTCCCCAGCAAGTTTGTATCATCAGCAAGTTTACTGAAGAAAAAACAACAATCCCTCCCTTTCTGCCAGTGGGTCTGCCTGGAAAATGCTCATTAGAGGTTTAATCACCTAGGCACAAGGTGAGCAGGAAAGCTGCCAAAAAGCCCACCTGATTTTGCTACTTGGTCTGGAAGCAACCTCGGAGACGATTAGTCTTCCATTTTCTACCATGTACCTCAGAGCTTAAATAAGAATCCATCAAGTAAAATCACCATCAAGGGCTTAGTACAGAGCGAATATCAGTCGGCATGAAGCAGCAAGCTAATGTTATATAATGGCCTTCAAACTAGACACAAAAGACACAAACACCCAGGTGACAGGATGTTCTAGCCTTTGAAATCAGACTTGTGCTAGGGGGAGAAGTGAGGGGGTAGGAGAGAGAGAACATGCTAACTAAATCACATGTGCAGTGTTAGGCTTTTAAAATTGGAGCCAGCTATAGAGTATCCTGTATGGCAGGTCTCCTGCTGCTCCCCTGGACATTCAGCTAGAAATGATTTGTATTACAGTACTGCCTAGTGGCTCCAGCTGAGATCAGTGAGACACTGTACTCAAGAATCCTTCTCCCAGAGATCTGACCTTCTAAACAGATAAAACAGGTAGTGTGAGAGTTTGCTGAGCCATGGAATCCAAGATCACAGAAGGAGTCTGTGGAAGAACCAAGAGCAGAACCAAGATCTTGTGGTTAAGGCACTGGGCTGAAACTCAGAAGGCCAGACTTCATCTCGATGGGCTCATCTACCAGCAGTCAGCTCAAGATATAATGCACTTATTGTCCCTAACCCAGCTCTCAGCCACACAATCTCTAGCTCATTTTACGTGGTGCTTCAAAGCTGACCCATCAGGGGGTACGGGTAGAAGCTGCAGTGTTGCTGACGCTGAAGGTAGTAATGCAGTACGGACATAGCTACAGGCTATGGCTCCAGTTAGCACAACTCACCAGCTGCTAACCCAATCATGCTGTATTGCCTGAGAGTTTTTTCACAGGATATGTCTACACTGAAACTGAAGGTGCGACTGCACAGACGGACACAATTGCCCTAGCTTTAATCTAACTAGCACAGCTAAAAATAACAGTGAAGAGACAGCATCACGGGTTTCATTGTGGGCTAGCAAATTGAGTACATACACAGGCTCCTGTCTTTGTGGTCACTGTCATTTGAGCTAGGCTTGCTCAAGAGGAGCAACTCAAAAGGATTAACTCAAGTTAAATGTGGCAGTGAAGACAAACCCTATGATCTGCACATCAAAGCGTACGTGAGAGAGAGAGAAACTATCCAAGCACAGATAAAAATCAATGCATCCTGTCATAGCACTGCAGGCCAGTAACATGGCATAAGCTTTTCTGGCTTTCCAAAAATAATGAGAACTCTATATCAGTGGCTCTCAACCTTTCCAGACTACTGTACCCCTTTTCAGGAGTCTGATTTGTCTTGTATACCCCAAGTTTCACCTCACTTAAAAACTGCTTGCTTACAAAATCAGATAAAAATACAAAAAAAGTGTCACAGCATGCTATTACTGAAAAATTGTTAACGTTCTCATTTTTACTATATAATTATAAAATAAAGTGATTGGAATATAAATATTGTACTATTATACATTTCAGTATATAGTACATAGAGAAGTATAAATAAGTCATTGTCTGTATGAAATTTTAGTTTTACTCCTGGGGGAATTCTGCGCTACTGCTCACATGCAGAATTGAGTCCCACATATTTTATGCCGAAAAAAGCTTCTGCCGAAATGTTGCTGCAGTTCTGCCTTTTGCCCACCAGAGAGTAGTGTGAGGCAAGAACAGCAGCAGCTCCCGGCACAAAATAACTTCTGTAGTTCTTCCTTTTGCCCACCAGAGGGCACTGTGGAGCTAGAAAAAAGCAACAGCTCCTCGCCAGCAAGGGAAGAGAGAGAGCCTGCAGTGCCTTCTTCACTGCAGGCCAGGCCAGGAGATAGGGGCTATGGGGAGACAGGAAATCTGGGGTGCTAGAGGGATCAGATAGGGTCTCATAAGGGCTAGCTGGAGAGGACAGACTGGGACAGGGGCTGAATGGGAGTGGAGGCACGGGGTCACATGGGAAAGGGAGCTGCAGCGACACATGGGGACAGGGAGAGGTGGTACAGGGACATGGACAGGGGGTGGCTGGGTGGGGGCACAGAGACACATGAGGACAGGGTACAGAGACACATAGGGACAAGGGAGTGGCTGAGTGGGGGCACAGAGACATAGGGATGGAGGAGGGGATGCAAGGACACAGGGACGTGGGGAGTGGGTGTCTGAGTGGGGGTGAAGGGACACATGGACAGGGGGTGCAAGGACACATGGGGACAGAGGCAGATATGCCTGACTGAATGGGAGAGGCTAGGGGTCAGCCAGGGTCTGCATGGGGGAAGCTCCCTAACAATCCCCTCCCACCCCCCACCCCCACAAAAATAAACAAACACCTGTTCCATACTTTTTCCTCCCATACCTAACAACTCTTCAAGTTCACACCCAACCTCTGTCCCAGCAATTCACTTCCCTCTCCCTCAGATCCTCCATTACCCGTGACTCCCCCAAGCCTTTGCACTGCTACTGAGGGGTGCGGGAAATGCAGTTCTGTATTGTAGTTTAAATGACTCAGAATTCTGTATTAATATGCCTAGTAAGGAATCTATTTGTCAAAAAACATTTCCTGAATCTTTTTTGTTGTCTGTATTGTTACAGACATACTTGCTGACAGGTATTTTGATATAAATGATCAAAAATAATTGAAACTGGTGTGATTATACTGTGTTATTTTGACAAACTACGCAGAATTTTGCAGAATTTTAAAATATTGTGTGCAGAATTTTTAATTCTTTGGCACAGAATTCCCCCACAAGTATAGATTGTACTGACTTAGCTAGTGCTTTTTATGTAGTCTGTTGTAAAATTAGGCAAATATTTAGATGAGTTGATGTACCCATTTGGAAGACCTCTGCATATCCCCAGGGGCTGAGAACCACTGCTCTATATGATGCCCAATGTCCAATTACTTCTGAAGGCCTAAAAATAACCCTTCCCACTTGAAGTAATGAAGAGAGCTGAGAAAAGTGAAAAATAAATCATCACTCAACACTTTGAAGACTAAACTAGATAAAACACTTTAAAAATGTAACATAGGCAACAATCCTGCCCTGACCCAGCAGAGCAGGGTGGATGGGACCTAACAGATCTGCACCAGTTATGATCAAGTTTATTTCCACTGTGTGTGATTCAAAATATAAAGCAGAGAAGTTTTAACAAACATTAAAAAATAAAATAAAACTTAGCATTTACATCGTATCCCACCTTCAAAGTGCTTTATAAATGTAACTAATCAGTCCTCACTAACCCTGAAAGGAATTGAGGTAAGCAATAACACAATTTTACAGATGGGGAAACTGAGGCACAGGGATGTCAAATATAAAGGGAAGGATAATCACCTTTCTGTATACAGAACTATAAAATCCCTCCTGGCCAGAGGCAAAACCCTTTCACCTGTAAAGGGTTAAGAAGCTACGGCCACGTCTACACTATCCACCGGATCGGTGGTTAGTGATAAATCTATCGGGGATCAATTTATCGCATCTCATGTAGGCATGATAAATCGATCCCCAATCACTCTGCCGTCAACTCCAGAACTCCACCAGGGTGAGAGGCGGAAGCGGAGTCAACGGGGGAGCGGTGGCTGTCTATCCCATGCCGCGAGGACGCGAAGTAAGTGATTCTAAGTTGATCTAAGATCTCGTAGCTGAAGTTGCATATCTTAGATCGACCCCCTCCCACCCCAGTGTAGACCAGGCCTAAGATAACCTCGCTGGCACCTGACCAAAATGACCTCTGAGTAGATAAGATACTTTCAAAGCTGGAGGTGGGGGGGAGACAAAGGGTCTGTCTGTGTAATGCTTTTGCCGGAAACAGAACAGGAATGGAGTATTAGAACGTGTTAGTAAGTAATCTAGCCAGAAAAGCGTTAGATTTTCTTTTGTTTAAATGGCTGGTAAATAAGCTGTGCTGAATGGAATGTATATTCCTGTTTTTGTGTCTTTTTGTAACTTAAGGTTTTGCCTAGAGGGATTCTCTACATTTTGAATCTAATTACCCTGTAAGGTATTTACCATCCTGATTTTACAGAGGTGATTCTTTTTACCTTTTCTTATATTAAAATTCTTCTTGTAAGAAACTGAATGCTTTTTTCATTGTTCTTAAGATCCAAGGGTTTGGGTCTGTGGTCACCTATGCAAATTGGTGAGGATTTTTATCAAGCCTTCCCCAGGAAAGGGGGTGTAGGGCTTGGGGGGATATTTTGCAGGGAAGACGTCTCCAAGTGGGCTCTTTCTCAGTTCTTTGTTTAACACGCTTGGTGGTGGCAGCATAGGGTTCAAGGACAAGGCAAAGTTTGTACCTTGAGGACGTTTGTAACCTAAGATGGTAAGAATAAGCTTAGGGGGTCTTTCATGCAGGTCCTCACATCTGTACCCTAGAGTTCAGAGTGGGGAAGGAACCTTGACAAAATATAAAGCAGAAAAGTTTTAACAAACATTAAAAATAAAATAAAACTTAGCATTTACATCGTATCCCACCTTCAAAGTGCTTTATAAGTGTAACTAATCAGTCTTCACTAACCCTGAAAGAAATGGAGGTAAGCAATAACTCAATTTTACAGATGGGGAAACTGAGGCACAGGGTTACGTGACTTACCTAAGGACACTGAAGAAGTCAGTGACAGTTCTTGGATTAGAACCCTGGCATTCTTGGCACGCAATCCTGTGTTCATTCCACTAGACCTACCTATTTTCTATTCATAGAACCAACTATCTTAAACAATTTTTTCACACTTGCAAGGCAATAAGTTTGATATGGAAGAGCGTAATGGCTACTAATAAAGAGCTATGATCCACCAAGTAGATGCAAAATTAGCAAATGTGAGAGACTATTCAGACCTAATAGGAAAATGCAGCTTTTCAACATTCAAATTTATGTGTTTAGCAATGAGATACCTGGCACTAATATCTTCATTTAAACTTCTAACAGCTGCAGGTGCTTCTGAGTAATTGTACTGACACTCTTAGCAAAGGCATGAAAGCCAATAGCCTACAGACAGCCAAGAACTCAAGATGAAGACAAGGTTATCAGCAGCACATCTCTGGGCTTACCAATGACAATTCACTCTTGAGAATATTTTTACCTCTTAGGTAAAAATAAAGGAAGGAGGATGCCAAGGCAATTTGAAAGACTGAACACGCCTGACCCAACAACTTGGATATTATTTATGCTGACAGCAAGATCCGTGGACTATAGAATCCAAAAGGAAGAGATGAAAGATCTGCCTCTAAGACTACTGGAAACTAGACTAGGCAAAGCATTAGAGATAATACATTAGTTAACAATTACACACATACCCACCTGGAGGATTGATGGACTAAAGCAATACGGTCTTTCTTTTCCATCTCTTACTTCAATGATTCTATAGCAGGATAAAGTTGTACTAATAATCTGCACTTACCACTTTTCATGAAAGACTGCAAAGAGATTTACAAGTATTAAGTTTACCTTATGACACTGCTGAGGTACATACATAAGTGTTATTAGAGAGTTATATTACCAGGTTATGTCCAAGGTGAACCCATGGAGAAACCAGAAACTAAAATACAAGTTCTCATTCCCATTCCCCAGTTCTAACCACTGGACTACAGCCCCTCACATGGTACAGCTGTTTGTGAACCATCTTCCTTTACTATGGTTCAAGAAAGGGTTAGATGCTGTCTTTCAATTCATGGATATATTGCAGAATTTTTACTTCTTTAACTTGCCAACTCTACCCCCCCCGAACACCTTCCCACACTCAGTTATTTGGTCACAAGACAACCAGAGAATTCAGCCATAATGCTTTCCAGTAATAATGGAAGTACTGAGCTTATACACAAAAAGAAAAGGAGTACTTGTGGCACCTGAGACTAACAAATTTATTTGAGCATAAGCTTTCGTGAGCTACAGCTCACTTAATCGGATGCATTCGATGAAGTGAGCTGTAGCTGCTCACGAAAGCTTATGCTCAAATAAATTTGTTAGTCTCTAAGGTGCCACAAGTACTCCTTTTCTTTTTGCAAATACAGACTAACACGACTGCTACTCTGAAACCTGAGCTTATACAAATTCAAAAGCTTCTCACAGCTTCATTTTCTTGTAAACGTACTGTAACTATTGTCTTCCCAAAATCAATACGAGACAAAAATCTATAGCTCTTAATACACACTCTGGAGAAGAGTTCGAAGCAGAGGGTGAGGCTTTCTTACTTGATCTAGTCTTGTAATTGGCAAGACATTCTCTCTCTCTTCCTGTTTTTGCATTGGTCTTGCTTCAGAAAAACAGATTCAACAAGCACTGTTCTCTGGGTTAGAGTACACTAACTTTTCCAAGAAAGAAGCAACATCGCCCACAGGACCGAGAATCAGGAGACCTGGACTCTACTCCTGCTCTACCATTTATCCATCTATAATCCCAGGCAAATCATTTAAACACTGCGTACCTCAGTTTCTCGATCTGTAAAACATGCTCAGTGCCATATAAGACATAAATAAGACTATCCACTCCCAAAGGGACTCACAATCTAAAAGACATGCACAAATAAGATCCACAGGTTTGAGAGGTAAAGTGTGATAGTACTTGTGGCCCTTGTGGAAGACGAGTCTTTAAATGGGATTTTAACTTGGAAAAGCCGGAGATTGGAGCTCTGAGATGGGGAAGAGATGCATAGGGATAACACAGAGAGGGCAAGACTTCTGGACCTGAAAAACGGGACTAATATTCCGTCTCATTCAGATGATCAGCCTTAACCAGCAAGAACTGGATTTATGTAGCGCCTCCCCACCCAAGGCACTCAAAAGGGCTTTAAAGATCACTTGAGTCTCACCCTGATTTGCTGGAGGTTCTAGAAGACAATGCGTTCGGTGGCTTTGCTCCTTTCCCCAGCCTAAGAATCATAGAAGATTAGGGTTGGAAGAGACCTCAGGAGGTCATCTAGTCCAACCCCCTGCTCAAAGCAGGGCCAATCCCCAACTAAATCAAATCATATACACCCCTAATTTAATACAGTTAGTGATCTCAGCTCCAGGCAGATAGATCCATGACGGGAGCTTCGTCAATACTAAATGTAGCTCCTCATACATAGATACTTGTGTCATTTTACCTATTGCAAGTCTAAACCACATACTTAGGTGTTTCGGCCCCTTTTGCTGGCCTCTTCCAGCTCCTCAGCTATTTGCCTCACTCCTCCACATGAGGGAGCTGAGCATGTTTCTTGTGCCTGTTCCTGCATGGCTGGAAGGGGAACAAGGAGGTGCTTGGCAATTTGGAGCAGCAGGGGTGACGGGAGCCTGCCACACCAGGCCTTTCTCAGTGAAAAGCAGGGCAGAAGAAGCACATAGTTCAGAGGGGAGCAAATGAAAGCTTGTAGGTGGGAACGGGCTGCCACCTGGAGCTCCATTCCTGCATGCCCTTGGAACTGGACAGCCAGGTACAACATGGAGCTCCTAAGCCTACGAGTGCAACACAACCTCCACACAGTTTGGGAGCCTGAATCTAGCCCCATGCAAGAGCATCTCAGTTTCTTTTGCATGCCGCTTGCTTCCCCAGCAGGCCCTGCAGCATAAGAGGACTCCTCCCTCTGTGCATGTTTCCAATAGTCTCGCAGGAGTGATGTCCCCCTGCTGCAAAGCAAACACTAATGGCTCTACTTTGTGGTGTGTATTTAGATTATTTCCACAAAACCAAAGGTTATCAAATAGTTTAGTAATTAACACTGCTACATAATTCCCATTCTAATGCATAATTAGGTACAGTAGCTCCTCACTTAAAGTCGTCCCAGTTAACGTTGTTACATTGCTGATCAATTAGGGAACATGCTCGTTTAAAGTTGCATAATGCTCCCTTATAACATTGTTTGGCAACCACCTGCTTTGTTCGCTGCTTGCAGGAAGAGCAGCCCATTGGAGCTAGTGGTGGGGGCTTGGAACCAGGGTGGACCGGCAGCCCCCCATCAGCTCTCCTAAGTTCCCTATATGGAAGCTGCCCAGAAGGCTATCAATGGCTGGCAGTTCAGCTGTCCCCTCCCCTCACTGCCTTGGAGCTGTTCCTGACCTCTGCCTTGGAGCTGCTCCCGGGAGCCTCCTGCTTGCTGTGCAGGGGGGAAGAGGGGTGCTAATGTCTCCCTCCCCCCCTGCTCCTGTACCCCATCTCCACAGAGCAGGGGACACATAGGACAGGGCTCAGGACAGAGGGAGCTTTCTGGCAGCAGCTGCTGTCTCAACTTGCTGATCTACTTAAGAAGGCAGTGTACTTAGGGTGCGGTCACCATACTTAAATGGGCAATGTGCGTGTCTCTCTCTCTCTCTCTCTCTCTCTCTCTCTCACACACACACACACACACACACACACACACACACACACACACACACAGCGTGTCTCCTCACTCCATTCCTGCTGCCTTGTAGAGTGTGAGGCTATATCAACAACGTGTCAACCCTTGAGGGCTCAGCCGAGTGCTAGTTCATCATTTAGCAGCAAGGCATTCCTTGGGAAATATCCCACCCTCTGACTCCACCACCTCAACAAAGCTTCACAATCATCATTGCAGTGTGCAGTATTAAATTGTTTGTTTAAAACTTATACTGTGAATGTGTGTGATATATATAGTTTTTGTCTAGCAAAAAAATTTCCCTAGAACCTAACATCCCCATTTACATTAATTCTTATGGGGAAATTGGATTCGCTTAACATCGTTTTGCTTAAAGTAGCGTTTTTCAGGAACATACCTACGACATTAAACGAGGAGTTACTGTACAGCTCTGCTGAATAGACTGGGGTTGATGAAGGCTTGCTGCATAACTTAGATCTCATGTGCCCTACAGGTCACAGGACCTTGTTAATTCACAGGCTGACTCCTGCAGCAGCATCTGTTGGAAGGATCACAGAGAACCACAGAAGTCCCTGCTAGCTAGACACTAGTAACTGCAAAATGCTGCCTCTCTCCCTCCTACAAAAAGAAAAGAAGTACTTGTGGCACCTTAGAGACTAACAAATTTATTTGAGCATTACACCTCCTACACTTTCCCCATCCCTCAGAAAACTCCACTGGGCTGCCTGTTCATTTCAGGTTGCAGTTTCACACTACTCTCCTTGCTTTTAAAACCTTCCCAGGAACTCAGCCCACTCCACCTCACAGATCTCTTCCCTTCCCCTGCCATCCCCTTCCACCAGCACAGCACTAGACTCCTCTGTCTCTCCATGCACCCTTGCCACTCCTGATGCAAGAGCTTTCTTCTGTGCAGATGCTCACCCCTGCAGCAGCTCTCCTCCCTCATCAGCTCACTATTCATTTCAAAGCTGAGCTAAAAAAAAATATTCTCTCTTCTCCAACTGTGACCTGGTCGCCACTAGCACAGACTATGGCAACTCCCCACTCTGGCTCAGCTTGAGAACTCCCCCTCCCCACATCTGGGACGGTCCCTTCCGATCTCCTTCTTCCCAGTCAATTTATTACAAAGCTGTAAGAATCAGATTGCTCTAGCTTAGCAGCATAGAGCCTATGCCACTTTAGGTACGTCTACATGGGGATAAAAGCCCCAACGCACAGCCACCGCTGGCCCGAATGTCTATACAGCAATTTTTCCTGGAGCCTGAGCCCCACGTGCCTGAGTCAGCTGACCAGGGTCAGCTACGGATTTTTTATCCCCATGTACACATACCCATAGACAGGCAATTCTACTTCATCCAGTAGACTGCAATAATGCACATTATTTTATCAGTATCCTACTACCCTGTTCAGAAAGGGAACTAGCTCTATTTCCATTCTCATGAGAACAGACCGCGCTGCCTGCATGCCTCGCCAATTCCATTCTGTTTAGGTTCTTATACCAGGCCCATCACCATGGTATCGGAGCACCATCCCCTGAAAAACTGCAGAAGCTGAGTGTGTAGAGACGTGGAATTAGGCACGTAGAACGTCTGAATAGTCCTGTTCTTTCTGCTCAACTAGTGTTTTTCATGCCCTTCTCACCATTTCAGTGAAGGGACATCACACCTCATGCTCTTTTCACACATCTGTAAAGTAATACGTTCAACCTTATGTTTCAGAAGAAGACTGATTAGCTGATAAGATCTCCTGAACATTCTCGCTAGTTGCTTATCTGGAGGTGCTTGTGTCATAAGGAGCTGCATTTGAAACTCAAGGCCATAAGCAGATAGCCATATTATGCATTTACGCAGGGAAGCAGCACATGTAATTTAACAAGGACACAACAGCACTGGGAAGTTCTCAGGTATGTGAACAGATCATACAGCTAAGGAATACGCACATTATATGGAAGATGCTAAATTAAAACAATTAAATTGCTCAGTATTATATTTCTCATCTTCTGTAATACAGATCTATGTAGCACTCATGACTGCACTGAAGCAAATCCAGAGCCACTCAGAGCTTCACAGGAACACCAAGAATAGCTCCTGCTTCAAAAGCACAGCTCCTCCCACTTGAGCTAAAGAAGAATCTCCATTAACTGTTAGCAGTATAGGGCCTATGCCACTCAGTTAAGCAATACTGATTTCATCCCATAGAGAGAGAGCACTGATGCACATATACAAGCTACCATACCACAATCCAGAGACTGAAAAGGAACACACTATTAACATCACAAGCGTGACAATACAACAATACAAATCAAATAATGCTTTTGCATAGGCAATCCAATAGCTCCAACTGAGCAGTCATTTGAACAATCAGTGTTTCGGTACAAACATGGGCTGCTAATCAATAGCTCAATTATGAAGTCTAGTAAAGGTGGATTGCAAGGGAATAAAAATCAAAGACTTTTTCCTACATAATCTGTATGTAGCTCACAGAATCTTCTGCACAGCCAGAGCAGCTATGGAGCGTGAGTCTGCTACGGTCTCTGTCCCTTGACCAAACCACAATGAGGTCAGAACCATGCCCCAGGATGCATCACCAACTTTTCTGACTGAAGTGATAACTCAAACACACTTGTCAAGACAGGATTTCCATGCATGCGGCTCTGCAAGATTTTAAAGAGATAGACACACAATAAAGGTGAGCAAGTTTAACGGCCAAGTATATTCTGATCAAACACTGTAAAGCAGCAGGGCTCCTAGCAAAGAGGTAAAGGGTGATGCAACTGGCAGAGAAACCGGAACAAGGAGAAATGGTTGCTTGCTACATACTCGGAGTTCACCAGAGGAGGATGTGAGGGTCACAACTGATTACTTTGCACAGGTAGCGAGAAAGCTGCCCGTGAACTGGCTACAAATAGCAAGAGCCTGATGGTATCTTACCTAGAGCTGCCAATTTTGGTTGGATGAATTCCTGGAGATTTCATCACATGACATAATCTTTCATTAAAGGTTAATCTTTGATTCCTGGAGACTCTGGGACAATCCTGGAGGGTTGGCAACCCTAAACCTGCCCCTCCCATGTGCTTGTACCTCTCTCCATGAGCCCAGCAGAGCCTGTACCAGCCTGCCTGGTGATGTTCTCTTCAAGCTTAACTTAAACAAAATAATGCCAGGGGAGTTGAGTTCAGAAATACAGACCTATGGCTGCAACCATGCCATGTGGGCTGAGTTTCCAACTGATCTGGCAAGCAAAACAGCTCAGTGCTTGGATGGAAACCCAGATATCAAGAAAGGGCATTGGGCAATTCAGCTGTTGACATGCCTCCCCACAACTAAGCACTGAAGCATCACAAACAGATGCATGGAGGGGCTTTAATGCTGGAAGTACTCTCTTTCAGGCCAGATATAAAACCAAGGTCCGCATCATCTCTGACCTTTAATGATACTAAAATAATTTTCATAATGGGTACATTCCACTAAGCCAACTTTCCCTTGTAGAATCCATTTTGAGAACTACGTTGCTGGCCTGGGCTGCTCAGGCTCACCCTTGACAAACAGAAATCCCCATCCTCTAACCCAGTGCTTCTCAAGTTATCTGATGTGGGGGACCAGCAATTTTTTTCCCCAATGTGCATGCAGACTGGCAGCCGATGGCTCGCGGACCAGCACTGGTCCGTGGACCATCACTTTGAGTAGCACTGCTCTAGACCTCCCAATGGGTTTTTGTGCCCATACATGGTCTGTTTGGACTATAAGCTCCTCATGACAGGGACAGAGGGTCTTCCCTTATGCCCTGTACAGCACCAAGGACACTTGTGGCCCTTGACTAGATAACAGGTTGCATTAGGTTTCACACTTCCTGTCCTAATTTACTGTGCTGTGAACTGTTAAAGGGTTTCCACATCCTATCCCATCTGTGACTACAGTTAAATCGAGAAGGACTGATATAGAAAATACTGCAAGAGTAGCTGTATCTGGACACCTGCCTGTGGTCTAGTGCCCCTTCGAGTCCAGGTTCCGAGTGTCACTGGCATTGAGACACACTGGAGGCATCGTGCTTAGTGCCAAGTGATAAGGAAGCCCTGTACGGGGCTCAAGTCACCTCTCCCCATCTAGTCCGGAAGCAGAGGTGAATGGTTCCAGAGGAATTGGCTCCCGGGCCATAGAAAAAGGACAGACATCGTAGTGGAGAGATACGAAAAAGAGAAACCAAAGGACCCCATGTGTACTGGCAACAAGAGCAGAATAGAAAGAAAGATTCAAACTATAAAGGGGGGGAAACTGTGACTTTGCATTTGTGGGAAAGTGGTGACTCAGTGAAGCTAAAGGGCAGCATTTCTCAACCTTTTTGATACCAGACACCGGCTTGTTGCCTTCCTAAACTATGTCAGGGAGATCTCAGGGACTGGTGCCAGTCCATGGACTGGTTGTTGAGTAACACAGCTCTAGGGCATCACACATGTGCATTCCCCCTTACCATTGACAGGAGGGAAAGTGGGCAGCACAGTCCTTGATCGAGTCTGCTAGCCAAACCAAGTCCAGGAAAACTAGTTTGCTTCTACAGAGAAGGAGAAGGGTCTATTCAGGAGCATAAAAAAAGATTAGCTACCTCATAATGTCAAATATCAGGGGGTAGCCGTGTTAGTCTGTATCCACAGAAACAACAAGGAATCCGGTGGCACCTTAAAGACTAACAGATTTATTTGGGCATAAGCTTTTGTGGGTAAAAAAAAACACTTCTTCAGATGAAAACCCGTAACGAAAGTTTCTCTCTCTCTCTCTCTCTCTCTCTCTCTCTCTCTTCCCCTCCCCACAAATTGATTTTAAAACAGGAGCCAGGCATTGAGATTATAATTGCCTGCAGATCGAAACCTAGAGTCCCAATCCATCGCCCCCCCTCGCCCCCACACACCTTTTTTTTTTTTTTTTGTTGGAGGGGTGGGTGTTTGAAGGAGAGAAACAAACTTTTGAAGACCACAAGGTTCACTTCTGCAGCTCAAACTGCCCAGCTGCCTAGCAGAAGCGAGACCCCCATAGCTCCTCATCACCAACTAGCTACTCCATGCCTGGGATTGGTGCCCCCGCATGTTTTGTTAGATCCATACAATGCATTTTAAACCTAACCTGTCCCAGGGGTGAGGAAGTGTCCTTCCTCCTAAAGCTCCCAAAGCAGAGTTAGCTTCTTCCATCCCTGAAGTGCAGCCACCTCTGAACTGAAACACAGCTGCTGTTTAACAGGACCCAGCAGCTACCATGTCCAGTTGGAGCTGAAGGAGGAATGTAGACAGATCGCATGCAACTACTGGAAGTAGAATTTGGCTCAGACACTGCGGTTAATACACTCCACCCCAAAACACCACTGCCTCTGTGCTGTTGTAATTGCCAAGAGATTTTTCACCAACTTCACGTATCAATGTCTTTTTCATATTTCATGCAAGAGGCAGCACCCCCAGCAGCACAGCACCTATAATGTCACGCTCGGATAGAACAAATTCAGAAAGATGCACGGTGCAGGAAACATTCCATCACTCCTAGTCCCACAAAGTAGTACGTTACTCTGCCAATAACCCTACAGAAAGCAATGGGACTACTTGTACAGCAAGGTACTACTCAAGTATGGGCAAGGGTGGCAGAATCTGGGTCTATCCAAACACCAGAAATACTACACAATGGTTTTATTTTACAGTCTCCTATCCCAGTACAGACCAGGCCTACCCAGCTTGGGAGAATTGACAGGATCACAGCACAAGGGAAGGCTGCAGGCCACTATCACAGCAATACGGCATCAGCCTTCTAAGGCTTTTCACAATGCCGAGACACATGAGTCACCAAAGTTTTGCCACTGAAGTCAAATCAAAGCAGATTTTGTAACCTTGGGCAAAGTTAATTATGTTGTGCTCTATGCTAGAGATCTGTTTGTTTTGCTGGACTCGAAGTATACAGGATGTGCAGTGTGGGCATGTTTATGTTATCACAAATTTAACTTGTTTCCTAACTTTTGTGCATTTAAATTTGAAACCCTTATGTGAGACCAGCTGGTTCTGTGTTTAAGGCACTGGGCTGGGACTTGGGAGATCTGGGTTCAATACCTGGCTCAACCACAGTCTCCATGTGTGACCTTGGGCAAGTCATTAGATATTTTGTGCCTCAGTTTCCCATCTATAAAATGGAGATAATACTTCCTTCTTCCAGCCCTTTGTCTAGTTTGTCTTTTTAGATTATAAACTCTGAGTCAGGGACAATCTGTGTCTGTCTGTATGTACAGCACCTAGCACAATGGGGCCCTGATCTCAGCAAGGCTTCTAGATCTTACTATACTACTACTAATGATGTTAAATTAACTTACACTTTTGCATATTTAATATAAAATGAACATGGGGGGGGGGTTATGTATGTCTCCAAAGGAGTGATTGAAAAGGCTAGAAATGTTACTTCCAAACTTTTAAGAGGAGATATTCTGAACTAACTGAGTAAAAACAATTGTTTACAAAAGCAGTAACAGGTTCTTCATTCAAGGGACAGATTTCACGACAAAGCGGGAGTGGATTCATGACCAAACATCGAAACAAACTGATGGATATAGGATAGTCCATTATGATGGAGCAATGGAAAGCTTTCCGGCAGCTTTTTAAAAATTACGATTGCTTACGTTTAACTGCTTAAGCAAAATTACCTGGAGCGAGTATTTCATACTCCTAAATACAGCTCTTTCTGAAAAGAGCTTATGATTTTAGATAAAATGTACACCGCTCACTAGGCATTCTAAGCATCCTCACCTCCCAATTAAGTCACTACTGGTGGAGGAAACTCAGCAACATGCCAGATCAGGCCCCTACTTTTGTTCCATTATCTCATCTCACTTCACCTTCTTTCCAAGTATTCTGTACTCCCTGTGGCACATTCTCACTGGGAAGAAACCCTCCCACCACGTTAATTGCTCTCCAGATACTACCTGATTATCCAAAGATTTGCAACTCACAACTCTAAATGCAGCCACATGAAGCCAGTGACACATGGACTCCAAATGAAATCTCCCAAGAGCAGTAAACAATCAGGAAAGAAAGAAATTAACCAATACACCTAGACTTTCTGGTCCCCTGAGAGCCATATAAAGTGTGCTAATGCACCTAATTATGATCTAAATTATGTATAAGAGCTTCTGCCAAGTACAGTCTGAAGTTTCTTTATTATTAAGATGGAAGCTGCTTAAGAATGGTCCAATCATCAGATTACTAATTAGATTTGGAAAAAACATTTCCCCACGTCAGTACTGATTCAAAATTTAGGTTTGCTGGGTGTTTAGCATTTGTTCGGTTTTCTGATGGAAAAGAAAGACACATGGCTTTTGTCTGATGAACAGCCAGCCTGTAAAGTGGTGCAGGAGTGAGCAAGTGTACGTGATCCATTACATGTTATTGTATTGACAGGTTTCAGAGTAGCAGCCGTGTTAGTCTGTATTCGCAAAAAGAAAAGGAGTACCCGTGGCACCTTAGACACTAACAAATTTATTAGAGCATAAGCTTTCGTGAGCTGTATGTATTAGAGCTATTATGCTCTAATAAATTTGTTAGTCTCTAAGGTGCCACGGGTACTCCTTTTCTTTTTATGTTATTGTATTGTAATCTGAAGTCCCTGGATTTACTATACTTTGACTTGTCAGAAAATTACTGCAATTTTAGCTGTTTTTTAGATGTAATCAAACTTTTTTGGAGGAAAGAAAGCACATGCGTCTTCACACACCTCTCCCCACATCCATCCATCCACCCCCCCTCCCATTCTCTGGATTCTTATGCTTGAAAATAAAGTATTTCATTCCATATCAGATTTGCTCTTCTGTATTTTGCAAACATATGAGACTTCCACTGCTGAAGAGCTACCTGGGCTAGCACTCACTCACTCACACCAATGACACTGGCTGCAGGCACAGCTGATGTCAGCTGAAGAAGCAATGTAAGCCAGCTAATGACTGCATGCTGGGCAGTCAGGAAAACCATTCTTCGTCTGTTTGGAGCTTTTAAAAAGATATACAATAAATACATCACTGAGAAATGTGCATCAGATAAGGAGAGATTTACAGACACACTCAAATACACTGCAACTCTGTTTGACCAGTCCCTGGTTAAAATTCTTGGTGAACCCCAGTTTGGTCATATCCTCTACTACTGACTTAGCTGTCACAGTGTCAACCAGCTCTGGATTTCACAGGTCTGGAGCAAAATTACTTTGCTGGGAACAACCAGATTTAAAGGGAGGGAACACCTACATTTTAAAAAATCCTGTCTTTCTCTCCTGTCCATCACCCTCGAGACTCATGCATCTTGCAACAACTATCAGAAATCAACTAGTTCATGATGGCTACATTGAGGAGGCAAATGGGGAATAGCTAGCACTTTATTTTTCTAGCTATAACCTTTTACTTTGCAAAGGTATTAATCCAGGTATATAAACACAATAAGTATTTGACTCTATAGCTCTCCCTCCACCCTTCACATGTTACTCATAATCTGGTATCATAAACTCCCCAAAGCAAGGACTTTTATAGACAAATATTTGTTCTAAAATTATATTTGAATAATAAAATATTAAGAATAAACATAAGAATTTAGACAAACTTGCTAGACACATGCCCTATGTGGCCAGTTAAGAAGCTTTCATATTGGCCTCTTCCTGCCTTTCTCCTACCTGTCCCGCAGTCCACCTCACTCCCTGTTTGTTGTAGTTCTTAGGGCCTGAACCCGAAAACACTTCCTACCCAGCAAAGTGATTATCACCATGAGCAGAACTATCTCCTTCAGTGGAACTCCCCAAGGGAGTAATTACTGTACTCAGAGTTTGCAGGGTCAGATCCTTAGAGCGGATGATCTTTAGAGCACAGACTCTCCATCAGTTATCTGTGCCAGAACCAGGATCAGAACCCACAACTTCCAACTCCCAATTCTGTACTCTACCCACGGTAGAAATGTATTGTGACCACTTTGGGGTATATCGGAGGTTGGCTCTCAGCCAGTGTCAGTTTAAAGAAGTGTTTTCTGTCTACTATAACAACATACAAGGTGCTTAAAAATAAAACCTTTGTCAAATAAGCAAGATTTCAACTAGAAATTCTGTGAGTTGGGTCTCTCCTTAGCCAGAGGCAAGATTTATTCTCTTGCACTTTACACAGCATGCTCTTTCCCTCTTTTTTGAGGAAGTATTTTCTTATTCATTTTTAATTATGAGGAGAGATGGAAGACCACCATCCGGCCTCAAAGAAGTCACATCTTTTGAACTCAAAGTCAGCATGGCTCTCATAAGAGCGGAGTGCAGGCGCTACCCTGGAATAAAACAAAAAGCATTTACTGTTTCCCTTGAGCAAGGGGGAAAACAATAAGATGCAAAGATGGGGGTGGGCACAGAAGTGAACTATTAGGTTCAAGGAAATGCTATTTGAAAGGAAGCCATTATGGCTATATTGCCACGATCTCGTAAGCCACTCACAATCAGGCCTGGTTAGTTCAGGGATGGATTTGCTCAAGAAAATTGCCAGCCCTATTGATGAGTCAGTAGAAGACAATGTATCGAACAGATGGCCCATAGATGGCATGCAGACACACAACACTCCCGGAGATACCATTTTTGGGATCAGTAAAAACAAGGCCCTGACCTGATTGCTTGTCATTAAAGATATCATAGCGATTTGCATAGAATCACAGAGTTTAAAGCCACAAGGCAGCATTAGATCACCTAGTCTGACTTCCTGTCTATCAAAGACCATTCAATCTCACCCAAAATTTCACAAAAGTAGGGGCGTGAACCCCAGTGTACTGGTCCAAATTCCAACTTGAGTAGTTACATTACATCTGAGAAAATTTCCACTTGCAACTTTTCACCGGGGCAGGGGGAGGAGGGATTTATCCCCCTGTTTTTAGATGGGGAAGTGGAGAGTAACAGATGGAGCAAAATTGCCACCACATTCCACTACAGTGATGGTTGCCTTTCAGTGGCCGATGAAATGACCCTTACACAGTTAATCTGCATCAGTAGTAGGCTTGGGGGTGAGATGCTTCTAGATGAATGGCATTATGGGTAAATTTTTCTAGAGTGATTTAGATAGCGTAAATCCAGTTTACTTTCAATGGGAATTACATTCTTCCTAAATCACTTAAGCGCTTTGGTAAAGTTTATCCTAAAACAGGTGGCGCTGGCAGCACTTTCTATTACAGTGGGAAGTGCTGGGCAACCTTACTAAGAGCTAGTTTTCAGATGTTTACAACTCTGCCAAACTTTAAACATTTGAGCTAAAATTTTCCATTCCAGCTGACTTGTTTTTGGAAAGTTCCAGCCATTTCTGACTAGTATATTAATTGTATGTGATCATGCAATTAAGGTCTGTGACATAATGCATATACACAAGGGGGCTGAATTAAGGGTGCACAGGCAATCTGAATTCAGTAGTTGACTTGGCAATCTTCATGTTCTTTTAACGTCATTTTTCTTTGTATGGAATATAAATACTCAGTGTTTATTATAGAAAAAAGGGAAAATATAATCTGAGACTCTGATTAAATCAACTCTGCAGGGCTCCTTCATAAGTTACCTCCTTAGGTTCTGCTCCTTTGTGTAGAGCGATGCTTTGCATCTTCCATGCTCATTTTCTTTTTATTTTGAGCACTGCTCTCAAGGGTTCTTCTCTTGTTTAAAATAAAAACACAAACAAAACCACATGTACTTAGAAACTTATTACCCAATGCTTGGAGGGGTTGTGCAAGGGAAGCGGACAATTAGCACGTTGGCTGGAAAGCATGCCTCCCAAGTTTCCAAACTGCAAAGAGACCCATCAAATGAAATGGTCTCTCCCAAGCCTGAATACTCCCCCATGCTAGAGGGCAAAACTTTTGGGTAAGAAGGGGCTATCAAAGGCAAAAAGGACAGCCTGGAATTCTCCTGACACCATCCTGCAGTGCTGAGAGCACTGTGCAGCTTGCAGGATCAAGCCCAGAATGAATTGTAAATTTTGCATTTATATTGTTCATCTGCCTGTGAATACAGATTGCAAGTCCTTTGGGGCAGGGACTGCACCTGTCTTTGAAAGCACTTCGTACAACAAGGCCCTGATTCTGAATAGGGACTCAAGGTGGAACAAGAACACAAATAATTAATAAAAACCAGTGGACAGTGCAGGGCAGTGGAAGTGATGGGGACTCCCAGGCTCGAACCGGCAGGCTGCCAGGCAGTCTCAGCAGACAGTCCTCGTCTACAGAATTTACTACTACTGAAAATGAGGCTGAATGCCACTTGTAGGACACAATGCAGGAAGTCCTCTGCAGGTCTTTGCTTAACAATCAAATCGCAAAAACAGCCTCTGGCACTTGTCCTGGGAAGTAAAGCAGCTGTATGTGTTTTCTCTGAAGTATAACTGGCTTTAATCTGGAGGGGAGGGGTGCTTCAGAGTATTGTGGAAGGAACTGATGTTCTGAATGTATTTAATCAGATGCTACAGCAGGGGTCAGCAAGCTTCGGCACTCAGCCCATCAGTGTGATCCACCGCCAGGCTGCGAGACATTTTGCCAACATTGACCGTCCGCAGGCACATGTTGGGGGCCATGCCTGTGGACGTCAACGTAAACAAAATGTCTCACGGCCCACCAGTGGATTACCCTGATGGGCCACGTGCCAAAGGTTGACGACCCCTGTGCTACAGTGATGTAAGGAAGCCTTACACAGATGCTTAATATGAATGGCCAAATTCATTCCTGTAACCATAACCCCACTGACATCAATGGATTCACCCCAGATATGAAACAGGCAAATGAGTCTCAACCTCAATGAGGAAGAATTGCCTACTAAGCAGGAGAAGACAGCACATTCTCTACTGCCCACATTTTCCTTGGATTCCCTGGCTGATGACTGTGCCAGAGGTTTGTGCGATGTGGAAGTTCTTTCACTCGGAACCAGAGTAAGAACTTCTAAGTCAGTCCACAAAGTCCACCACATGTGCACTCACTCACCAAGAACAGAATTCAGGGTTCTGCACTTTCCCTTACAGAGACAGCCAAAACCTAAATCCCTTCTTCTACTTGTGTGTTTTAAGTGTCCACGAAGACAAGTGACACACACACACACATACACACCTTCCAAACACACTGGGATTTTTAAGCACGCACTATGCCTGTTACTAGTCTTGGGATTTTTAAGTAGTGGGGGGGAGGGTGGGCGTTATTAAAAGATTTTCAGGTCACCTGTAAGATGTGAAAGCTCAGCTAAGAAAGCAAGCCTGTCAGATGGTCTCTCAGCGAGACAGTATCTATTCCTAGGGCACAGACTCAGAGCCCTATGAACTCCCTATACCATCTGGATACTACATATTTGAACTCCACAGTCCTCCTGCTACTCTTTTTATGTGTTACTGTTTGGGGAGGTGGCATTCTCAAAAGTCTTTAAAGATTACAGGACTATTGGGGGGTGGCCCCTGCGGGAGGAAGAGATATTCAGCTTTACAAAAACATTGTGAAACAAAAGTTTTAAAAAGACTTTCAAGTTACGTTTCTCTTGCTGCTCCAGTCTTTATTCTCTGTTGTTTTGCTAGGCAAACCAGGGTTGCATATGGCACAAAAACAGAAAGGAATTGCACACGCTGCAGAGACAATGTTTACAGACATCTGTCATTCACATCAGTGTCAACCTTTAACCAAGAGCCTCGCCTCCATTGTCCAAAGGAGAAAAGCAAATGACAGATGTCTGCAGCAAAGAGGCTCAGCGAGCATCATGTTCATGGAAGAATTACTCTAAAGACAGAAAAACAAGCTTCCCTTCGAGCAAGCAGATCCCCATTACTCAGATTCAGGTACAAAGTTAAAGACCTTAGCAACTAGAAGCCAGAGACTACAGAACCTTAGCATCTAGTCACCCACATTCGGAAGGTGGACATGAGAAGGGGTTTAGCTGATTTCAACAACAGCGAAATTTCAACACGCTGCCATAAGGGATATCCAAACTCAATATCTCACTTCCCTGGCCAGCAGGGCATGGAGGCACTGAGAAGCCAGTCAGCTCAGCGAGTGCCTGAGCATACACAATGAGAGACTTGCTCTCAAGGGATCCCTCCAGTCCACACAGCAGCAGATGGTGCTGGAGAGCATCACACCCTGCCCCTCCTGGGTTGAAAGGGAGAGATGACCTCCGCACTTGGAATCCGAGAGCGATGTGAAAGAGGAAGAGTTCCCAGACGAGTCCTTCCATGCTCTTCAGGAAGTCTGATTTAGAGTATAATGACTGAATTCATAGGACAGTTTTTGTGGCCCTTCTCCCCCAGAATAGTTGCGAAACCCTCTCCAGCTGGAAGATGCTTTCTTGGGCCACCTTCATTAGCTGCCACAGCAGCAGCACTGCCAGTTTAGAGCAAAGCCCATCTAGGGTCTTACCTTGATTGTGTTCACCACTTCTGCACTCGACTCAGCTATCTATCTGCCTTCCACCCTTACACTATCACAAGCCCCGAGAAGCCAGCTCTGATCTTAAGCACCTTTTCTTTACAGCCTCTATGATATGATGCTCCAGCAAAAACAAGTCAGCCCTTGAAATTAAAAACAACAGCATCTAGGTAATGTACATGGATGGAAATTTTTCTCCCCCAGCGGGTGGCAGGCTCGGAATTCTCTGGACCAATTCGTACAATCTAAGTTCCCGGGGTTCAGCAGGGGAAAAAGAAAACAGACAATTACTTCCACACTACAGCATCATAGGACAGGATGTTTAACTACAGCAATTCTCTGCTCTTATCCCCTCTTCTCCTTCACTCCCACTCATATAATCCCCCTCCATTTCCCTGGCTTACTCTGAGGCTGCCCCTTCCCTATGCAGGAAAACAGCTTCGCAATTCTTGATCACAAAGTGCTCTCCCACTCCACGCTTCAAACTCACCTTTTCCAGGTTATTGTACACATTTGCTACATCCCTCTCATCTGTTCTCTCTCGCCTGCAAGGTACTTCCTGCTTTAACAAACAAACAAACGACTCAAGTTGCTTTTTATTTTTCTCATCTGTCTGCTTGACAGTTTTTCATTGTACAGCACTGGATTCTGTATCTGAAGTTTTTTTCCCCCACTCTCCTGCTCTAAAGATCTCTCAGACAAAAAAAATGCTACTACTCAGGTATTTACAATGTACCCTCCAACAGTTTACAGATACATACAGGTTTCAGAGTAGCAGCCGTGTTAGTCTGTATTCGCAAAAAGAAAAGGAGTACTTGTGGCATCTGAGAGACTAACAAATTTATTAGAGCATAAGCTTTCGTGAGCTAAATGCATCCGATGAAGTGAGCTGTAGCTCACGAAAGCTTATGCTCTAATAAATTTGTTAGTCTCTAAGGTGCCACAAGTACTCCTTTTCTTTTTGCAGATACATACAGGTATACAGTGTGCCCTTCAACAGCTTTAATACAGATATCCACCCTCTGGAAATTACAGTTCCCAGCATGCAATGCTCCACCTCGATCTGAGCAGAATTCCAGCATGATCAAGATGCAGGGCATGGGGACTGGCGATCTGTAGTCTCTGTGGGCCATTCATCCATGACAAAGATTACAGATGCCACAGCCAGTTCCCGTTTTATGCACATTGACATCTTGCCAAGGGATGCAGCTAAGTGGGCTCCTCGGTTGACCAAAGCTAGGATGGTCCCCACAGGAGATCCCAAACAAGGTCAGATCTAAGGATATCTAGCGCTCCTGTCTCTGAAATAACTAGGCACCATTAGGAGCTATTCAAGTCCAACAGAAATCTGGAGAAAGCAAGACATTAAAGCTCAAGAGCAGAAAGTTTGCTGGGCAAATGCTAACAATGTCACATAGAACTGGCAACAAAATCGTCTGGATCTATTACCTACACTTGCTCTCTAGCTATCGTGGTCTGGAATGTTTATGATTCAGTTTACTATTATTATTTCTGAGCAGAACATTTCAACATAGAGCTAGAAACAGAGAGTGTTTGCTGTGTCCTTCATTATTCAAGAATGAGACACAGTACAGATAGCAAGCAAACAATCCATTTAGTTTCCACCCCCGGGTGACAATTAAAATCTGCTTCCCTTATTGCAGAATAGAGAGCAAATGAAAGATGTTGATCCCACCCTAAGAAAGGCCTTTATTTAAAAAAAAAAAACACCCCTGAAGAATATGAATAAACCATTAGCTCCTTGCATAAGAAATATCACAGAGAAATGGTTTCACAGAATCAAACTGGGAAAAGATCTGTAAGGTTGTCTAGTCTTCAACTGCCAACACTGAATGGTTCCCTACAGTATATCCCCCAATCTAGTTTAATTTTCCCAAGCACTTTTGCCACTTAGATTAACAGGTGGTAATCTCAATAAGAGAGGGGGGAAATCTGGCATAAGAAAAGAAGAGAGGCATCAAGGCCCCAATATGTGAGCTGAAGAGGGAAGCAGAGGAGAGTTATCATGGAATTACCAAGTAGTACATCCTCCTTTATGGAGCAAAGTCTTAACATTTTAAACTTCATAAAGGAAAAACCTAGAAACTTGACAGGAACAATAAAATAATAGAAATAATAGAATAATAATATAAAGTAACATTAAATACTTGTTCAGGAAAATAATAAAACTGTAAATTACCATCACAATAAAAAGTTTTTTCAACACCACACTGTGTGGCCCCATGAGGGAATTAACTCCTCCAAAGTCCAGCTTCACCCCAGTTGTCCTGCCTGCCCCTTGCTCCAGCTGGGGATGCTCCTTTGCTTTGACGCTGCAATGGGTACATCTCTTTCCAGCAGGTCCACCTGCGAACAACAGCTCTGCACCGGAGGCCTACACTCAGACACCCAAACTGTATTTCTTCTGTCAGTGTCCCAACAGTCAACCTTGTGGCTGGGCTCCTTGCACACAGCCCTTCACAGTCCAGCTTCCTCTAACACAGCTTCCTCTGGGCTATCCCCCGAGCACAGTCTCTTTTCACCTCCTTTTCTATCTGCCTTCCAAGTGCCCCCTTTGGGCAGATTCCAAGCCCTTTCCCCAGCTGTCTCTCTCCCCAAGACAGTATTCTATGCTCCTGCACCTCAGCTACAGTGGGTGGTAATGCCAGGGCTACTGCACTTTAAGGATGCCACCAGCATGATATCCACCTTGAGTGATAATATGAACCTCATCTAGGAAGAGAAAAAGAGGGAGACCTAGAGAAGCATTATGCAGAATAATAGGGACAGAAGCCGAATTCATCAACATGACACTCAGAAGCCTAAACAGAACAGCACAAGACCAAAATAAATGGTAGAAACTTATGCACCTGAGGTGTCTGAGGAGGACAGAAGAGACGATGATGTGGAGAACGGATGACGTAGAGAACATCTAAAGAAACCCATTGGCTTAGAATGGCTACAGGGTTGGAGCATGCCTGTTTGCTCTGTGGGGATGGTGCATGAGCAGTCTCATCAGCAATAGGAGCTGTGAGAGGATAGAGCATGCCCAGGGTACACAGAATCTTTGGAGATTTTAATTGCTAAATTCTAAGAAGTCTCTAGTGAGCTTGTGCAACAGCCAAGTTTTGGCCGATGTTCACAGGGACAGCAAAAGACTTATCATGGGGATGCTAGGGCTTTTCAAATGAAAAGCAGAGTTTGGGTTTTTTTTAAAAACACATTGCAAAAAAAATATTTCCTACCCTCATTCTTGGAAGTGGCTGAACTGTTTCGGATGAATCTTTCCAGAAACGTCCAGCCTGAGGCAGACACCCGGCATGGAAAATAACAGCTCAATTGGTTAATTGAGGTTGGCAAAATTATAAGCAGCTGAAAACACGGTCTAATAAAAGGAAGAGTCATTAAAATCTTGATAATTGACTATGCTACCAGCCCCACCTATATTAAAAAACATACTGTAGATAGGTTAGATTCTAAGACCCCTTGATATGTAATCATCTTTGTGTTATCAATCTAATTTAGACCATATGCTCCTTTTGGACAAGACAATGACTTTATTTGCACACCAATAGCATGATATAAAACAAAAATTATGATGATAAGTGTGAAGGTGCCAGTTTTATATAGTCATTTATCTCAGAGCAAGCACATTTTAAGTAATATTCAGTTTAAATTTCCTTTAGCTCACACATGGGCAACTTGTAGAGAGCATTCTGAACAGGTGGTGGATAAAAACATGTTCTGATTACTGAATGCAACATTCAGATTTCCTTAATCATGATTTCTTGTTGCCCAGAATTAGGTCTTTTTAAAACCTCCTATGATTACTGGAGCATGGGTAGCCTTGGGTGAAGGAGGAACAGAACATGGGCAAGGCTTTCCCATCAGCAGCACATCAAAAGAGACAAAGGGGTGTGCGTGTTAAACATCCCCAGAAACCGTGGTGCTTCTCTCATGAGTCGTCCTCCCACCCCCACACCTTTGCACATTCATAACCATGCTGCAGAAAATGTCATACTTAAAAATTAGATGCAACCCTAAACAAGCTCGTCTGCAACAGACAAATAATGAAATGAAGGTGAAATGAGATCCTTTGAGGAGGTCAGTATAGTCTGACATTGCTTGCCATTTCTGCTCATTAAACCTGGCAGTATTTCCTCCCCAGGAGTTTCCATGAAGTAAGAATGACTTAATCAAGGGAGCTCTTTTAGGTAGAGGGAGAAAGTTTGCTGGGTCAGGCTGATGAATAAAGGATGGGAAATCCTCCTCCTCCTCCTATGAGAAATTGACAACATAAGCGAATAAGTGGAAAGACACTGAAACATCAGGAGTAGGTAGGCAAAATCCATCTACAGTTGCTGCAATGCTGCAAGCCCCTGGCCAAAGAAACACTGCAGGGAATCTGAAGTACAACTTGTTAGTTTCAAAACCAAACCAAAACCAAACTCCTCTGCTATCTGAGCAGGCATCTTCCTTCCAGCAGAGGGCAGTGATGTGCCCACACATCCACCAAATCTGAATTTACAAAATCATAGAAGTGTTGTATAAAGGGTTGCCACCCCTCCCAGTTTGGCCGGGAGTCTCCTGGAATCAGGCTCGATTTCCTGGAGGCTACTGAAACCAATCTGGGAGATTTTAGGCTGCTAAAAGTCTGGCAGCGCAGTGGGGCTAAGGCAGGCTCCCTACCTGCCCTGGCTCCGCGCTGCTCCCGGAAGTGGTGACATGTCCAGCAATGGCTCCTAGGAGGCGGCGCAGCCAGGGGGTCCCTGCACGCTGCCGCTGCCCCTGCCCCGAGAGCCAACTCCGTAGCTCCCATTGGCCAGGAACGGGGAATCATGGCCAATGGGAGCTGTGGAGGCAGTGCTTGCAGGCAGGGGCAGCACGCAAAGCTGCTGCCCCTGTGAACCTAGGAGCCACTGCTGGGAGCCACCCGAGGTAAGCGCTGCCTGGCCGGAGCCTGCACCCTGAACCCCCCTCCTGCATCCCAACCCCTGCCCCAGCCTCCTCCCAGAGCTCGCACCCCAATCCCTTGCCCCACCCCGATTCCCCTCTTGCATGCACACTCCCTCACAAGGTCTGTACCCTGAACCCCTGCCCCAGGTCAGAATCCCTTCCCGGAGCTTGCACGCCCTCCTGTAACCCAACCCCCTGCCCCAGGCTCAGCCCTGAGCCCCCTCCCACACTCCAAACCCCTCGCCCTCACCCCCCAGCCCAGAGCCCACACCCTATCCTACATCCCAACCCCCTACCCCAGCCCAGTGAAAGTGAGTAAGGATGGGGGAGAGCAAGCGACAGAGGGAGGAGGGCTGGAGCGAGCGGAGCCTCAGAGATAGGGTGGGGAAGGGGTGTTTTATTTTCTAATCGCACAAACCCAGTTATATAACTAGGGTTGCCAACTGTCTAATTTGCTATCAGAGACCCAGAACAACATTAGCTAACTAAGCTACTGTACATCACATGTCACAGGATCTGTGACACTCTTTAAAAATTCTTCACTGTTTACACATTTCCAATATTAATTGTTCCTGAATGATACATATTAAGAATATATGGTCTATATTAAGACTTAATGCACGATTTTGTATTTACAACACATTTTTGTAACTGGTTTTGCAGCATAATAGATAGTTAATAGCACAGCATTCCACAGAGTTTAAATACATGAACACAGAAGAGTGCCTTAAGAGACTGCATGTTTTTATAGCTTTGTTTTTTTTACAGTTTTTTTTAAATTAAAATTAAAAATTGCTCTCAGATGGAGGTGATAACATGCCAAGTTTCAAGCTAGGGGAACTCTTCCTTTTTCTGAAGTGTCAAGTGCTATAAAGTTCACACAATTTGACTTCTAATAGAAAAGCTAACAACTTTTAACACTGCTGGAAAGAGAGAATTCATCTATAGGAACCTTAAGAATATATATATATATATCAGAACATTTAAATAAATAAAAAAACCCCTCAGTTTCAAATATTAATAGCAAAGTTTGCCCTTAAAAGCACAATGGGTACATCTGACTGTGGAAGACCCCAGAACAGAGTTCCGGATTCCTTAACACGGCAGCTGTAGCAAGAAAAGGGACTCAAAGGTGAACAGTGTCAAGTGACTTTCTCGCAATGGCTTCCATTTGCAAGCCAACAGATTATTTTTCTAAGTGCTACCCTTACAGCCCCTGGGATCTGATAACTTTTCTTTCTGCTTCTCGCTTCATCACTAGGAAGAGAATCTGCACTGGGAATTTAGCTTACAGTTGTGCTGGTGATGCATAAAGTAGAACAGAATCCAGCTCACCCACCCATAGTTATGTTGATGCCACAAGGCCAACAGAGTAAAGACCTGTTTGTCGATAAAGCAGGCACTTGTGATCGGAAAACACTTGGAGCAGCAGATATGGTAGAATAAGGGTAAGATTATGCAGTTGTTACAATCACTTTTCTGATAAATTGCCACGTAGGCAGAGGAGGGGACAGCACCAGACAGGTTTGCTATCTTTGGTAACCATCACAAATTTCAGCATAACAAGTGGCAGCAACAAGCCAATAGGTTTGCATCCATTCTTCAGACAGACATTTTTAGAACACATTTTCCTGGCTTGATTTTCATTGTTGCCCTCCTTGACATGTAGTTCTCTTCGGCAGCATTCCCGACAGAACACATTTCCATTTCTGCATCTTTAAATGACTTTGCTCCTTCAAATTATAATGTATTAACATGACAAAATACCATGCACACTCACCGAGAAAACAAGATGTGTACATAGTGTATAGTGCATGTTTTTTCATGTCACTAGTTTAGCCCATGCCACCATGCCCCGTCTTTCATTTCTTGCTGTGCGTCGTTTGACTTAGCTCCCTACTCCAAAGATCTTACAATCTGTCTGCTTCTGAGGCACAACTATAGAACAAACAGTAAAGTGGCAATTTGAAACATTTAGCTTTTAATCACCTGCATGAGTGAATTCTACAGCAATTGCCATGGAATGACTCATAGAAATGAGTATGTGCGCTTTGAGAGATTCATTTAGGAGAAACCGAAAACTGATTCCTGCCTCCTTTCCTCATTCAGGCATCTCTAGACACCTCTCCTCATTTCCCCTGCATCCAGTTCTCTTTCATCTCCTCCCCACACCGCTATCCTTATTCAGATGTTGGCGCCATCCCAAACTCTCATACTTCCCTCACATCCATTATTAAGCAGCCTTCCTTTTAAGTTCTGATGCCAGCACCAAGGTCCCATCTAACCTACAATTTCTACAGCATAAGGGGATCCTGTTACAACTTAGGACTAAAACAACGTTCATGCCTTCAGTACAGACAAGATCAAGTTGTGCTACAGCTGATCAGAGTCCATGGCTGGGACAGACCAACAGGGGCTGGATCAATTAGCGATTGCCCTATTCTGCTCATTCCCTTTAAAGCATCTGGCACTGGCCACTGTCGGAAGACAGGATACTAGGCTAGATGGATGGCCAGTCTGACCCAGTGTGGCCGTTCTTATGGTGCAGTTTAGGGAATCACTTAAAATCGCTTTCATCCCAACTGTGTTTTGCCACACTTGGGGTGGAGGGAGACAGCTCTGGCAGCAGAATCTCACAGCATGGTGGAAACAACATTGACTACCATGCTGAGAAGTTGGAGCTTTCTGCAATACCAATACACAGCCCTGGTCAGGGAACATGGACTAGTGCCAAAGTAATGTGTTCTACACTAGCTCCCTCTTGTTGTGGATTTCCCCCACGCAAACAATGCATCTTCCTTCCAGGCTGAGGTCTCACTAACCGGAACAATTCAGGATAGTTATTTCAACAAAGTCAATGAGAGGCAGAGTAACCTCAGACAAAGCACTGGTTTGGGGGCCAAGAGTCCGGAGTTCTATTCCCAGCTCTGCAATTGACCTGCTATGTGATTTGGGTCAAGTCACGTCTCTAAGTGCCTCTGCTCCCTCACTGATAAAACAGGGACAAATGTTATTTTTCTTCCTTTGCAAACCACTATGAGATCTACAGGCAGAACAGCTCTACATAAGAGCCAATTATTACTACTTCACTATAAGCAGAGGGTTTCATTGTGCACCCCAGAGTAAACCAGGGACTCAGAAAGTAGAATCAATCTCGAGTCTTATTCACCGTTCATTTCCATTGTACGTTGCTAAAAGGTGCACTGGGTGGGCTCTTTAAATAAAAGCACTGCTGCACAATTAGCAACCACAGCAAAAAGAACTTGTCCCTATTAATTCCTACCTACTGCAAACCCCAGGACTCAGCTAGCCCAGCATAACAACGCCAGTTACAGATATTTAATCCAGTAATTTCAAACCCATTTAACGTCATAAATCTCTGTCTCTCCCAGATAAGGAATCTCAGAACAACGGAGTTAAAGGTGATTGGTCTGAAGCGCGTAATAGGAATGTTAAATATTGTGATTAGGCAAACAGAAAGGTGGGGGAAGTTTCCAGGTAGTTCCTACACACTTAGAACAAGAGGATTCTTAGTACTTATCTATATTTCAGTAGTGCCAAGAGGGCCCTGTGTCAGGGCCTCCTTTATACTACATGCTGTACAAAAGGCAAAAGAAAAAGGAGATCCTGCAACAGATGGCTTAGCAAGATGGCAAAATTGCAAGAAGATACAACAAATGGGCATCACACACAATGAAGGGGTAAGCAGCGAGGGAAAAGACAAGGGAGAGAATAAGAACTGACTACTGGAGAAGTTCTGTGTTGGACAAACGGGTATCCCACCTCTCCTGGAGGACAGGAGCATCTTTTCCAGGAACTCATTGCTTTACAACCGAACTCACCATGCAGGGCAGGTGGTCAGACAGGTGGTACTTTAAGGCTAGAGACTCTGTATGCACCTGAGACACTTTAGAAGTTACCATATATGCTTCTGAATAAGGTGAGACTGTTACACTAATATTTAAGGTATGTGATGGTGGGGTGGCTCCACCTCGCAGGTTTACGATGGCACCCTCTGCTTTCATTTTGTCCCTGCTTATTACCTGTTATGGAGAGCACTGCAGTTTGCAGGGCAAATAGGAGACCTCACTGCAAATCTAGGGCACGCAATCTTTCCTTGATCAACGGCACAAGCCTCAACCCTTCCACATCTCAGAGGGGTTAAAAGCTGACCATTCACAATAGTCAAGCTTATTCTTTAATGTATACATGCAAAATCTTATACGCACTATTGTCCAAGAACCACAATCCGCAGCCCCTGTGTGTGTTGATCATGCTACAGACAAACGCAATTTAGTGCCGCGAGGCACTAGCTGCTACTCTAAGAGCAGATTGATAACACCGTGCTCTGTTTATTAGGATTTCCTGCTTTTGAAGCTGTATAAACAGTTGCATTTTTAATTTAGTTTCAAGTAAACATTGCTTGCCAATATATTTAGAGAAGAAACTTTAGGAGGAAGGAAGCCAAAGCTAGAAAAGCAAAAGGCATTAGAATACATACAATGTATACACACCCTGATTTCATTTGTTATCCCCTGTATCATCAGACCCTTCACCCTCAGTGTCCCTCCCAGTCCCACCAGGACCCTTGAGCTATATTTTAGGTCCACCTCTCCCAAGACACAGTCCTACCTTATTACAGTTGTGAAGCGCTTTCAGACCCTAGGATGAGAAGCGCTAAGAGATGTATAAAATTTCCCCCTCTTACCCTTTATGCTGTCTTCCCTCTGAAATTTCTGTCTTCCCTGCACCTCGTTCCACACCCTGCTCTTCTCTTTTTCTCCCACAACTCCAGGGAGGATGACAGCTGCCTTCAAGTTCTCCCACCGATGCAAGACAGTAAGTGCTGCTTACTGTCTAGTAGGCCACAGCCCCCTAAGGCCCCCAGTACTCAGTGCAGCAGCTCCCTCCCTCAACCCAGCCATCCAGCTGCAGGATACTGTTACCAAAGTCACACATCTTTGAAGCATGCATACAAACCCAAGGTACTGTACAAATAATGTCCATCCCACTCTAGGGTACCGCACAGTTTAATAGCAAAGGTAGCTGGAAAGGACAGGACATTAACAAACTGATGGATGTGAGGTAGAAGCCATGGGGAAACTGAGGCAGAGAGCAGTTACATGTCCAAGGCCGCAGAGGAGGTCAGTGGCAGAGAAGAGATTAAAATGTAGGAGTCCCTTGTTGACACTGTTGTGCTCAAACCCCCAACGTGACCTTCATTAGACTAAGTCAATGAGACAAAACATGAGCTGAGTTTGGAAACTCCCGAGGTGGCAAGAAGAATCCATGCCATTCAGCTGCCAGGTCATTTGCTTCTGAACTGAGCAAACACACAGGAGCATGGCAGAGACATGGCTCATTGTCTAACACTCGTCCCTCCACAAGAGTTCAGACATCTGTACATCAGCACAAACTAATGTTCTTCTCCCTCCCCTCCTCACTGCCCAGATGGATAAGAGCCCTGGTGACTAATTTCTGAGCAAGATGGGGATCTTTACTCCAGAGAAACCAAAGAGCCCCTCTCCCTCCCCCTGCACAATGCCCAGTGCTCAAAGAGCTGAAGGCCACCGCATGGGCACCTTCTGGCTATGCTGCCAAAGACACTGCGATAAGGACAGGCTCCTTCATGCCTGGGCATAGCTGCAACAGAAGGGAACAAAAAAGTCTTTCAGTCACTGCAGCAACAGGAGGCACTGCCACTGTTTCTCGAAGCTCTGATTCTGGAGCCCCATGGCTCTGCAGGGAAAGTTGGATAGGCAGAGCTATCCCTGGACACTTCACTGAGAACGCTCGGCAGGGGGCGAAGCACGGTCAGGGAAGACATGCAGTAATAGTTTCCTTGCTATTCTAGCGTCTTGGGACTCCAAACCCCACAGGGATGGGGTGGGGGTGGGGAGAAGTAGGGGTAATTAACTTGAAGTAACAGGATAACACTGAACAAAAGGGAAACTTAAGGTAAATGCTCACTCTAGCCCACAAAGCTTCCCTAGATTCTAGCAATGGAAGACACTCATCAGGGCATCCTCCTACAGCTAGGCTGAACTGGCAGTACAGGCTCTTGTCTAGTTTTAAATGTGACCAGCAATAGAGCTTCTCCTGGAAGATTATTTCAGAAACAAACAGATTTCAGTGTTAGGATGTATTCAAAGAGGAAATTCATAAATTGGCTGCAGCTTTTGAAGATTTGTGGCCATAGCAACATTACTCTAATCTACACTGCATGAAACAAAAGCTACTCTCATCATGTTGCTCCCCACCCCCTCTGCTTCGCCAGCAATGCCAACCCTGAATGCCCATTTGCCCACTTCTTCCCCAGATGCCTCTGTGCTTTATTCCACAACAAACCCCTTGCGTGTGGAATGCACTCCTTGAATGCTTTGGCCTCATTCAGTTCCCCCATCCAGACCCACCTCAGCTGCGATGTCCCCAGGAAGTCAGCCACATGACAACAGTGAGGTTGAGGGGCACTCTGGGAAAGCTGATTATCTTGATAACTAATAATAAAGGATTAACACTTTTCATGATCTGGGCCTATCACAATATGCACCTACCTGGCCTGTGCTTTCTTCCTCCTCCCTCTAACGGTTTGTTACACTCACTTGCTCTGTCTTATCTTCAATTTGATTGTAAGCTCTTTGGGCAGGGGCTTTCTCTTATTGCATTTCTTTTCAGTGCCTAACATAATGGGGCCCTGATCTCCACTGGAGCCTTTAGGCACTACTGTAATAAAAACAAAAATCAATTAAAATACTGAGCAATCAAGCTAACAAGCTGTTTGCCTGCACCCTGTTCCATCTGCCTCCAACCACCAAGGTGCATCTGGTGAGAGGAGCTGCACACTGAACTGAGGAAGACACTGGTTGTAATGCTGTCATTATTTTTAGCTTCACAGGTCAGCAGTAGCATTTGGGCTTCCTGCTCCCAGACAGAACATCTGGATTCTATAAAGTCATTCGAGCATTTTCCCACAACTCAGATTTTAATAAGGGCAATGGGAAGGGGGGGAGGCTGGGGAAAACAGCTTCCTTTCCAAATTACTAACAAGGGGCACAGGGCTGCAGTAATTCTGCATCTAGGATGGCCCAGCACAGATGATTATGTTCTGCCCACTTGTTCCTGCAGTTACATTTGGATACACTACAGGAGGAAATCTCACACAGTGCTTTAAGCGAGGGACTGGGAGTTCGATGATCCGAGTTCTAGTCTAAGCTCTGCCACAGACTTGCTCTTTAGCCACCAAGCTTTCTCTGGGACATACTAGGAACAGTTCCTGAGATAGAGGAAGAGGAAGCATTTTCCCCCCGCCCCCAACAGGACTGGGAAAGCTGGAGCTCATCTCTCTTCACCCACAAGCAGGGAAGCTCTACAAGCTTGTCCTGAAATCCCCAGACACAAATCTCCCCACTGTATTTTCCACTGAATGCACCTGATGAAGTGAGCTGTAGCTCACGAAAGCTTATGCTCAAATAAATTTGTTAGTCTCTAGGGTGCCACAAGTACTCCTTTTCTTTTTACTTTCCAATAGACACCCAAGTGCTGCAATACCTCTCCCTCACCACACCACAACACAACTAGAATAGAGGAAAAGGCTGAGTGTTTTATAGCAGGCAGAAGACTGTAAATATGGGAACTAACCACATCTGGAGCCGAAGTGGCTGTAAGAAATAGGCATGTTTTGGGGATGGGTATAGCTGGAGCCATTAGAATTTCAGTCATCGGCTAGAACTCTCAATTGGGGTCTCAAACCATGCCTCCCAGGGCAGCTGGTCTGATCTGTTCCAGGGGAGACACCAATTCTGGAACCGCATAAGCTCAACACCTGCCCTACCCGAATAAAGGTCTTTCAGAGGAAGAGAGGACACTTCTGTAGTTCAGACTCAGTGGAAGCAAGCTCAGCAAGACAGAAGAGTTGTCAGGGTTCCCTGGACACATTTAACCCTTTTGAAGTTTTAGGCCCTTTTCATATGTTCAGCACCCAGGTATTTCAGTACCTGGCACTTTAAAAATACCTTAACAACAGATGACTGCATTCCATAGGAGTAGTATGCAGCAGCCATCTGCTAAGTGCCAGTGTTTCAATGGAACAGGAGTTCTTTAGCACATATGCAAAGAAGCAATGGAGGTGTATTTTGCCCCAGGTATGATGGAAAACACCAAAAGGACTGAAGGTAAAAAAATCCATTACAATCAACATACCACACTGACTATGGTGAGAGATTGTGTCACACTCTCAAAGAAACTGCGGAACCACCTGATCAACATGCTATACAGCAAACAGGAGAAGATCAAGAATGAGCTCTCAAAACTGGAGACTCTCATAAAAAAAACAAAACAAAACAAAAACAAAAAAAACCCCAAAACAACAACTTTCCACACAAACTTCCTCGTGGCTGGACTTTACAAAAAGTAGACACGCCATTTACACCACACACTTTGCTTCTCTACAGAGGAAAAAAAGACACTAAGCTATCTTAACTCCTACATGCCACAAGGGGCCACAACAGTATTGTTAATCTATCCAGCTATACTCTTAGCCCGACAGAAGAGTCTGTCCTATCTCGGGGTCTCTCCTTTTGCCCTTCCACTCCCACGAACATGATACAATTCTGCGGTAACCTAGAATCCTACTTTCGCTGTCTCCTACTCAAGGAATATTTCCAACACACCACTCAGCAGCACACTAACCCACAGAAACCTTCCTACCAACGCTACAAAAAGAAGGATTCTGTGTGGACTCCTCCTGAAGGTTGAAACTACAGACTGGACTTCTACATAGAGTGCGTCCGGGGACGTGCATGGGCTGAAATTGTGGCAAAGCAGCATCACTTGCTCCATAACCTCAGCCATGCGAATACAATGTCATCCACAGCCTCAGAAACAACTCTGACATTATAATCAAAAAGGCTGACAAAGGAGATGCTGTAGTCAACATGAATAGGTCGGAATATGAACGAGAGGCTGTTAGGCAACTCTCTGACACCACATTCTATGGCCATTACCCTCTGATCCCACTGACGGTTACCAAAAGAAACTGCACCATCTGCTCACGAAACTCCCTGAAGAAGCACAGGAACAAATCTACCCAGACACACACCCTTACAGCCCCAACCAGGGGTATTCTATCTGCTACCCAAGATCCATAAACCTGGAAATCCTGGACGCCCCATCATCTCAGGCACTGGCACCCTGACAGCAGGACTGTCTGGCTATGTAGACTCTCTCCTCAGGCTCTATGCTACCAGCACTACCAGCTATCTTCGAGACACCACTGACTTCCTGAGGAAACTACAATCCATTGGTGATTTTCCAGAAAAACACCATCCCGGCCACTATGGATGTTGAAGCCCTCTACACCAACATTCCACACAAAGATGGACTACAAGCCGTCAGGAACTATATCCCCGATAATGTCACGGCAAACCTGGTGGCTGAACTTTGTCCTCACCCACAACTATTTCAGATTTGGGGACAATTTATACCTTCAAGTCACCGGCACTGCTATGGGTACCCGCATGGTCCCACAGTGTGCCAACATTTTTATGGCTGACTTAGAACAACTTTTCTTCAGCTCTCGTCCCCTAGCGCCCCTACTCTACTTGCGCTACATTGATGACATCTTCCTCATCTGGACCCATGGGAAGGAGGGCCTTGAGGAATTCCACCAGGATTTCAACAATTTCCATCCCACCATCAACCTCAGCCTGGACCAGTCCACACAAGAGATCCACTTTCTGGACACTACAGTGCAAATAAGCGATGGTCATATAAACACCACCTACACCAGAAATCTACTGACAGCAATACTTACCTACATGCCTACAGCTTTCATCCAGACCACATTACACGATCCATTGTCTACAGCCAAGCTCTAAGATACAACTGCATTTGCTCCAATCTCTCAGACAGAGACAAACACCTACCGGATCTCTATCAAGCACTCTTAAAACTACAGTACCCACCTGGTGAAGTGAAGAAACAGACTGACAGACAGAAGGGAACCCAGAAGTCACCTATGACAGGACAAGCCCAACAAAGAAAGTAACAGAATGCCACTAGCCATCACCTACAGCCCCCAACTAAAACCTCTCCAGCGCATCATCAAGGAACTACAACCTATCCTGAAGGACAATTCCTCACTCTCACAGACCTTGGGAGACAGGCCAGTCTTTGCTTACAGACAGCACCCCCAACCTGAAGCAAATACTCACCAGCAACTACTTACCACACAACGAAAACACTAACCCAGGAACCAATCCCTGCAACAAACCCCATTGCCAACTCTGTCTGCATATTTATTCAAGGGATACCATCATAGGACCTAACCACATCAACCACACCATCAAGGGCTCGTTCACCTGCATATCTACCAATGTGATATATGCTATCATGTGCCAGCAAAGCCCCTCTGCCATGTACATTGGCCAAACTGGACAATCTCTATGCAAAAGAATAAATGGACACAAATCAGACATCAAGAATTGTAGCATTCAAAAACAAGTAGGAGAACACTTCAGTCTCCTTGAACACTCAATAACAGACTTAAAAGTGGTAATTCTTCAACAAAAAAATTTCAAAAACAGTCTCCAATGAGAAATTGCAGAACTGGAATTAATTTGCAAACAGGACACCAACAAATTAGGCCTGAATAAAGACTGGGAGTGGACGGGTCACTACAAAAAGTAATTTTCCCTCTGTTGATACTCACACCTTCTTGTCAACTGTTGGGAACAGGCAATGTCCACCTTGATTGCATTGGCCTTGTTAGCATTACAAAAGTAATTTTCCCTCTGTTGATATTCAGCCCTTCTTGTCAACCGTTGAGAATAGGCCACTTCCACCTTAATTGAATTGGCCTCATTAGCACTGACCCCCCACTTGATTAGGCAACTCCCATCTTTTCATGTGCTATAATATATATACACAGCTTATTGTATTTTTCACTCCATGCATCTGAAGAAGTGGATTTTAGCCACGAAAGCTTACGCCCAAATAAATTTGTTCATCTCTAAAGTGCCACAAGGACTCCTTGTTGTTTTTACTGTGATTTAAGAAGACTTGGCATAGTTTCTCCTGGACCACATTTCAGCATGAAGACATCTGGCAGTCGCATCCAAGGAGCAATGCATGCTTGAACCCACAGTAAACACCTTACCTGAAAATCAGGTTTCTGCAACCTGAATCCAACTTCCTACCAGTCAGATAGCTGTGATCACCAATGAGAAAGTTTTATCTGGGCGCTTTCAGACTCCTTCGCAACCACCTTCTTGCTCAGATCTCACAGTGTTCCCATGGACGGCCAACAGGGTCAACTAAACACAAAAACAACGAAGACTTCTTTAATTGTTGTGTATTATTGTAGTTGATGAACTTGGAACCAAAGCATTTCAAATCAAGCAACTCCAGCCCTATGCAATATATCTGTGAGCTCCAAAGTCTACTGGTGAACAAGAGCCACTGTCAGTGTACTCAATTACTGTAGAACAGCTTACTCCTTTTCCTTTATTTTCTGGAGCATAAATGCAACAAGATAACAGTGTGCAACAAATGCACTCAACACAAAGACATTCGGCTCACAAGCACTTCTGCTTCTTCTATGTTTCAAATAACGTTTGGAGACCCTGCACTCCCCAGTCAACCAACACATCAACTACAGAGATGAGTCATTTACTTTAACAGCTATTATTTGAATGATCTCCTCCACTATGTTCATTTATGATATGTAACCACCCGCTGCACACAGGAACCACACCAAGCCTGTAAGATTTCAAATCTACTTTCTGATTTTATTCAGCTCAAACTCAGAGTGGTTCAAGAAAGAGCTCTTGAAAAGACACAAACGGATGTGGCACTAATCAAGAGGAGGAAGCCAAAAACATTGACTTGTTTTTGTTAGTATAGTTTGCAAAAATCCCATGATTATTTAAAAGAAGGGTTCTGTGAACCCTCTCCGACTTCTCCCTTGACCATCTGCCCTCCATGAGCAAACATCTCACCACCAAGAGGACCACTCAGCTGATATCGAGAGTCCCAGATCCTGTGAGCAATTCCAGTGTCTTAAGCAAGCAAGCAAGTTCTCTCAGTTAAGAAAGTAATCATTTCAGACTTTCAGTGGAATTATAATCCAAGTAAAGAGGAGATTATCTTGGACAGTGGTCTTTAAAAATTAAAAAAGTAACTTGTGTTAAAGAGCCTTTGTTTTTATATTCTGCTTTCCATGTGGATTTGGCTTAGCCACGGGGCTGAATTTTGCTTAAAGACTGTAATCGTTTACAGCTGTTTAAGCGATGATTAAATTTAAATGGTGTGCGCCAGGGAGAAATTATTGTTCCCTCTAACCACTCGAGAACACATTTGTATCTGAGCTCCGTGCTAGGTGTATCCAGCTCTGTAAAAACACTGTACCTTAATCAACCATAGTATAGCCCTTATCAGGGACCTCAAAACAAATTCCAGTGCCAGTTTTGGAACACTCTTAGGAGGGTTCCCTTTTTTAAGAGGTTGCAGGCTTGAGACATCGGAGGTTAAAAACCAATTACAAACAAGTTAAAATGGACAAAGTACTTTAAAAAAATCTTCATTTATTCACAGAAACAAAGCAGCCCGATTTTCTCCTTTCTGAAATCCTCTTGTGGTCTTAACATTTATTTTTTAAAATAAAACAGTCCTTTGATTTAAAAAATGCAGTCTAGAAATGGAGACACAAGATACTTTTTGATCTGATTTCAACATTATTCTGATAATTGCACCAAAATAGCCCATTTCCTTTGATGCCACAAACTTTGATGTTGAAGACTATTAATTTATGTCTGGACTAGTCCTCCAGACCTTCTGCACGGCAGACCATCTCGAGTCACTGGTCTCAGCTTGCTGCACTGAAACCTAAACTCTTTAAACCCTTTTGATCAAAACACAGTTTTTTTTTTTTTAAAAAAAAGCACATTAAGCAATGACTAAGGCCAAAGGGGAGGAGATGTGATAAGAGGATATAAATTTTGAAGGGCAAACAATGAGCAGAGAAAGGAATGTGGGGAATGACAGAAATAATTACATGAAATTTGGAAAGGGAACACTTAAGTCTGATTTTATTAGGAAGTGTGTCCAAAAAGTTAGAGCCACAGACTGTAGAAGAGTCTTCCAAAGGAAGAAGATGAAGCCATGTATTTTTAGTGGTGGCCAAAACAATAGTAAATGTAACAGAACAATCGAACTGAGATTGGGGTTCCCTCATGCTAGGAGCTGTACAAATACATAGTAAGAGATAGTCCTGGTCCAGAATAGCTTAGAACCTAAACAGACAAGTAAAAAGGTAAGAAAGTAAATAGAGACACAGAGGTGTGCATGCCCTAGGTCTCCTGGGTCCCAGTCCAGTAGACTACTCACAGAAACACAGAACCTCAATGGGCCCTAGGTGTAAAAGATGCTCTCTGTTCGGAAGAATCTACCATCTAGGTTAGATACAACATGAAATGAGACACCTTACAGCAATCAAGGGGAGGGAGAGCTATACAAGGCAAGGTGAGAAAGCTCATTCTTTTCAGGAGGTGCACAGTATGTTATTGCCACTTAAAATTTTTCCTTATTTCAGAATTGTGAGGAGTCACAGGGAGAGAATGGGTCACCTTTTCCATAGCTAGTCTCTATAGGTATGTCTACACTGTAATCAAAAGAGCACAATACCACGTGCAGACAGGAACATGCTTGTACCGTTAAATCTTTAAAAACGGGCATAAGCCTTTTAGGAATTTGCACACCAAATATTAAACAAACCTTTGCACACTGCATGTTAAACAGAACCTTTGAACTCCCTGGACTGCTGCCTAGAACCAACACTGCATTCTCCATTACATGCAGCAACTTATTTCTAAGAGATCAGACAGGAGCAATACCACCCAGCTTTTGTAGCATAACTTGCACCTTCTGTGCGAACACATCATTTGCTTGTCCAAGACGGGACAGAAATCTAGTGACCCTCGCACCTCCCCATGAAGGTCCCTGCAAAGAGGCCACCACCCATACTAACTAGAAAATATCTCATGTTTTGAGGGAAATCTCAAAGAAAATCTCAACTGCCTCGATGTTGCAGCAATTCAAGACTCTACAACGCAATGTATTGTAGGACACAGTCTTGTGAAGGAGAATGGTCCAGTGGACCAAGAATGGTGCTGTGAGCCTTGAGGTACTGAATTCTAATCCCGCTTCTATGACTTTGGAAAGTCACAACCTGTATGACTTAGTTTCCATACCTTAAAAAATGGAACCCATTCTTCCCTACTCCACAGGATTGCTGCAAGGATTAGCATGCAAAGCACTCTGAAGATGCTGAGCATTATACAGGTGCTACATATCCAAAGCCCTTCAATTTTAGTTTTTATTTTGTTTAAAGTTTCCTGGGAATTTCCTGGTGTTTATTCTAAAAATTAAACAACAGGTGAAAATCAGGGCAAAAGGTAATAATCTTCTGGGTAAATAGCAACATTAAATTTGGAAAGCGGGAAGACAGGGGAAAAAAGCAACAAATAGAGAAAAGTAACAAGTATCAAATGGAAAAGCAGTTTAATGCAGTAGCTTGTTTTATGAACTGTACATTAACAGTATGTACATGTATGCACATGCATGCTTCTGTATGCATCTTCCAAGACATTGCTTTATCCTAACAGATGGCCTCACATTTACACTTCAACTAATTTATTATTCACAGAAACATAGCTACCTGATGTACTGTATTGGATTAACACCTTCAGTATTTTCATGTAGACTCAAAGACTAATGGCAGAAGCAGTTTCCCCACTGCCCACCAAGCCTGCTCCTGTCCCCCACAGACCTTGGGCGCAGCCCCCCACCCCTGCAGAGGCCAGCCTCCCCCCTCGTGGTGAGGGGGGGCTGCGCAGGCACCAAAATGTCTAGGGATGGCCCTGGCCAGGAGGGACCACCATGATCTAATCTGACCTCCTGCACATTGTAGGCCATAGAACTTCGCCCACTGACTCTCTTGTAACAGACCCCTAACTTCTGGCTGAGTCACCAAAGTCCTTAAATCATGAGAATTCACCACCTGCAGGTGTAAACTAGTGTAAGTGACCCATGCCCCATGCTACAGAGTAAGGCAAAACACAGCTTTGGTCTCTGCCAATCTGACCCTGGGAAAATTCCTTCCTGACCCAAATATGGCAGTCAGTTGGACCCTGAGCATTTTGGCCTGGACAGAATTCTCTGTAGTAACTCAGAGCCCTCCCCATATAGTGTCCCATCACCAGTCGTTGGGGATAGTTGCTACTAGCAGCCGCAAAGATCGGCTACATGCCATTGTGGACAGTCTCATCATACCACCCCCTCCATAAACTTATCAAGCTCAGTCTTGAAGCCAGTTAGGGTTTTTGCCCCCATGGCTCCCCTTGGAAGGCTGTTACAGAACTTCCCTTCTCTGATGGTTAGAAACCTTCATCTAGTTTCAAGCCTCTAAAAAAAACAAACAGCTGTTTTTGTAAAACTTGGGAATTTTATAGAAAAAAAAAAGTAGTTAAACTGAAGACAAAGGGCCTTGTGCACATCATAACACATGCCCTCTTTTGCCTTGGATCCAACCATTCCCTCCCCCTTTCCCCCTTTGTAACTTTCCCCTGTTTTCTCTTCCCATCATCTCGGACTGCTGGCCTACTGCACAGGGGATTCACCCCATGCCCTCCTCATTAGAGCATAGACTGCCTTTCAAGAAGCTCTGGAAATGTCCATTCCAGGATATTTCATAAGCATTGAAAAACAACTGCAATGCAGGGGAATAAAGTTATCACCAAGGAAAAGAAAAGACACAAAACTCCATGTGTTAACAATGCCTGTGAGCTATGACTGTGTCATTGCCCTGGTCATGGGTGGCGAGTTCTATGGGCCGGTAGTGCCTGGGCACCAGGAATATTCCTGTCTCAGGGGCCCGGCTCCAGCAAAGTTTCCCACCTCCCCTTCCTGCGCGCTCGTTCCACGTGGCTGCCGGCAGGTCCCTGCAGCCCACGTGAGGGGGTTGTGCCGTTGCGTGCTGCCCCCACCTCAAATGCCCCTGCGGCCAATGGGAAGCTGCAGGGGCGATGCCTGGAGACAGCAGTGTGAGGAGACACCCCCCAGCTTGCCCACCTAGGAGCCACTGCTGGAGGGATACCCCAGATAAGCATCGAACCCCCCCCATCCACTTCCAGAGCCTGCACCCACACCCCCTCCGCCAACACACCCTTCGGCCCCCAAATTTCCTCCTGCACCCCCACCCCCCTTCTTGCCCCCAAACTCCCTTCTAGAGCCTGAACCCCTCACCCCCTCCTGCACCCCACACCCCCTCCCCCCAACTCCCTCTTGCACTCCCACCTCTCTCCTGCACCTACTTTTGTCCCCAAACTCCCTCCCAGAGCCTGCACACCAACCCCCTCCTGCACCCCCGCCCCCTGCCCAGAGCCTGCACCCAGGACCCAAACTCGTTCCCAGAGCCTGCACTCCAGACCCCATCCCCTACCCAAACTCCTTCCCAGAGCCCGACCTCTCACCCCTTCTGCACCCAAATTCCCTTCCAGAGCCTGCACCCTGCACCCCTTCTGCACCCCAATCCCCTGCCCCAGCCCAGAGCCTGCACCAAAACACCATCCCAGAGCCTGCACCCCAGACTCCGTCCCCCACCAAACTCCCCCCCGGAGCCTTAGGCAGGTGTGTGTGGGGAGTTTGCCGGGGGTGGGGGGAGGGGTTCTGGGTGTTCTGGGCACCACCAAAATTTCTACAAACTTACTGCCCCAGCCCTAGTCTACAAATCGTTTAACATCAGCACCTACAAAAACCACTGAAGATTATAACAGGTTTCAGAGTAGCAGCCGTGTTAGTCTGTATTCGCAAAAAGTAAAAGGAGTACTTGTGGCATCTTAGAGACTAACAAATTTATTTGAGCATAAGCTTTCGTGAGCTACAGATCAAATGCATCCAATGAAGTGAGCTGTAGCTCACGAAAGCTTATGCTCAAATAAATTTTGTTAGTCTCCAAGGTGCCACAAGTATTCCTTTTATTTTTTACTGAAGATTATGGTTCACTTTTATGGACCACCACTAGGTGGGGCACAGAGTTGTCTTTTATGTAATCAGGGACTTCCTCATGTCCTGAACTCATGGGAACAGGAGGGGGAAATCAACACAAGATTCCAACTGTATTAACTAAATAACTAATCAAAAGTATAAAATAAAATCTATATTCAAAATCAATCAGATCAAATTAATCTAATCATCAGGTTGACTGAACCACATAAAATAAACCAAAAATTCTTTGTAAGAGTTTTCTAATAATTTGAGATAGGAGCAGTTTATTCATCAGCCCCAAAATAACAGGGCACAATCAAATCACAACGCTAGCTGATATATTTACATTCCAGCTTAATGCCCAATACAGGGAGCATCAAATCACTCCCAGGTTGATGATGATGTTTGGCCTCAGAGTTGGCCCAACAAGCCTGCCTGTCCAAAGTACAACTTTATAACATATAGGCAACAATCTCGTCTCCCCACCCCACCGTAGGGTTACATTAAATATTCCAATTCAATTCAAATGATACAGCTTGTTAACATTCAAAATTCAAATACAAATTGTAGGTGAAAAGACCATGATTTCTCAGGGAAAGCATACAACTCCTAACCATAAAATATATGCTTGTGTGATATTTTTAGACAGTGTGGCTATTTAACCTATGGCCGTTTCGAGTGTTTGAGAGATTATTTGACAAGTGTCATTCTCAGATAAACTCCGAGTTCTATACACACGTGCTCACTACCAGGAATCTTCTGGAGTTAAAATAAACGTGTGCTAGACTGGTAAGGTAAAAATAAGTCCTTCTGCTAGTAGAAACTAGAAAAACAAACCCAAAAGATCAATGCTTATGTAAGATGGTTGTCATGACTCTTGCAGTTTCATGAAGCTGTTTAACGGGGTGGCATGCACCTCTCACAAGCACCGCCTGGCTGGGTGTATGTCTGCACCTCTCAGCTTGCAATGATTTCTGTGAGCAGTTTCTCAGGTGGGTTTCAGTGACTCAGCCCTCAGACCGAGTCACACACAGTTCATGTGAATCACGAACAAAGCAGAACCCTTCTGGGGTATCAGTCCAACAAAGCCCTTTTAGTGCCCTCAACAGTCCTGCTAGGGTCTGTGCCCCCAGGGCTCCCTCCTTGGAGACAATGTCTTTTCCCTCTCTGGGCCTTTTACTGACCCAAGCCCTCCAGCTGAGTCACTAACTGTTCAAGTCCCCTTCTGAGGGTGTATCAAGATCCAATAAAGTCCAGTATCACGGACCCTTCAATCCCCTCTGAGTGGAATAGCAGCCACATGCTGTTGCATCCCCTCTTTACTACTCTAACTCTTTACTATGCTGCTACAGTTCCCTGGGCCACTTCCATGTAGCCCCAGCACCTTCACCAACCGATCATCTTACCTCAGGACATACAGCAAGTCCCAGCAGCCAGTCAGGGGCTCCCTCTTGCTCCCCTAGTCCCTGCCAACAACGGCTCTGTCCACTCTCCTGTAGCTCCCTCTGCCAGCCAGAAACACCATTCTCACTCCTCCAGCTCCAGGGAGCAACTCCCTGACTCTGGCTCTGCAGTTCCTTTTATATGGCCCTCTTGGGCCTTTATTGGCTGCTTCCCTTGCTGCCACTCTAGGCAGCCTGGAGGACTGCTCTACTGCTCCTTTCTGGGACAGGTTGTGGTAGGACCCTGATGCCTCCAACAGGGGACCTCTGCACTTGGTACACTCTGTCGCACACTGGTACGCGATCAAAATGATTAGACAATTTTTGCAGCACAACTATTTTAGTGCTGACAGACTTTCTGGCTGGCTATGGGTCTACTTCCTTGTGAATATAGAATCTTAAATGTGTGTTGCCGGACTCCTATTTGCCCAGTGGTCAGTCAAGAAGGTAGAGACAGCGCAGGCCTCACTGTCAGACATGGTGGCATTGCACGACCAAAGGCCAGCAACCAAAAGCAAGCCATGGCTTTTTTTTTCCTTCAAATTTTGAAGATGGCAGCCTTGCTGTTTCTTCTTTCCTCAGGAGTCCCTTGGCAAATCAGAATGAGATATTCCCCTTCTGCAGTCATTGGCATCTCTGGATGGAGTCCAATTACTCCAACTTTATGCAAATGAAGAACGTCCCCCTTCCAATAATTTCTTGCTCAGAAAGTCCACAGTTCAAAAGTAAATATGTAGCTCAACAGTCAGTCAGCAAGTCCATAGTTATTTTGAGAACTCTGCGGTCATGGCTGAGAGAATGTCTGTAGACTGACCCTTCTCCAAAAGTCCTAAAAATAATTTAAAAAATGCTATAAAACTAGCAAAAGGTTGCAACATTCATCACCACCGATCACACATGCAGTCACGAACAGAGGAGCAGTTCCTTATTCTACGGACAGATGCTTAGAACCTCCCCCTTCGCATCTGGTACTCAGCAGCTCAACTCTGAATAGCATTTTTGACACACAAAATGTGGGTGAAAGCTTAGATTAACTATGTCAGAGCAAAAGTTCTTGTCCTCCTAGAATCACAATTTTGGGGTCCAATTTTTATTTCTGGGTCTCTCACTACTTCACAACATACTCCTCTGACACTATCCCCAGCAGCTCACCACCCACACTGCAAATGAGAAAAAACACACAGATGGCTTGAGAAAAGGAAAATAATTTACAGCCTCCTGGAAGAAACAAGAGCAAAAGCAACACGCTCTTCACCACAAAAAAAGATCTTAACTGTCGTCCCCCTTCCCTACTCCCATTTTCTGTTTCACAGGGAGACTCAAACAGAAATATTGCCAGAAAGGATGGTTTAGTTATCTACGCTTCAATTGTTTCAGAGCTGGATTTGTGTGGAACCCCATCCTAGCAGGGTAGATGCGGTTCTTCATGCTTCCATGGGAGAGAAAACAGTTTCACAAAAAATGTTGATGTTCCTATTTCCAAGTTCTCAATTATTTTTCTCTTTTTTTTTTTAATTTTGCACAATAGTTTTTTGTCTTTTACGTTTCTCAGAAACAGTTATTGAAATTTTTCGTTTGGGTTTTTGATAAATGAAAACTTTCAACGTTTATTATGAAGTTTCATAAAAGGCAAGAATGAACAATTTTTTGTGGAAAAAAATATTTTTTCTAAAAAATCCAACTCTGCTGACAACCATGCATTTTCCTCTGCATGCAGGGAGGGAAGACAGGTGGGATTTCAGGTGATGATATCTTATTATCCACGTAAAGCAAACAGGGTATAGGAATACAAGAATATGCAGTATTTCCCTTCTCCTCACTGGCTACCGTTTCAGCTGACAACCACCCTGCCACCGGACAGGCGACCGACCCCGTATTTCCATGGTACTATGCCTATGCAATCCATGTGCCTATTAGGGAGATATCTCTAAGAGCTCTAAGGGGTGCGGGGGGGGGGGCGGGGAAGGGAGGGAAGAGTAGGAATGAGTGGTGTCTGAGTCATTGTTGCCTGGCAAATACACAATTAGCACTCCACATCCACAAGTTTCTGGATGTTGGGTGTGGTAGTTTTGGGTATGGACAATAGATTCCCTTTAGCTAGACTCAGACTCCATGAGGGCAAGTAGTCAGGACAACTGCTTTAGAAAAGGCCATGTACTCTGTGTGGGTTGGGAGAAGCTGAGTCACAGGTGCAGAAAGTAGGCTATTTTTCCCCTAAATCTGAAGCATTTTGCATTGTTAACCCTCCAACAGTGTTAATTACAGAAAGGGAAAACTAATTTTTTTATTTTAATTGTATACTTGGAACGTTGTTTGATTTTAGCCCAACTGTTTTAGTTAAATTGATTCAACTAGAATGATTCACCAACTTCTCTCTTATTTAAAGGCAACAATAGGGAAAGAATGAGCTGTATTTTGCTTTTCTCAGTTTGTATTTTTCTTGTAACAAGTTTTTTTTGTTTTGTTTTTAAATCTATACACTTAAAAGGAGTGGTAGGTTAATTGGGGAGCTGACTAGCTAACCTGAGTGATTTCAGCAAAGGAGGAAAGGTCTGCATGGATTCCAACTGAAGAGTACTACAAGCAAGTGGAGGGAAGATGATGGTGCAGTCCTTTTGACTCAGCAGACAATAGATTTTGGTGATCAAATACTGTAACTGATGGCATGGCTACACTGGAAACTTCAAAGTGCTGTCGCGGAAACACTCCCGCAGCAGCGCTTTCAAGTGCGAGTGTGGTCGCACGCAAGCGCCGGGAAACAGCTCTCCCAGCGCTCCTGGTAATCCACCTCCACGAGGGGATTAGCTCCCAGCGCTCAGCGCCTCTTCACACTAGCGCTTAAAGCGCTCTGACTTGCTGCACTCTGGGGGGTGATTTTTCACACCCCTGAGCCAGCAAGTTTGAGTGCTATAAAATATAAGTGTAGCCAAGCCCTGAGACTCAGGTAAAATCAACCTAAGCTTTTGGGAACTCTGAGTTTTTTCTCACTGTATTTCTGTGAGAATTGACCTGCTTAGATTTAATCTGTTTTCTTTATTTATGTTTATGTAGAACTGTGAAGATAATGTATGTGGATTATAAAGTAGCCATGTTATGTTGTAGAAATTAAGTTATTATTATGTTGCTTTATCATTATAAGATTTTACAAAGTTGGTACTTAAGAATTAAGTAAATTTCTTTTGTTCTTTTTTGGACTTGATTGTGGGGAGGTTAATCCTGCACAATCGTTGCTGAAAATCCTTAGTGACTGAATTCAGGGTCTCCAGGTGCTTTTCTATGGAGTTGGGGTTTTTAGGCACTGGAAAAGGGCACTGAAGTAAAATCTAGCCACCCGAAGATTACATATGTATAGTTGTAAAGGATTCAGGGATCCTTTGGAATAAAAAGCATTTTATGAAGCAGCATAAGTTAATTCCACTTGCATGTCAAGTGGCTGAACTCAGAAGCCAGCCAGCTAGAAAAGGAAGTCTAGTTACAAAGAGCTGGAGCTCAATGTTTTTTTTTTCCCCCCATTTAAAAAAATTTGAAACTAAGGAAACTTTGGAAAAGAAACTGAGAGAACATTAAGGATTAACTGTTCTTTTTCCAAGTTTGCTGGAGTGCATCAATTCCGTTAATCTGCAGAGACCACTTAAAGAGTGTGAACTGAATAAATCGTATTGGATCGGAGAGAACTAGGCACAGCAGTGAAGAGAAGGACTGATTTGTTCAGTTTTTTTTTTTTTTTTTTAAAGTGACAAGTAGTAAAAGGTCTGCTGCGGGGAAAGCTGGCCAGTGAGAGAGGCCAAACAGAAATTGGAGTTAGGTGTGACAGAGATCAGCAAAGGCAGGAGTAAATAAGTATATAGCATTCAAAGAGTCTAATCAAACAGGGGACTGCAAACAGGGGGGGCTTTTGGATAGTAGAGCAGCTCAGTGTTTGCAGAGTACAAATGAGGAGAGGTCTGCAGACAAAAATCAACAACTGTTGCAAAGAATGACTGTTTGAACGTCCAAGACAGGCTGCTCGAGATTATGCACAGCACTCCTCTTTATGAAGGATGCCCACATGGACTACAGGTGAATGATGCTCAAGTTGATTTCCGACCAGCCAGGCAAAGGTGGGGGAAGTGGGAGTGCTTGGAGAACAGCTGAAGAGAGAAAAAGGCAGCCAACTGGAGCCATTCCAAAGGTAAAGACACAGCAGATGGGATTGAGGTAGGAAAACATATTCAGTACCAAGATCTGTTACAAAAAGAGACCAGGACAAACTGGAAGGAGTTCTTCTTTGTTGAACTGTTCTGGTCAAGGAGCTGGAAAGACCAAATGATGTACAAAGAGCTAGAAATTTAGAGCCTGGCTACCAAACAGCTAAAAGAGGAATAACATGACAACAGCTTACAAATATCTGAAGGGAGAGGAATTATTTAGTGTAGTACACAGAAGCACAGCTTGGAGTGATAGAATTGAAGTTTAAGAAAGAAAACATAGGCTGGACTTCCACATCCTAATGGAGCAGGTCATAGGGAAGAGTCTCCTAGGGGAAGTGGCAAGTGCCCCATTGTTAAGCACAGTTAAAAAGTAGACTGGATAATAACCCCATTAGAGAATGTACTGTAGGAAATGAAGTCTACAGTGTGCACAGGGGGTAGAAAAAGTAGCTTAAGAAAGTCATTCCCTATTCTAATTTCTACAATGCAGTCATTTTTCCATAGTACTGCAGACAATTAATGTTTAGGATTTAATGCCCCCAAAAATGTGCACATGTATTTCTTATATTTCTTTTTCCTTGCTTTGCTATCAAGAACTTTTGTGCAGAAATAGGCTCTTTGAGGATCTATCTGCTTGCTAGTGAGGATTATTTATTTTCCCACCTGAGGCTGCTGGTGCTGTCCTAACAAGTTGCCAGAGCAGACAATTGCAACATCTCAAAGGGAGGATAATTTTATCAGATGAGAAAGGAACCCTGTACCGGGGAAGAACACAGACGCAGAATTGTTTCCAAATGCCAAGCAATGGTTTTCAGTATTTCACACAGGAGAGTCAGGAACTCTTAAATATAAAAAAAGTGAACTGGAAAATTTTACCAGCTAAGTCCTGAGTTCAGGAAAAGGCACTATGCACACCACTCCCATTGAGAGGGCCACGCAAGAAGCCAGGGAAATCCAGACAGAAGGACAGAGCACCCACAAAACCTAGACTTCAACCAAAAGAAAGAACTTGGGGCTCCCCTGCACTGCTTCAGGCAATCACAGTGGGAAATGCAGCACCATACGTTCAGATCTCTACAGGTATATAAATGAGGAAATGATTTTCAAGATATTTGGTTCTATTTTTGGGTAGTTTTAACCTTGTTTGTTATTCACTTGGGATAAATCAGTATTTATTTAAATTGAAGATTTTCTATTCCCTTTTAAAACACCATAAAACAGAGGGAGGAAGGGAGGGAGAGAGGAGAGTACTAGTTATGTGCACCAACTATGTACTTGCCTTGATTCATGAATACTAGACTCCTGCAAGGGTAAGCAAGGAATGGAACCATTTCCCCAGTAGGTACTGCTCACATGCAATAATTTATTACGTTAAAGTAAAGTAATCACTGACATACAGTTCAGATTTATATTCTGGGGAAGGACCTTTTTAAATTTCACATGGGAGCTTTGCAGTGGCTACTCTCACAATAAATTCACCCAAATAAACAGATGCAAATCTTCTAAAGTGCAATCAGAATAGGGCAGGGAAAATTGGGCAACAAATCTAATCCTCCAAATCCCTCAACAACTATCAACCTCAGTTGGAAATGAGGATGTTCAGTAATTTGAAGGTCTGAACCCTCGAGCTGCAAGTCATGGAAGAGAGAATAAAATGTCACATAATGAGAGGACCAATCTAGCAACTAAGAAAAAATGGATACTGATCTATTCTGTAACTGTTATTCTTCAAGATGTGTTGCACATGTCCACTGCACTTCAGATGCATGCATGCCCAACACACAGTTATCAGAGATTTTTTTTTCCCTCTGCAGTACCTGTTGGGGTGGCACATGCGCCCTCTGCTGCCTCATGCCACTGCATGAAAGTATAAAGGGCAGAGTCATCCCAGTCCCCTTCAGTTCCTTTTTACCAGATAGACTCCAATAGAGATGGGAAGGAAGATGGGTCGTGGCATGGACACGTGCAACACATCTGGAAGAACAGTTAGTCCCTGTTTCTTCATGTGATTGCAAATGTGCATTCCACTTCAGGGGACTCCCAGGCATTTCAATCTGGAGGCAGGACTAGAGTCTACCTGAATAAGAATTGGAGGACCATACGCCCAAATCTGGCATCATCTCTAGATTGCTGAGATGGCATAATGTGAAGCATAGACGCGTACTGAAGATGAAGCTGCTGCCTGGCAAATGTCCAGAACAGGCACCTGGGCCAGGAAGGCTGCAAAGACAGAGAGATCTGGTTTCATGTACTAGCACTCTACTCAGTGGAGTTACATTACCCAAATTGTAGCAACAAATGAATACAAGAGAAGATCCACAAGGAAATCGTGTGAGAAGAGACTGGAAGGCCTTCCATTTTGCCCGCAACTGCCATCAACAGGTGTAATGACAATCTGAATGGTTCTTTTGACGTCAAACATGTGGAGTCTCCCCTCGTCACTATGATTACGAGGCTCAGGGAAGATAGTTGGTAAATATATAGCCTGATTAATATGAAAGTGAGACACCACCTTGGTGAGGAACTTCAGATGAGGATGTAGATAAACCATGTTCTTGTAGAAGACCATATGCACAGGTTCAGAAACCAGAGCTTGTACTTCACCCACCCTCCTGGCTGAGGTGATTGAGACCAAAAATTCTTTTCATGGAGAGATGGAGTAGTGAACAGGTAGTCAATAGTTTAAATGAGGGTGGGGGCATTAACGTTGCTTAGATTAGGTTCAAGTCCCAAGGGAGGCAGGAGCCTCCACTTGGGGAATATAACGGGTCCAACCCCTTTAGAACCCTGATCATCACTGGATTGGAGAAAAGACAGCAGTTATCCACTGCAGGTGAAATGCCGAGACAGCTGCCAGGTGGACTTTTATGGAACTAATGGCAAGATCTTGTTGCTTCAGGTATAACAGACAGCTCCAATCCACCACGTTGGATTCAGACTGGGGAAATGCCTTTCGGCTGTGACCAGACAGAAAATAATCTCTTCCACTTTGCCAGGTAAGTATACCTCGAAGAAGAGGGGAGGGATAGCTCAATGATTTGAGCACTGGCCTGCTCAACCAGGGTTGTGTGTTCAGTCCTTGACGGGATCTGGGGCAGAAATTGGGGATTGGTCCTGCTTTGAGCAGGGGGTTGGACTAGATGACCTCCCGAGGTCTCTTCCAACCCTGAGAGTCTATGATTCTATGATCAGGTTTTCTACTATTTAAAAGCATATCTTGGACTCCCTTTCAACAAATTTCTTCTTGAGGAGTTAACCATGGAGCATCTAGGCTGTCAGAGGAAGGGCCTGCAGGCTGGGGTGGAGGAGGTGATCATGGTCCTGGGAGATCAGGTCTGGATCCAATGATAGTGTCAGTGGAGCTCTGTGTGAGACAGTTAGCAGCGTGGAAAATCAAAGTTGCTGCAGCCACACCAGAGCTATGGGTATAACTTGAGCTTGGTCCTGCCTGACTTTCAGCAACACTCTGGGCAGGAGTAGAGCCAAAGGAAATGAGCACAGGAGTTTGACCTCCAAGATAGGAGGAAAGCACCAGTCAGAGACCCAGGGCTGCGACCTGCCTGAGAACAAAAGTGATGACACTTCCTGTTGATTTTTGTAGCGAAGATGTCTATGAGGGGAGTCTCCCACCACCGGAAAATGAATCTGGCCACATCTGGACAGGCAGACCACTTGTGGTGACTGCTGAATAATCTACTTTATGTGGTCTGCCAAAGTGCTCTCAACACCCAGGAGGTGAGAGACTGAGGTGGATTGAGTTTTGATCCAGAATTCCCACAAAAAGAAAAGGAGTACTTGTGGCACCTTAGAGACTAACAAATTTATTTGAGCATAAGCTTTCGTGAGCTACAGCTCACTTCATCGGAAGCTTATGCTCAAATAAATTTGTTAGTCTCTAAGGTGCCACAAGTACTCCTTTTCTTTTTGCGAATACAGACTAACACGGCTGCTACTCTGAAACCTGTGATTATGCAAAAATTCCCACAGTGTCATTGCCTCCTGGCATAAACAAACTCAACCGGGTTGCTCCCTGCCTGTTGATGTAACACATGCAGAGCCAGCTTTAGGCACCAGCAAAACAAGCAGATGCTTGGGACGGCACATTTCTGGGGTGGCATTCCGGCGCCAGCCATGCCGCCCTTAGAAATGTGCCCCCACCGCCCCAGCTCGCCTCCGCCTGCTCCCCTGAGCACGCCACCGCTGTTTCGTGCAGCAAGCCTGGGAAGGAGGAGAAGCCGAGCGGCAGCGCACTCGGGGGAGGTGGCGGTGGTGGAGCAGTTCCCCTCCCCTGCCCCGTTACTTCCTGTGCTCCCCCCCACCCTCGCTCACCTCTGCTCCGCCTGCTCCCCTGAATGTGCTGCCTCTCCCTCGCCTGAGGGGGGGAGATGCAGAGCGGCGGCGTGTTCAGGGGAGCAGACGGAGCGGAGGTGAGCTAGGGTGGTGCGTTGCGGGGGAGCCGAAGGAAGCAATGGGGGGGCGGAAAATGCGGCATGCCCAAGGGAGGAGGCGGGGCCAGAGATGTTGGGAAGGGGAGGAGTTGGGGGCCGGAGGGGGGGGAGACAAAAAAAAGCAGGGACAGCAAAAATTCTAGAGCTGGCCCTGAACACATGGCCATTGTATTATCTGCCAGAACTAACAGATTTCTAGAGCCTGGCAAATCTGGAGATATCCGCTTTATATCTGGAGATGCGGATATCCATGGACCATGTGTGCGGATCAGATGCAGATACAAATTTTGTATCCACGCAGGGCTGTACAGATTTCTCCCTTGACATGGGGACAGAAGACCTGATAAGCTGGTAGATGGTCCTCAACTGTCTTACATTTATATATAGAGTCAAATCTTGGGCAGACCATAACCCGTTTGTCCACAGGAACCCCATGTGAGCCCCCCAACATAGGGGAGAACTGTCTGTCACTAAAATCAAAGCTGGCTGAGGTGGAGAAAATGAGACACACACACACACACACACACACACACTCTCTCTCTCACTCTTGAAAGGTCTGTCCACCAGTCTAGGGAGGCCAAGAGTCATGTGGGCACCTCAGCCACTATGTCCAGAGGGTGACAAATCAGGGAGAACCCAGAACCTAGCCAGCCTTGAAGCTTCTTTAGATAGAGCCTGGCATGATGAACTACATATGCGAATGAAACCATTTTCCCCAGAAGCCTAAAGCAATTTATGTTGTGGTGACAGGATGGGCCTGCAGATCTAAAGCAAAGGCCCACATTGCCTGGAATTTTAACTGCGGGAAGAAGGTGTTAGCTTCTGCAAAGTCCAAGACTGCACTGATTAACTCTCTTTTGCACAGGTGACAGGATTGACTTCTCTGTGCTGATGAACAACCCAAGTGCTTTGAAGGTGGATTGGATAACAGTCACACTGCCCAATACCTGAGCTTTGGACCAGTCTCTGCTCAATCAGTCATGAAGGCGGGAAATGAAGAATTCAAGAGTTTCCCTGAGCTATGCTTACACCATTGCTATGCGCTTTGTGAACACGCGGTACCACAGATAGACCAACCAGCAGAGTGATTTCTTGACCAAAAATCTGAGAAATGTTCCGTGGCTCCAAGGTAATGCCACATAGAAATACATGGCAGTGGTACCATCAAATACTCTCACTGTGGTCCTGCTTCCAGCAGAACCATTCTGAACTGAAACATTCTAAGACTTCCTATATTTTGCCATTCGATAGCACCTTCCCTCAATCAAGGATCTCAATGTGCTTTAAAACATTAAGCAAGCTCCACAAGGGTAAGTAATATCTATATTTTACAGATGGGAAAACTGACGTACAGATTTGTTCAAGTCAAGGAGGAAGGGTCTGGCAGAGTCTGGAATAGAATCCAGATGTCATGACTGTTCTTCTCAATAAGTCTATTGAAAATGTTTATGCTTAGTGTTAACTCCTTGGAGACTATGAATGTACAAGTCTTAATAAGCATTCATTTAACTATTAATGTTTGTAAAGAGCCATACAAGTACTCAGTATTAATGTCACTAATAGTAGGGAAAACAATTATAATAGTTAACTCACCAGGTGCATGGTTCACAAACATGTGAGAGCTAGTTTCCTTTGGAAGGGGGGCAATTGTTTTGGTAGTCCACAGAACTTTAGCAAATATCTCAAAAAATGCAGAAGAAAATTACCATAGCTCTTCCTGAATTTTGACAAGAAAGCTGCCAGAACAAACACTGCTATAAAAACCATAGATTAAAAGGTAGCCACCCAGCTACACCATCCTATAGGACATCTGTAACACAAAAGACACAGAACAGGATGGGATGGGCAAAAGGGGCAAATGTGAGAAGCAAATGGTTTATAAATGAAAAAAAGTGTGCTAGGCTCTACCTGAAATGTTGGAAGCATTTTATATGCTTTGGGCCTGGGGGGAGGGAATATCGAAATCAAAGCTAACCACAAGGCATCAACAATCCCGTGATGACAGAAGCCCAGTTTTTGTCAGCATGACTCATGACAGCTGGAGGAATAGGGACCAAAGCAAATAAGAGAATGCCTAGAATACATTTTGCCCTTAAATAGCACCTTTCATCTGAAAAAGAAAGAGCATTGTGCAAATATTACAATCCCCCTTGGCAGATGGAGAAGTATAATTGATCACCATTTTGCAGATAGGGAAATGAGGATCCAGTTCTGTTTTATTAACCTAAGATTTTTTTCCTATTTATGAAGTGTGCTCCTAAGGAGATACACAATTAAAGAGACAAGTTGACTTGATTCTGTTAAGGTGTTAAATCACTCACTGCAAACCCTACACAAGATCTCCATTTCTCTCTCTTCAGTGAGCCAAGAGAAACCTTAACTTATGTGCAGAAACTTAGGCTGTGTCAGACCAAAAGCAATGGTGAATATTAGTAACACAGGTAAGGATGTTTACAAGTTACCTGTATGTTAGCATTGTCCCTTTAAAAGTTTTAAAATGAAAAGTTAGCAGTTCACCATCTGGACTGTATCTTACTTACCTATAATGATGATTCAGCTGTAGTAGAAAGAGAGCCTGTATTAGAGACCTAAGGCCTGAGCTGAAGTAGTGGTCAAAGCTTTGCTGATATAAAGCAAAGCCAGGTTGTGAACAAGAGACAGGTCTGCTCACAGAATCTGGCAAGGACAGGGCTGATATTGCAGAAACACAAATTCCTAAGGCCTTGTCTACACTTACCAGGGGATTAACGAGCGGCGATTGATGCATCGGCGGTTGATTTAGCAGGTCTAGTGAAGACCCGCTAAATCAACTGCAAATCGCTCTGCTGTCGACTCCTGTACTTCACCGCAAGAAGAAGAGAAAGGGGAGTCGAAGGGAGAACGTCTCCCATTGACTTCGCGTAGCATGTACCCCATGATAAGGAGATCTAAGGTATGTCGATCTGAGTTATGCTATTAATGCAACTCAAATTGCATAGCTTAGATCGACTTTGCCCTGTAGTGTAGACAAAGTCTAAGAAGTGCTAGGCACAGAACACTCATGCAAATACATTCCAGAAGGGTGGTACCAAAACACCCCATACCAAATATGGTACAAACACACGTCCCAAAGGTAATGAGAACACACTGATGCCTCCTAAAGATAAGGTCAGGGTGACAGGATGGATAGAGATGTTCTGATCGAACCAACACGTATGAGGTAATGAGCAACAGTTACTGCCTCCTGATGTGGGTGGTTAATTATATCAGAAGGCAATATGTAACTTGCTTACATCAGGGTATAAAATGAAGTCTCAGAGGGCATGTTTTTGGCTGGCCTAGGGGATAACGGAAAGTTCTACCATTATCGAAGCTAATCCATTGCAACGGGCATACGTGTGTTAATGTACCTGTAACCATTGAGCCAGGGCATTAGGACCGTGCTTTGTTGACAATAAACCTGGCCTTCGCTACGAACCAAGTCTGTGGTTACTGAGTAGTTTGACTGGAGCCTGCAGAATAGGCTATCTGGCCAGTGTCAGTACAGCCCGCAGAGAGAACACACATGCAGCCAACATCTAACATCACCAGCCATTCAAGATTAACCAAGTACCTAGGGAGGTGGTGGAATCTCCCTCCTTTGAAGTTTTCAAGGTCAGGCTTGACAAAGCCCTGGCTGGGATGATTTAGTTGGGGATTGGTCCTGCTTTAAGCAGGGGGTTGGACTAGATGACCTTCTGAGGTCCCTTCCAACCCTGATATTCTATGATTCTAAGTAGGCATCATGATATGGCATGAATGAATGGCACTTCTTCCATTTGAGATGCCAGATTCATTCTGTTTGGAATTGGTAGTGTACTTTCACTGAACATTCAGGACTCAGCCTGAAACAACCTTCATTCCAATAAAGGTTTTGCCATTGCTCTTTCCCCCACCCCTGCTCTCTCACTCACTCCGGCCATAATCTCCAAAGGGGCATATGGTAGAAACCAGTGGGTGGCAATGTGAGCTACCCTGCTTCCACGGCCACTTTACTAAGAAATGACGCCCCAAACACAAAATGTGTTGATGATCTCATGGTTAAGGCATGAGACTGGGATCTACAAAATTTGGGTTCAATTCCCAGTTCTGCCATGGACTTCCTGTGTGAATCTGGCAAGTCACTGACCCTCTGAACGCTTTGCGGCCGGGGCTGTCTCTCACTACTTGTATGTACATCACTTAGCGCAAGGTGGCCCCAATCTCAGCTCTAGGTGCTGTTAGATCGCAAATATAAATACAATAGCTGAGACTTATCCCCTCCCACAAAGAGAAGGAAATTTTCCCTCTGATCTTTTCCAATTAAAAATTTGTAAAAAAATCTTTTTAGGCCAAAATCTTCTTTGCAAGTAGACAGTACCTGTAAGACCAAAACCAGAGGAGCCCTCGACTAACAGCACATACTGATCTGCCTGCCTTAACACCACCTCCTGTTCTACCCAAAAAGTATACATTGTACAGTTTCCTGCATCTTCCCAAAGCAAGAGACTGATTAGAGCTGATAACCTGGTTTTCATCCAACCTCCTTCTAATTAGACATTACACAAAAGTAAACAATTACTTCAAGGTAGCTTTAAGCACCGCTCAACACCTGCTGCCATCATTCCAAACAAGCTTCTCATATACCCATATAGCCTCAGTGTGTCACAGGAGAAGTAATATGATCAGTATGGATTAGAACAAAATGCCATTTTGAAAAAGAGAAGGACACCTTGAATACTCAAAGTGAAATATTTTAAAACAACACAGAACAAAGTAGTATAAAGCAGCATGGAGCAGCTTTTCCTTACCACACAAAGGACTACTTTTAGGTTTACCCCCAAAAGGAAGCTCCACCGGTGGATTGTCCTTTGCTGAATTCCGATAGGAGGTTTCAGATTCTGGAGGTATAGGATCAATGTATGCTTGCATCTACTCAGAGTGATTAAGAATATCTGCAAATATGAGAAAGAATACGTGCAAGAGTGCACTCACACACATGCGCATACAGAGTAAAAAGCCAAAACACACAGTGGTGCCAACCTTTATGCTTTGAGCAGGGGGTTGGACTAGATGATCTCCTGAGGTCCCTTCTAACCCTGATATTCTATGATTCTATGATGATTTTCTAGACCTCCTAATTGTAAAGAAAAGCCTGAAAACATGAACTGAGTGCACTCTAAAGGCTCAACAACCAGAAGGCAGAGAAGACATCCCCACAATTTATTATTTTTTAAATCTTATTATTGCGGGAGTGCAGACTAATTATTTTTGAATACTTGGGAGTTGACCATGCTGAATGTAGTAATGGCTGGGACAAGCCAGCACATGTGTGAGCAAAAAGTTGAAGAAGTTTGGAAATCTGAACTAACAACACATAAGGGGCTCCTGCCCTAGTTCAAAACTGCCTTCTCTTGCACCAAATTCTCCAAAAACTAGATCTTGGTAACTTTTCCCAGGAGGGCTTGACAGGACTCCCACCAGCCCTGCTTTTGGCTCGGGTCAGAAGAATCCCTGTGGGAATAAACCGAAAGGCTTCAGCTCTCTTCTCTCCACTGCCAGGTGCTGAGGATGCACCCTCTGGAAGACCTCCCAGTTCCTGCAGGCCGAGGACTTGACAGAAATGAACACTGGCCGCTTACATGCTAAGGAAGTAAACCACAGGCCATGAAGCGAGCCACACTTTTATATTTTGGTGTTACCTTAGACCTCATTAATATACGTATTTTGTACCGGTCTTGCTATACCAGGGTTTTGTTTTGTTTTTTTAAACACTGAAATAATTATATTTGAACAACACGTCATGTGGACACAGCTGTATTACTTTAAAAGGTACCTTATAGTATAGCTTATTCTCTTTCCAGTATGGGACTAAGCTATACTAGTATAAGAACCTTTATAGCAGAAGGACTTCATCACACTAGGGGGGGTTGTGTTGCTTTAACTGTACCACTATTGTTCAAGTGATCCAGCTTTTGTGTGTATACAAAAGCTGAGACTATGTTAAAGATGGGGTGGGAGAGGCCTTCCAAAGAAGGGGTGTTTAGGGGTTTAGAAATCCAAGTGTGATTGGGTCATTACCCTTTAATGCTTTGGGAGAAATTCTTCACACGCTATAATTTATGTTGCTCTTTGCTTGTTCACATATCACCCCCTTCCGGCAACTGCTGTTGAGTCTTTCATGCATCAATGAAATAGTCACAAAAATCAACTGTTTTGAATAATAAAAGTTAGAGAGAATAAAAATCCATTAGGGCAGCTAAAATCAGCTTTACAAGAGGAACTCAGCCATCAACTCAGGTTTCCCACAAAGTACGTTAACATACATACAAAATCACTACCCTTGCCCACAATCAACAATCCTGCAAGGGCATACACGGCACACAAGCATTTGCACTCATCTCACTGCTACAGGCATTTGTGGTGTCATGATGCCACCATCACCCCAAGATGGGGGAAACCCACTCAGAACCTTAATTTGAGTCTTGGCAGATAGGTAGAAGAGGACATTATTTTGTTATGTTGATATTTCTCCTTACACTCCTAGTGAATATGTTTTGTTCATGATCTGGGACCTCAAGTGGAATTTTTAGAAAGCTTTCCCGTTCAGCCTTAGCTTCCTTTTAAGCAGTTTTTGGAGACTAAATTCTATGTTCAAGGCAGATGTACAATCCTTCTAATTTAGCCTATTAAGCAAAGCCCAGCTGTTCAATCACTGGCAGCCAACTTTTGTCCTATTTTCTTTTTCAAATCGTGACTTGAAAAGGGTAATTTAAATGCATTTTTAATTTTTTAAAAGTTAATAAATACAGAATTCTTGAGATGATTATTGAAGCACAGATGTCAGAGACAGAAGATACAATACACCAAATAGTCCTCTACTGGGAACCAGTATGGAATTGTTCCCTCTCTTCCCGCCACCCCCAATCCCAGCTCCCCATCTAGCTTTCAATTCCCAAGGCAAAAAAGAATCAACTATCCTAGAATGAAGTTTGAAATAATCTACCACTTACTTCAGTTAAACATCAGAAAGCCTTGGAAATCCAGGTGAACAGGCCGAATACTTTACCACAAACCCCTAAAAGATCTGAGAAGTGTGCAAATGCACGGTTACAGTCACCGAAACAGCCTTAACTTTGTCCCCCATAGTGCCACCGTGGGGGTAAGCAGAAACTCAGACTAGCTTATATAAATCAAAACAGGCTTAATTGTCAAATCAATGTTTTACACTGGAACAATGACAAGATGCAAACTGGATACTGGGAGATCCAACTGAGATTTTCTTTTCCGCTTCAAATCTAGCCTTCTGAAAACATATGGGGGAGGAGGGATAGGGGAAGGAAGAGGGATAAGTGGATCCGTTACATTCTGCAGTTGATTTGTTTCACCACAGCGATGCATTTTACCCACCCAAGTTAAACTCACTTCAATGCCACATATCATAGGAATTGCCTTTCCAGATCAGTCCTTTCATCTCTCAGTACAGTATCTCTTCTCCAACGATGGCCAAAACCAGATGTTCCACTGGAAGACAAAGACTTCCCTGCTGTACCTAACTATGCAATACAGTATGTGAGGGGGAATTCATTCCAGATTTCTGTATGACTAGTTTTACCATGGAACATGAGATTTCAGGATCCTTTATTTTTCCTTTCATAGATACAAATATTAATGTCCATAACCTTATCCAGTCATTTTTCAGCTCTAGCTATCATTGAACATGCAGCTAGACAGCTGCATTTTCCACCAGGATGGTCTCTGTACAAAGCAGGTCAAGAACCTAGCGTGACATCACACAGCTGCACGGACAGAATTTGAAGCCGTGAAATTCCTGGCTTTAGCCACTAGGCGGCACACAGACTCCTCATTACATTTTCACCAATGGATAAATACTTAACAGCAAGATTTTGCTCTAATAAAATTCTAAAGAGCCATCCTCATATAGCAAAATCCACCCTAAGCAACACAGGACTTTTTGAGAGTCTGGTTTCCTGGTCAGGTTTGATATATCTGAACAAGGCCATGCCTACACTGGGAATTTGCCTCAGTTACAGCCATCGGTGCAGCTGCACCAGGATAATCCTCAATAAACCATAATTCTTCCAGTTAGGCTTACTCCTCCTTGAAACTGGTGCAAATCGTGCAGCTTTGCCTGCCTACGTTAGGCATTTGCACTGATGTAGCTACTCCAGTGTCTAGCCTCCAAAACCTGAAATCTCCAGCCTAGTCAAGGTCTGAATTCAGAGGACACTTCATTTTATTCTCCAAACCAAATCCTACAGAGACTTCCATGAATTCTCTCACACACCCAAACATTTAATCATACCCCTGGGGACTGTACATCAAAGTTAGCATGGAAAACCAACAGTGTCAAATAGCACCGTTCTATTCAAAACACATCTGCTCGTGTTATACATTCAGAGCCCCAACTGCTTACTTTACTGACAAACACATTTTTGCTATGTTCTCCTCCCCAGCAACCCGCCTCAGCAACAGAGACAATGTAGCTACCAATGAGCCAGTTAGATCCTACTCCGACTTGGGCAGCAGCAAGATCTCATTTTAACACTTATTTAACCCACTTACAACTCCCGTACTTAGCTAACGCAGACAACCTTGTGTTCCTAATGCTGTCATCCTTGTCTTCTTTCTTCCCCCTCCTCTGCCCATACTGAGTTCTACCCTCAGCTTTCACATCTTGTCCCTATTTAGACTGCAAGCTCTTTTGGCCAAGAACTATTTTGTAGTCACTATTTTCGTGACAAGGGGGGCCTGACCTAGATTGGTATCTCTGGGGACTTCTGTAATGCAAATGATACAGAGCAAGTTCCACTTGTAGAAGCTTTACTTCTGATGAAGGTGTAAAAAGAACCCAGCTTCACTTTCAGATCCCAGGATGAGAGTTTGTAGTCATGGCAGTGAGAAAATACAGCATTTTTTATTTGTTAATGAGAAATAAAATTAGATCTGGAGTCACTAAATGCCTAGGACTGAGCTTTATTCAGCTCTTTTGGTCATCATTTTTAGGATTTTTAACCTGGGCTTGAAAATTTCCTTGCCACCCTTTAGACTGAGAACTAAGGTCTTGTCTACATTGAAAGCCAGGGTATGAATCCATAGAGCAATAGTATGCCATGTAGACTCTGGATCTATAAAAAGAAAAGGAGTACTTGTGGCACCTTGAAGACTAACAAATTTATCTGAGCATCAGCTTTCGTGAGCTACAGCTCACTTCATCGGATGCTCAAGCTGCACTATGGAACTCTTTTAGCATGCAGTAGCAGGGTCCATGTGGCCAGTTTATTGCCTGGCAAGCATGCTGCAGATTCACACCCTGGCTTGCCACACACTAACTCGTCATGCAGACGAACCCTAAGCCCCAGTCCAGGTGAAATATAGCTGGGCAGGCCACACCCCTGAAGATACAGAGTATCTTTTGGCACATTAGAGACTAACAACAGGTGCCACAAGTACTCCTTTTCTTTTTGCGAATACAGACTAACACGGCTGCTACTCTGAAAAGAGTATCTTTTGAGGTTGATGCGTAGCCTTTTCAGACATGAGAATTTTGGCTTAATTTTTAATTGTTTATAGATATAATTGTGCTGATTCCCACTCATCTTGCTGTGGTCTGCTTTGTTTCTCAACAGCAGCAGGAAGAGGTGTGGGGGAGGGAAACACAAGTTGTTTAAACAACAGCAGCTGTTACAATACTGCATCAATACAAGCCTAATGGAGCATTAGCATCCTGTCCTTGTCAGAGCAGTCACTGTGTAAAAAAGAGCTTTGCCCTTTGAAGAGGAGTTTATAACCTAAAATGCAAACATTCAGCTACATTTTTTTCTAATCAGAAGTCAATTATCCTGCCCAGTGATGGCAAAACAATTCCACAAAATAAACACATTTCATAATCACAACACTTCAGTGCCTTCTACAGTCAGATTGTGGTGGAAGATACTCTCTCTCTCACTCACACACACACACACACACACACACACGGAGGTTCTCTCAAGCTTCACACAACCATTCCCAGGATCTTTGCCCTATGGGGTTTATGCAAGTCCAGATCTGACAACATACAAAAAGCTGTACAGTGGAGTCGCATCTTATGTGGGGGTTAGGTTCTAAAGTCAGCGCATAAGGTGAAAATTGAGTATAGTCAAAATTACCCTTGAAAATCCCTTAAATCATCCATAAAGTACACTATACTGTACATGGTTGTGTATACATAGAGTACATATGCAAAATATAATTTTACAATACTGTATTTTTAATTATGGGGTAATTACAGGGGGTTGTCAGGGCTTGATGTCAATCCAGGAGACGGAGAACGAGTCGTAGACGAAGTGGCTGGCTCTGGTTCAGCTCGAGAAGTTGATTGCATAGGCTCATCTGCTGCTGTTTGTTTTTCCTTGAAAAACATGGTGATCGGCAACTGTCACTGTTGTCTCTTGAGCTGCTCAAACATTTCTTGATATGGTCTTAAATCGTCCGTAATACTATGTGTGATTTTTGAGGCTTCGTTCCATAGAGGGATCATATTCAGAAATTAGATCATCCAAGTGTTCTGCTGCTTGGAACACTTCAGCAAATTTATGAAGATTTCAATTTGCTGGCTCTTCCTGTTCATCGTCATCATCTTCGTCTTCTATAGACGATTTTATCAGTCCCTCTAACCCTTCGTTAGTCAAAGTTTCTCTATGGCTCTCAATTAATTCTTCAATTTCTTTCTCAAGGATGTCGACGAAGCCATCACCACCCACTTGCCTGGCCACCTGAACAATGCATTTCATTTCTTTGTCAATGGTTGCGAAACCCTTAAAATCATTCACACATTCTTTCTATAGGTTTCGCCAACATGCATTGACTGTTTCAGGCTTGATTACATCCATTGCCTGTTTAATATAAGTGATGCAATCGGCAATGTTGAAGGACTTCCAACACTCCATCACATTAAGATTGGGATCAGCATCCATAGTGCTACGTATCCGTGAGAACGTAAGCCTTGTGTACGTGGCCTTGAAATAGCGAATCATCCCTTGGTTGAGAGGTTGGAGGTGGTATGGGGGGGTGTAGAAAGACTAGGAGCATTGTCTACTATCAGCAACACTTTAAAATCAAGTCGTTTCTCTTCGAGGTACTGCTTGACCTCCGGAATGAAACACTTGTGGAACCAATCCAGAAATAATGCTGCCGTCCCCCAAACCTTTTTATTTGATTGCCAGAACACAGGCAGGACATTTTTGTTCTTGGCTTTCAGAGCACTGGGATTTGCAGCCCTGTAGAGCAAGCCCTGCTTTATTAAATGCCCAGCTGCATTGCCACAAAACAACACAGTCTTTAGCTGCTTTGAAGCCAGGGGCTTGTCTTTCTGATTTCGAAGTGTAAGTGCAGTTGGTCATTTTTTTTTTCCAGAAGGGCCCAGTCTCGTCAGCATTAAAAACTTGTTCCAGAAGATAGTCCTTTTCTTCTATGATTTTCTTTAATTGTTCGGGGTAGACTTTTGCTGCCTCTTCATTGGCAGATGCAGCTTCACCAGTAGTCTGCATGTTTTTGAGGTCGAAGCGGTTCCTAAAACTGTTAAGCCAACCTTGGCTGGCTTTGAATTCCTTCTCATCAGAAGGTTATCCCTCTTCGGCGGGAGGTTTGAACCGTGCATAGAGGCGAAGAGAGCCTTTTCTCGCAACATGTTGCCATCAATAGGCATACGTTTACGGTTCATGTCTTCCAGCCATAAGTTTAATGCCTTTTCAGTCTTCACTAAAGTCTTATCACGCACCTGACTCATCACTTTAGCAGTTATTGGAGCACTTGATGCCATGGCTTGACAAATTTCTCTCTCTCGAATCTCAATGGCATGGATGCTAGATTTGTTGCGGTCACATTTATGCGCCACATTGGAGACCGACATACCATCTCTCAATAAGCCCAACACAGCCAGTTTTTCCTCCAGCATTGGAACAGATCGCTGTTTCTTCGGTTGAACACCATATGAAGTGGTTGGCTTGCATTTAGGGGCCATGTTGTACGAAAAATACGTACAGTATCTTTAAACACTAGAATCACACTCAGCGCAGCGAGATGTTCACACTATGAGAGGCACATGGGAACTGAGACCGACTGAGGGAATAGCAGATTCATGCTTCCCATCTCATGCTCACTCCAGGGCATATGCTCATTGAGTGGAATGGTGGGCGGAATCTCCTGCAGCATTTACAGGTATCTTGATATTTTTCTTTTTTTTTGGCCAAGCGCATATAGTTGAATTCGCGAAAGTTAAATGTGCATATGATGTGAATCACTTGTATCTCCATCATTGGAGGTTTTTAAGAAAAAGATTAGGCAGACACCTGTCAGGATTGGTCATTATCAGTGGTTCCCAAACTTTAACCACCTGTGAACCCCTTTCACTAAAATGTCAAGTCTCGCGAACCCCTTCCTAAAAATGAATATTTCCAGGGATTTTCTCCTTTACCTGAGTATAAATTATAAAAGCAGTGATCTTGGAAATATAAAATTTGTTTTTATGATATGCTTATTACATGCTATTTATTATTATTATTTATCAGTACAGTATTTTTATTACATTATGAAAATGGCAACACTCTTCCAAGATCTCACTTTTGTAGCTTGTATCACTTTGAATAAGCCTGTTATAAGACAAGGCTCCTATGTTTCATCGAGTCTCAGATGTGAAACAACATGAAGGTATTTAAGAAGCCAACTCAAAGAGTTCCTCCTACACAAGCATTCAGGTCTTGAGAAGTCCAGGTAAACAACACAGATTACAACAAAGCTTAAACTTGTTCTTCCTAATAATTTTAAAAATAATACTAGCTGCCTATTGTGACGGGGCAAGGCCAGATGGCTATAGAAAAGTAGTGGGAGATAGATATATTAGCTCCAGGCTACACAAATCCCTGGTACCAGGATAAGTGAAATGGAAGCTGCTCCAGGTCAATTAAGACACCTGGGCCCAATTAAGAACTTTGCAGAAGGCAGGGAGAATGCTATGTTGATTGGGACACCTGAAGCCAATCAGGGGCTAGCTGAAACTAGTTAAAAACCTCCCAGTCAGTCAGGTGGGTGTGCATGTCAGGAGCTGTGGGAGGAAGTTGCGATGTTGGAGAGGCTGAGTAGTACACATCATATCAGGCACAAGGAAGGAGGCCGAGGTAAGGGTGAAGTGGAGCTTGAGAAAGTGAGGGCTACTGCGAGGGAAGTAGCCCAGGGAATTGTACATGTCATGTTTCTAAAAGGTCAGCTACCACAGCTGGTATTATTAGGGTCCCTGGACTGGAGCCCGGAGTAGAGGGTGGGCCCAGGCTCCACCCCCACCACCTTTGCCCCGATTAATCACTGAGACTGGGAGACGGACTGTGCAAGGAAGGATAACTTCTCCTCACCTCCCTCGCTGTCTTATGATGAAAATGGCTCAGTAGACTGTGACCCTTGTTTCTAGAGAAAGAAGGGTTATGTGGAGGGTCACAATGAGCCTTTGAGGCTAGCGAAATCCGCCAGGAAACGCGGGACCCACGGAGGCAAGGACAGAGCTTTGTCACACTATTTAAATTTCAAAAACAGCAAAAAATATTCACCTCCCTTTCCATTTCTTATAAGGAGTCTGGAAGTTTAAATCTTCTCAGTGTGATAGATACGCTTGCTTTGATCTGCTTAGCTCTTGGAAGTCCAGGGGCTCTGGGCTGCTGGCCCCATGCTGCACAGGGTCCCTAAGGACAGCTCTGTCTGCCATTAGGGAATTTTTTCCCAAGAACCCCCTGTAACATTTTGCAAACTCCAGTTTGGGAACCACTGGTCTAGATAATACTTAGTCCCACCTCAGTGCAGGGGACTGGACTAGACGACCTACCAAGGTTCCTTCCAGTCCTACATGCCTATATTATATCTTATCATTAAGTACATTCATCCAAACTGAAATCATCTGCCATTGCACTACCCAATCTCTCTCCTGAACTAGACTCCATCTAGAAAGATTTGACTCATAGCCCTCTATACATTTTTCTAATTGAGGCAAATTAGTGTCACAGGCTAATGTTACCTACTTGTTCTCTGCTTCCAAATCATTCATATTTTAATACTGGCCCCAATGCAGACCTCTCTGGAGAGCCCCATTATTACTTTTCTAACCACTTGGAGATATTTGTCACAGTTTCCTACCATAACCCATTTTTAATCCACACTAGGACTTTGCCCCTTGGCATATTTTCCTTTACAGTCTCCAATAAATGTTCAATTATTACTTAACATCTTTCATCCTGGAGGATCCCAAAATCCATATATACACAAGCATGAGTCACTCCTGTCACCTCTGGGGCAGAAGACAGTAGCTGTTTTTCAGTGCAACTCACTCCCCACCTCCCATGCTGTTTTGGATAACCGAAAACTACCATACCCAGAAGAAATTTAGGGAAGCCAAAAGCAATTACTCAAATGATGATTTGGTAAAGGCTAACAACTCTATTCTTGTGACAAGTTCCACAGGGTCTTTTAATAAGCACAAGTGGTCAACACCTCAACTTTGCAAATCATCCATAAGACTCCTCCTCCAGTAGTACAGTGTCCTCTAATCTCATGCTGAGGCATGAGCGCAACACTGACTGGAAAGAGAGCCACCTACTGAACCACCCAAGCCACAGGTACACAAACTGGTGTTCTCATATCAAAGTGTCAGGCAGGCCAGATCCAACTAAGCTTATATGACTAAGGCCACAGCCCAAGATGGAAGGTAGAGCAGAAGGGGACCTTATCAAAATATTTCTGGAACTTACAGAGTATTATGCCGATTACGTCACCTTCACTATTTTATTAACATTTCACCTTGCAGAAGTTGTGCTGGTTTGACCTTATCAGATTATGCTTATCTAAGTGTGGTACTACTCTACCCTTCGACTTAGTTTCTCCTCTGAACTGAAGGTGAAGCTAACAAGTCTAAGGGATTCCGGACATTCCTCTGCTCCTTTGGGGAGATATGCAGCACACACCAACAGCTTTCCAGTCTTCAACAACAACTGCTGAATGCAAGGATACATTGCAAATCCTAGCCAGTATCACGGTTACCTCACACATAGTGTCTTCAATCACCCTTGGCTCAATACCATCCAGTCCTGGTGATTCGATACAAGCGTTTGAGGTTGATTCACTGCTTCCTTTGATGACTTCAAATGTGGTGGGGGGAGTGTTTGCTAAAAAGTAAACAAATTCCGGCTGTTTAAAAGATGTACTATTAGGCATATCTGGCATAAGAGGCAGCAAATTCCTGGTTTCTCTGCCAAGATGATAGTGCAGAAACCATAAACTGAAATGATGTGGATGAATGTTTAGAAGGCAACTTGTTGTTTCAAACCCTGGTTACAGTACTTCTAATAGCAGGCACTCCGACAGGGAAATTAAGCCTTGTGTGCTGCACATTTCCCAATATCCTACGCACCAACTCTTTTTCTCTCCCTTCTCATTATTACTGAACCTATGTGCATATGCTGGGGGGGGGTTGGGGGGTGGTGTTCCTTTTTAGGGATCTTACAAAGCAATTTGGTGATTTAAGAAACAGCTCAAAGTTCACCTTTAAGGGGTGGCTGAACAGTCTAAGGTGCTGCATTAAGGTCACAGACTCCCCTGGAAGCATGTACTCATATTCCATCCATCCACCTCTCTAGGTGTTCAGATACCACAATGATGGGCCTGTATAATAACCCAGAGAGTGATCTCATTAGAAGTTCTTTTGCTATAGGTATTTCCTCATCCTACTCTACAGTAAACACAGATGAATAATGTCCAACACTTCCTCACAATTTCACCATTCTCTTTAATTGACCCATCTCTTGCACACCTATCCCTTGGTTGCCTAAATTCATATATATGTAACCTTCCTGCTTCGAATTAGGTTGTTCTGCTCTGAAAAGGGACTCTAAAAATGGCATCCTGAGTTCTGCGCTCATTTGCCAGCCCTGCAAACTCAGCTTGGATTCCAAACACCAAACTAGGTCCCATTTCACACATCTCCAGCAAAAATAAATCAAATTATACCCTCAGTGAAACATGCCTGCACACATTGTGTTATGCAAATGTAGGACTGGAACTTACCAGGTTCTACTGATGTCTAAGGAGGAATGGAATCCAACTGTATTGACTTATTATAGTCACTACAGTCAGCAGATATGGAGCCAAACAGTCCCTGAAAATAGATCTGTTGATTAAGAATGTGCTATGAGGGCACTTGATGGGAGTTACCATTTGTCCAAATCTGCGTCATTTGTTCTTCAGATAACCTCTTCACCCCTTTCTGTTTTATTATTAAATCATGTTTATTATGGTACTGCCTAGAGTCCAACCAAGAATAGCACCCCACTGAGCTAGGCACAGTACATAGAATAAGAGATGGACCCTACCCCAGAAAGCTTACAATCTAAACAGACAATACAGACAAAAGTTAGGGGAAAAGGAGAAAGAGCATACAAACAGGCACAGTTCAGATTTACATTTAGACAGGATTTTTACTTTTTAAAAAGGTTTAAAAAACCCTAAAAAAACCTTGCCCATTTTAATATTCCATTTTTACACAGAACCTCGGTGCTTTTCACCTGATGTGTTTAATTGACCTGCAGACAGGCTCCAGTTGCCAAGTTTACTTGGCTCTTCAGCTTTTTTTAAATGATCTCCCTCCACTTTAAAATTCACCATCCCACATGATCCCAAGGGAGTCACCTTCAAGGAGTATTACAATTAACCAAATTGTGCAGTGGTCACTGTGAACCAGTTCAGCTCCCACACTCCTCTGCTGTGTTAGCGCCTATATTTTACATACTAGAGTATCCTCCCATATTCTACATGTCTAAACTAACTAGTTAACTGTTTCAAACTCACTAGAACACTTCTCCAGCTTGGCCGGCCCATCTAGGCCGGCCTTTGGTTATTAGGGCTGTCGATTAATTGCAGTTAACTCATGTGATTAACTGAAAAAAATTAATATGATTAATCGCACTTTTGATCGCACTGTTAAACAATAGAATACCAATTGAAATGGATTAAATATTTTGGATATTTTTCTACATTTTCAAATACATTGATTTTAATTACAACACAGAATACAAAGTGTATAGTGCTCACTTATTGTTATTACAAATATTTGCACTGTAAAAATGATAAAATAGTATTTTAATTCACTTCATACAAGTACTGTAGTGCAATCTCTTTATCATGAAAGTACGAGTTACAAATGTAGTTTTTTGTGTTACATACCTGCACTCAAAAACAAAACGATGTAAAACTTTAGAGCCTACGAGTCCACTCAGTCCTACTTCTTGTTCAGCCAATCACTCAGACAAACAAGTTTGTTTACATTTACAGGAGATAATGTTGCCCTCTTATTTACGTCACCAGTGAGAAAAGGTGTTTGCATGGTACTTTTGTAGCCAGCACTGCAAGGTATTTACATACCAGATACGCTAAACATTTGTATGCCCCTTCATGCTTCAGCCACCATTCCAGAGGACATGCTACCATGCTGATGATGCTTATTTAAAAAAGTGTTAATAAGATTATTGACTGAACTCCTTGGGGGAGAATAGTATGTTTCCAGCTCCGTTTTACTGGCATTCTGCCACATATTTCATGTTATAGCAGTCTCGAATGATGACCCAGCACAAGTTGTTCATTTTAAGAACACTTTCACTGAAGATTTGACAAAAGGCAAAGAAGGTACCAATGTGAGATTTCTACAGATAGCTACAGCACTTGACCCAGGGTTCAAGAAACTGAAGTGCCTTCCAAAATCTGAGAGCGACGAGGTGTGGAGCATAATTTCAGAAGTCTGAAAAGAGCAACACTCCTATGCGGAAACTACAGAACCCGAACCACCAAGAAAATCAACCTTCTGCTGGCGGCATCTGACTCAGATAATTAAAATGAATGTGAATAGGTCCACACCGCTTCAGATAGTTATCGAGAAGAACCCGTCATCAGCATGGGCACATGTCCTCTAAAATGGTGGCTGAAGCATGAAGGGACATATGAATCTTTAGCGCATCTAGCATGTAAATATCTTGCAACACCAGCTACAACAGTGCCATGTGAACGCCTGTTCTCACTTTCAGATGACATTGTAAACAAGAAGTGGGCAGCATTATCTCCTGCAAATGTAAACAAACTTTCTTCTCTGAGCGACTAGCTGAACAAGAAATAGAACTGAGTGGACTTGTAGGCTCTAAAGTTTTACACATTGTTTTATTTTTGGGTGCAGTTATTTTTTTGTACATAATTCTATATTTGTAAATTCAACTTTCATGATAAAGAGATTGCACTAAAGTATTTGTATTAGGTGAATTGAAAAATACTATTTTGTTTTTTACAGTGCAAATATTTGTAATCAAAATAATATAAAGTGAGCACTGTACACTTTGTATTGTGTGTTGTAACTGAAATCAATATATTTGAAAATGTAGAAAATATCCAAAAATATTTAAATACATTCTACTTTATTATTAACAGTGCGATTAATCACCATTAATTTTTGTTAATCGCTTGACAGTCCTAGTTATTATTTAAAATTTCTTGGCATTATTGTACCAGAAGCTTTAGAAACCTTTTAGCACCTTGTAAAGCGTGGACTGACCATTAGAACACGCACATGAGATTTGAATGTGACCCTGTGAAAACTGCCATTTTGCCTAATGAAGTATTCTGATTTTTTCAATTTTTAAAAAAAAAGTCACCCTCTGTTGTCCTTGCCACTGGACCAGACAACGCTGTCAGACCAATTCTTTTTTCCTGCCCCCTTCTAACATGCATGCTCCAATCTAAATACACCTCATCACCCACCTACTTTTCCCATCACAAGATCCAGTTCAAATCATCCTTGAGTCTCTAGAAGTAGATCCACTTCTCTCTCCTATTTTGACACACACATGGAGACTGAGCTGGTGGATCTGAACCTCTGCTACCCCCAAGCTTCTGCTACTTTCAGCACAGAAAGCCACATGCAGCTCAGTACTATGGGGTGGCCCACTGCAGCCCGGATCAGCCACCAGGCAGCAGAATGGCAAAAGATAACTGATGAAGGGATTTTGCACATTTGGTGGCAGGCAGCGGATGGGAGCAGGGTGAAAGGTGCTGCTGTTTGACAGACAAATCACCCCAAACTAAAACAGGAAAGGGGTTATATATCAACAAAGTTCATTTTTAGGGTAGGACTTTCCAAAGCAATTGTTGTTGGTCTAACTGTGCTCGCACCGAAGTCAACATCAGGCCAACACTGAGCACTTTGGGAAATCCTCCCCTGAAGATGTTTGTTACTACCGTTTTATAGATGTACATGTTAATATGTGCCATGCACAGACAAATTATGCTTCAAGGAGACATTAAATCTCCTCTGAATTAACAGAAACATCTCTTAAGCAGAGCATTAAATAATTCCTGACCATCCAGCAAGACAACTGACGACAGAATTACTCTTCACAATCTGTCCCACTCCAATCACAACCTGTTCTTACAGCAACAGGGTTGAGGGGGGATTTTACTTCTGTAGAATTATGTCTTTATGATAAGGACTCCTCACTGGAAAATTACCTGAAATGGACACCTTTCATGTTTATCAATAACAGAGCAAATGATTTTTATGTAGCTTTCCAGTAGAGCCAAATAAGACTTTAGCCATCTTGCCCATTCTCCCCCAGAAAGCTAATCTAAATGCAAATTATAAGAAAACGGAAAAACTAAGAGGATTCAGAATGGTACTGAAAATTTAAAACTGGGGACAAAACATATGCATCTTAGAGAACAATTCTCCAACTGCTGGCAGGTGGGAGAGGAGTCAATATCGTATTAATTATTCACCCCAACAGATATATTTTTAAAAAGTAGGCTATAGCCTAGGATTTGCCAAACTGCATCATGTATGACATAAGGCAGTGCTTTTTCATATCACAAGTCCACGTTAAAAAAAGTTTCTGAACAAGCTATATAGAAAAGAAGCATGGTCTAGTTCAGTGGCTCTCATCCTTTCCAGACTGCTTTACCCCTTTCAGGAGTCTGATTTGTCTTGAGGGCCCCAAGTTTCAGCTCACTTAAAAACTACTTGCTTACAAAAATCAGACATAAAAATACAAAAGCGTCACAGCACATTATTACTGAAAAATTGCTTCCTCTCTCATTTTTACCATATAATTATAAAATAATCAATTGAAATATAAATATTGTACTTACATTTCAGTGTATGCTATATATAAAGCAGTATAAACAAGTCATTGTTTGTATGAAATTTTAGTTTGTATTGACTTCGCTAGTGCTTTTTATGTAGAGATTGTTGTAAAACTAGGGAAATCATAGAATCATAGAATCATAGAATATCAGGGTTGGAAGGGACCCCAGAAGGTCCCATCTAGTCCAACCCCCTGCTCAAAGCAGGACCAAGTCCCAGTTAAATCATCCCAGCCAGGGCTTTGTCAAGCCTGACCTTAAAAACCTCTAAGGAAGGAGATTCTACCACCTCCCTAGGTAACGCATTCCAGTGTTTCACCACCCTCTTAGTGAAAAAGTTTTTCCTAATATCCAATCTAAACCTCCCCCATTGCAACTTGAGACCATTACTCCTCGTTCTGTCATCTGCTACCATTGAGAACAGTCTAGAGCCATCCTCTTTGAAACCCCCTTTCAGGTAGTTGAAAGCAGCTATCAAATCCCCCCTCATTCTTCTCTTCTGCAGACTAAACAATCCCAGCTCCCTCAGCCTCTCCTCATAAGTCATGTGCTCTAGACCCCTAATCATTTTCGTTGCCCTTCGTTGTACTCTTTCCAATTTATCCACATCCTTCCTGTAGTGTGGGGCCCAAAACTGGACACAGTACTCCAGATGAGGCCTCACCAGTGTCGAATAGAGGGGAACGATCCCTCGATCACGTCCCTCGATCTGCTCGCTATGCCCCTACTTATACAACCCAAAATGCCATTGGCCTTCTTGGCAACAAGGGCACACTGCTGACTCATATCCAGCTTCTCGTCCACTGTCACCCCTAGGTCCTTTTCCGCAGAACTGCTGCCGAGCCATTCGGTCCCTAGTCTGTAGCGGTGCATTGGATTCTTCCATCCTAAGTGCAGGACCCTGCATTTATCCTTATTGAACCTCATTAGATTTCTTTTGGCCCAATCCTCCAATTTGTCTAGGTCCTTCTGTATCCTATCCCTCCCCTCCAGCGTATCTACCACTCCTCCCAGTTTAGTATCATCCGCAAATTTGCTGAGAGTGCAATCCACACCATCCTCCAGATCATTTACTAGAGGATCATTTACTAGATAATAACTAGAGGAGTTGATGTACCCCCTGGAAAACCTTTGTGTACACAGGTTGAGAACTACTGGTCTATCTACATCGGGGTATCAATGTCATTCATCACCATAGCATCTGAGCTCCTTCCATGTAAAACCACTAACAGCAGCAGCCTTGTGGACTTCATGGAGTCTCTTTTTGGGGTGAGAACTCTGCTTAGCATAAAGGTACTTTTGTTTTGTTTTTTTATTAATCTCAGTAGGGGCTAAGGGGGGGGGGGATCAATGGTACGAGTGCCATTCTTATGGTAGAAAGATTTTTTTTTTTTTTTTTTTGGGAAGAGGAACTATTCAGGACCAAGTTGAGAATGGGAATCAAGTGTGGGCAGATCTCAAAACATGCCCCCCTGTTCCATCTTAGTGGTTTAGTCAGCAGCGCGTGCACACAAACACGAAGCTATGATTAAAACAAAGGCCTAAAATCCTTCTGACAACATGCCACTAGCATTAATTTATGAATAAGTCTTCAAGGGGGCTCATTCTAACTACCAGAAGAAGCCAGACACCAAAACCACCATTCCCAAACACGGGGATATAATAAGAAGGATGCAACTAATTAACTGTATGCTGCAAACACTCATTACATGGGTTTCAGAATAGCAGCCTTGTTAGTCTGTATCTACAAAGAACAGGAGTACTTGTGGCACCTTAGAGACTAACAAATTTATTTGAGCATAAGCTTTTGTGGGCTACAGCCCACTTCATCGGATGCATAGAATGGAACATCTCGTAAGGAGATAGATAGACAATCACGAAAAGGTGGGAGTTGCCATACAAACAAGTTCTTAATACTTCGTATAGTTTGAAAGAACATATTCAGGAATATTCATAGAGCAGAATCTTGCTAATTAGTACTAATGAATGGGAGGCCCCTTTGCAAATGGCTGGATTTTGTGAATTAGCCAGCTAGTGAACCAGCGAAATTAGAAAAGCAAAGACAATGCATCAAAAAGTGCACTTGGCTCACTTATTTTGACAACTGCAGATTAATTATTTAAAGACCGTACTTTACAAATACATTCTGAAGTATCACAATAAATAAAGCTACTTTGTCATGCAAGAACCTCACTTGATCTGATTAGCAGGTTGTTAAAATAAAAAACAAATCCTTCTTCATTCCATCAGAAACTTATCATGCTGATGGGCGTTTCTGAAAACCGTCAACTCCTCTGTTTTTACAATTGTTTTGACATGCTTGATGCAAAAGCCATTACTCAGGCGCCTATCAGTTTATGCACTGAAATGCAGGCTTTTGATCTTTGATCCTAACTTGGAATTGTTAAGAGGTCCTGTCCTTGCCCATCTTTTATCATCTCTGGTATTTTAGTGGACTTCAATGACAAAGCTGTTTCCTACGATAGTAGGACCTCAGAGTTATGAACACCAGAGTTACAAACTGGCCAGTCAACCATACACCTAATTTGGAACCAGAAATATGCAATCAGGCAGCAGCACAGACCAAATAAAAGAAAAAAAACAAAAAGCAAATACAATATAGTGCTATGTTAAACTACTAACAAAATTAAGGGAAAGCAGCATTTTTCTTCTGTATAGTAAAGTTTCAAAGCTGTGTAAGTCAAGGTTCCGTTGTAAACTTTTGAAAGAACAACCCTAATATTTTGTTCAGAGTTGCACACGTTTCACAGTTACAAACAACCTCCCTTCCCAAAGTGTTCGTAACAAATGCATGAAAATGGACCACATGGTAGGGACAATAGATAGGGCGCTTTGGTTTCAGCTTTTATTTTATTTTTCCCGGGAATTTATCAGTGTTTATCATCACCACAACAACAAAAGGGGAAAATCAGTGCAAAAAAAAAAAACAAAACAAAAAAAAACCTATTAATTTTCTGGGTAAATATTAGGGTTGATTTTGGTGGAAAGAAAGATAAAGGAAAAGGTATTCAGTAGATTACTGTTTTGAATTCTGTTCATCAATGTGGTTTGCTGCAGAACTAAGTTTTATTTGGTGATTTGAGATGTATTGTTTTTTTAAATTCAGAGGTCGCATTGTGTGTTGGCATGCATCCGATGAAGTGAGCTGTAACTCACGAAAGCTTATGCTCAAATAAATTTGTTAGTCTCTAAGGTGCCACAAGTACTCCTTTTCTTTATTGTGTGTTGAGTTCTGCTTTAGACTATCAGGGTTGGAAGGGACCTCAGGAGGTCGTCTAGTCCAACCCCCTGCTCAAAGCAGGGCCAATCCCCAATTTTTGCCCCAGATCCCTAAATGGCCCTGAGGGGGCCATTTAGGGATCTGGGGCAAAAATTGGGGATCAGGGCCATTTAGGGATCTGGGGCAAAAATTGGGGATTGGCCCTGCTTTGAGCAGGGGGTTGGACTAGATGACCTCCTGAGGTCCCTTCCAACCCTGATAGTCTAAAGCAGAACTCAACACATAATAAAGAAAAGGAGTACTTGTGGCACCTTAGAGACTAACAAATTTATTTGAGCATAAGCTTTCGTGAGTTACAGCTCACTTCATCGGATGCATGCCAACACACAATGCGACCTCTGAATTTAAAAAAACAATACATCTCAAATCACCAAATAAAACTTTTCATTTGAATAAACAGTTTGCTGTTGCTGACTTAGAATTATTAGCCTATAAATATTTAAATTTAATAAATTGGCCACACCATTTACAGTGCATAAACTCAACTTCATCCTTTTCTCCTGTTTGTTTTTAAACTTTTGAATACTTGTGTGTTCTGAAATATATTCTGATACAGATTTTTGTTTTCTTCCCATTATAGTGTGTCAAATCTTTAAAGCATTATCTGCTAACAGCCTGAAATGTGTACATAGTGGACGTGAGATTCATCAATACATTCAGATGCACGCGCACTTCAGAGCTTGCATGCATGCCTGTTTATTGTGTTTCTCTTCTGGACTAATACATAGCCTCACCTCAACAGGCAGCTTTACACACACACACACACACACACACACACTAATGTATTATCATAATACATCTATCTCATGCAATGTATTGTATTTTCCTAATAAAACAAAATTATTTTTATATATTTGAACAATACAAAACTAATGTGAAAATCAGAAAAAAGGAATAATACTTTTTGTAAAACCCAGGAATTTTTCGGTAAAAAAAATTGGTTTAAACTGATAACGATGGGGCTTAACTAGAGGAAGGGACCTCCTTGTGTCCAGTCCTGGGCTATCGCACCAACTTGTCATATAAATCAAAATTTTCACTCATAAGAAGTAATCTAACAACCTCCTAGTGGCTCCACTTTGACTCTTCAATTCTAAAAGATCACATTTAACTCACAGACTGACAATACTTTTATAACACACTGCCCATCATCATGAGAAGTTACGCACAAGCACATAAAGCCTTTCAAATTATCCCAGCTAACATGGGGCTTGTTGCCTTTAAAGGCTCTGTGTTCATGTGAATGAAAATGGTCAGTTCAGCTCAGTCTTCTCCGACTGCCCCTTGTGAGAGACTTCATGCTACAATGAATGTGTAGAAATGCAAAACCGAATCTGCACTATGAGAAACTAGTGGGAGAGGTGGTTGTCTTTTTTTAAATACAGGCAAAAAGGAGCAGGAATTACTTGGTATCACCTCATTTAAGGCTTAACATTCTGGATTTTTATCCTCAAATGGATCTAGATACAAATAATAAAAAAACATTTGTCCAGCGCCCCAGGCATCTGCGCCATGACAAATACAACCACACAGAAATAAACTAAAATTGACAATGCAGAGTCCCAGCAACAGAAAGGAGAGGAGGGAAATTGTTTTCAGATTAAGACTATGGATATTGCTCAGGATGTGTACAAATTCTGCAAGGATCCAGAAAATCTGAAGCTGTGTCAACCTAAGCTTCAAAATGTGCCCATATGTGGTTACTGAAGGGTTAATTCTCTCTCCTTTTCCCTTACATGCTGTACATGTATCTATATAGTAGACACTAATGGAGAAAAGAATGGGGAAAGAACCCAGAGAATGATTCCTCCTTATCATTACAAAAAATACTACACTGTACCAATTCTCTTTGGATTAAAAGACAACTTTCAGCCATATGTACACTCACCCACTCTATGAGTGGCTAAAAGTGCTTAAGTTAGCATTCTTTTTCCTTCCATGTCACCTTAACCCTCATCTAGAAGAGGGAGAGTAGTTCTAATTTGGTTTGGTGCTTGAAAACACACTCACATGGCATCTCTAGGTGCCTTTCATGCAAGGATCTCATAGCACTATACAAACATTAAACAAACCTCATCACGCTGCTATGAGGCAGGCATTATTTGGACCAATCTGCAAAAGTGCCTGACAACTCCATATCCCTAACTAAGTCAATGGGAGCTGCAGCTGCTCAGCACTTTGAAAACGCAGACCAAGCAATACTATTTTTTTCTGTGGGGAAACCAAGGCACCAGGTTCCTATATTATGAACAGTGTTGCCAATTTTCATGAGTCTTGTGATAACTATTGCTTTCCTTAAAGCCACAGCTCCTGGAGTCAAGTGGATGTGTGATGATTAAGGCTACATTTATGTCATGGAGGCCATAGAAGTCAGGAATCCGTGACTTCCAGAGACCTCTGTGACATTCTCTGCTTCAGTCCCAGGAGTCCAGCGGGGCCCTGGCAGGGTTCTGGCGACATTGGGCCCTCTGCATGGTTCCAACAACAGGTGACAGACTTCTGAGGGGACCCTCTTCAGGAGTCCTGCGACAGGTGACAGCCTCGCCAGGAGGAACGTGGCTGCAGGTGTCCTGTTTTCTCTTTGAGAAATATTGTCACTCTGAAGGCTTCAGACGCCATGGGCAGAGAGGGGCCCCTGAAGCTTCCAGCTGCTGCGGGCAGAAGGGGGACCCCACAGCTCCCAGCCACCATAGTGGTGGGGAAAACCATGGAGCCACAGCAGCAAAAGTCACAGACAGGTCACAGGCTTCCGAGAACTTTTGTTTGTTGCCCGTGACCTGTCTGCGACTTTTACTAAAAATAACCATGAAAAAACAACCTTAGAGATGATTTCAGCCTTCATTCTTAAAGAAAAAGTACGTTTCTAGCCCTTGTGGCTGTGGAGAAAGTTTTAAAATGTGACCCCAGTGCACCCTAAAGGCTCAAAAAGCAGAAGGCAAATATAAAGAACGCCAAATCTATTATTTTTACATAATGTCATGATTTTAAAGCCAAATCACATAATTTTTGGTGAACCTGACTCAGGATTTTTTTTAACATTTGGGGCTGGCAAAACTGAACCCATCATTGTCATGCCCAGCCACTCACTAGGCATTGCTCTCTCCCCACTATCACCTCGGTCCTTGAAATGACAGTGACCTCATCTTAAAAGAGCTAGTTCAAGTGACAATGTATATTTTCAGGCTTGCCCAGAGTAGAAATTATTATTTTAAATGGCAGGTCTGTTATGCAACAGCAACAAGGAACAAAACCAAAGAAGCAAGTGGCAGGTGTTGACACTTGCACTGTCCAAAACAAGTCCATACTCCAGGAGTAAACACGTCTCTCCTAGCCATTAACAAACGTTTCTGTGCTGAGCGTGCATGGCAGAGACAGGCAAGAGTATTTGGACAGCCAAAATCTCAGTGCTTACTATATGAAAACAGAAGATACCATTCTGCATATTCAGGGCCAGGCTGGAAATAAACACCAAAATTGTTCCTGTGCAAGGACGGGTAGTGAGTTATAGAATAAGAACAGTCATCAAAAGAGATTTTCATAACAGCTCAGCACCCAACAGCTTCCATTTAGATATTTAAATCAGGCGCTAAGATTTCATAAGTCAATGGGAGCTCCAGCTGCTCAAAACTCTGAAAAAGCAGGCCACGCTATACTCGCTTCCCATTGACTTTGGAAGTCAGACCAGATCACTACAGTGGTCTCTTTTTGCCTTAGAAATGACAAATAAAAGGAACCAAGCTCAGGGGGGAGGGGGGAAGATAGCTCAGGGGGTTGAGCATTGGCCTGCTAAACCCAGGGTTGAGAGTTCAATCCTTGAGGGGGCCATTTAGGGATCTGGGCCAAAAATTGGAGATTGGTCCTGCTCTGAGCAGAGAGTTGGACTAGATGACCTCCTGAGGTCCCTTCCAACCCTGATATTCTACAATTTCTTCTGAGAACCAGGCCCACAGTAAACATAGGGATTTCAGGAAAGATGAGGACAAATTGGAGAAAGTCCAGAGAAGAGCAACAAAAATGATTAAAGGTCTAGAAAACATGACCTATGAGGGAAGACTGAAAAAACTGGGTTTGTTTAGTCTGGAGAAGAGAAGACTGAGAGGGGACATGACAACAGTTTTCAAGTACAAAAAGAGTTGTTACAAGGAGGAGGGAGAAAAATTGTCCTATCTTCAGAGGGTAAGAAGAACAAGCAGCAATGGGCTTAAACTGTAGCAAGAGCGGTTTAGGATGGACATTAGGAAAAAGTTCATAACTGTCAGAGTGGTTAAGCACTGGAATAAATTGCCTAGGGAGGTTGTGGAATCTCCATCGTTGGGGATTTTTAAGAGCAGATTGGACAAACATCTCTCAGGGATGGTCTAGGTAATACTTAGTCCTGCCTTGGTGCAGGGGACTGGACTAGATGACCCATCAAGGTCTCTTCCAGTTCTATGATATAAAACAGGATGTGCCACATCAGATCAGAGAGCTGGCCCAGCAAACCCAATGGCCTCCCCTGGCAGTAACTGACACCTGATGCTTCCCAGGAAGAGGTATTCCCCCACAACACACTCAGCCTACTTCACAATGCTGGGGTGAAGGAGGATCCCTTCCTGACCTCTGCAGTGATCAGCTTACATCCTGCACAGCATGATGACTATTAGATATTTACAGCGCAGTAGCATGCTCTAGGAATTATTGTGGGGAAGTTCTCTGGCCTATGTTACACAGCAGGTCAGACTGGATGACCACAATGGTCCCATCTGGCCTTAGAATGTGTGAAAGCATCTAGAGGGCAAATGCGAACCTGGACCCCACTGTAATGGGTGCTGTAAAGAGTTCCTGCTCCAAAGGTTTTACAGATCTTATTGATTGCCCTTACCTCCGTGACCCTAATTACAAGAGTCGGTCATAAAGAGAAAAGGAGCGTTGAATGAATTCCTTCCTTCCTAACCCTCACAAGACCCATCCCATGCAGACAGTAGTTTGAGGAGTCCATCTGGACCACCGACTCTGGTCATCTTTCAAACTGCAGCTCTGTAGCTGAACTGCTTTTGGAGGTGAGAATAGGCTTAGGAGGCATACTTGCCCATCAGCACTACTCCACCAAATGCATCCAATGAAGTGAGCTGTAGCTCACGAAAGCTTATGCTAAAATAAATTTGTTAGTCTCTAAGGTACCACAAGTACTCCTTTTCTTTTTTCCTAAGAACAAAGGATTGCAGATATTAGTTATAATAGTTAATTTCTCCTCTGCGTATGTATCTTGACAGCTCAGAATCATCATTGTATTTCTCTGGGGAGGCCCATGGTTTCTCTGGGGCATAGCATTAGTCCTTCCTGACCCTCCCTCATTTTTTTTTAATTGCCACCATTTTTTTTTTTAAATTGCCATTTTTTTTCAATTCACAGCAAGGGGGGAAGATTAGACTTTGCTTCCTTCCAAACCCACAAATGCTGATCTGCATGACTGCCAGGAGAGGCTCACCCAAGAGAGGTACAAGGTTTCCCCATCCCCAAACTCCCCAGAAGATGACTGCACTGCCCCTGCAGTGATGCCAGACCCAGCCTAACATAGATTCCCCAGTTGTCCTTTCCATGCTATTTTCACAGGGCTCGCTTGTGATCCCAGTGAGGTCATGAGCAAAAGATCCACAGAGGCGTCACTGGGAGCAGGATTGGGCTCTGAGCCTGCTGTGCTTCCTGCTGATAAAGGAAGTCAGAACCAAACAAGATAATTCCTTACTGACAAATAAAAGCCCTTAAACAACAATGGAAAAATAACCTCACAACAACACTTAAACTGCTGGAAAGTTTCCTCCACAAATGCTCTCATTTGTGGCTCACGCTGGGATGTTTTTTAAAAGCACAGAACCAGATTTTTAAGGCATCACATGAAAAAATACAAAGCATTTATTGAGAAATAATAGCTTAAAGAATGGCCACGATTTCCCCAGGGTCTAAACACCGCAGATGACAATAAGCTGTATTTCTGCACAAAACCCCCTTCACAGGCTTGGGGGATTTGCTTTGTTGGAGTTGGATTCAAGTTGGAGAGTTAAAACAAAAGGCTCTTTGGGTTTTCAATGCCATTTCCTCCAACCACGCACATGTGACCAGAGACTCAAGAATCAGAAACAGGGGATAGACCTATTATGTCATCTAGTTCCTCCCTCTGCTAGTACAGGGTTGTCTCCCATAGCACCTGCCTATAGTGCTTTGCTCATTCTAGCAGGACACTATCAAAGATGGGTTCACAGCTGAAAATGTAACAGTAAATTTGTACCCAGTATATACTGTAGTTGCAAAAGAAGAAATTCAGCATCCTTTATGGATATTTTGTTCCACATTTATTATTATATACAACCCCTTCCCCAAAGCAGCCAGCATCAGCTGGAGCAGGGAAACAGTCCCCCAAACCCTAGACTCAGATTGCCCGTTGTGGCACCAGGCCAGAGGCATAGCTTTCCCTCTCCCTCACATGGGGAGGAGCAGCAGCGAGCCTTTGTGGTCTCCCAACATCACTCCAGTTGGAAACTTGGGCTCTGGATACACCCCACTCCATATCTGATGCATCGTCACTGGTGGCTGTTCCCACTTCATCCAACCCCTTCTCTAACACTGCAACCCTCCAGCTCTGACTCTCCCTGCCCACTATGCTTCCCACCACTTTAGCTCTCTTCCTCGGTCCTCCTCTACTCACTTAACCCTGAGCATCCCTTTCCAAACATCCCCTTCCTCTTCAAAAGCAAGTAACACACAAATATATAAACAATCATGGAAGACAGGGACAGAACTACACTGCCACGCACATTATCTGTAGGTGATAGAATCACAGAAATGTAAGGCTGGAAAGGACCTCGAGAGGTCAGAAAGTCCAGCCCCCTGCCTGAGGCAGGGCTAAGTAAACCTAGACCATCCTTGACAGGGCTGGTCCAACCTGTTCTTAAACACCTCCAAGGATGGGGATTCCACAACTTCCCTTGGAAGTCTGTTCCGGAGCTTAACTGCCTTTAGAGTTAGAAAGTGTTTCCTAATATCTAACCTAAATTTTCCTTGCTGCAGATTAAGCCTATTACTTTGTATCCTACCTTCAGTGGACATGGAGAAGAGTTGATCACAGTCCTCTCTATAACAGCCTTTAACATGCTTGAAGACACATCAGATCCCCCTTTAGTCTTCTTATTTTCAAGACTAAAAATGTCTAGGCTTTTTTTTTTTTTTTTTTTTTTTTTTTTTTTTTTTTTTTTTTTTTTAAACCTTTCCTCAGAGGTTTGCAAAACCTGACCTTTTATCATCTGCTCTCCTCTGGACTCTCTCCAGTTGATCCACAATTTTCCTAAAATGTGGTGCCCCAAATTGGACCCAATACTCCAGCTGAGGCCTCACCACTACCGAACAGAATGGGACAATTACCTCCCATGTCTTATATATGATACTCCTGTCAATACACCCCAGAAGGATATTAGCCTTTTTTCGCAACTGCATCACATTGTTGACTCGTATTCAATTTGCGATCTACTATAATCCCCAGATCCCTTTCAGCAGTATAACCCCATAGCTAGTGTGTTAGCAGACCATCCAATTGGAGGATTTTGGCACTAAAACCCCTCTCTCCAGAAGGCAGTTCAGGTTTTCTCTTCCTCAATTCTGAATACTAATTCATCCAGGAGCTTAAGTTATTTGTTCATATTTTGGTAGCATCTAGAACCTCAACCCCAGCTAGATTTAGGGCCCCATTGTACTGGGCACAATGCAAATGCACAGTAAAAGATGACTCCTGCCCCACAGAGTTTACAGCTTTATTAAGACAAGATGCAATGAGTGGGTTTTACAAAAAAAAAAAACCCTAGAGGTAGGCCAAAGGAAGTGGTAAAAAGAAAATGCATCTCATTGACCATGCACAGCTTGATGGTTTCAAATTTATTTGTAACTTATCAGGAGGAAGAAAACCCCAACACATCAGAGTCTTGACCAGCCATCTATCTAGCTATTATCAGATGACAGTTGCCTGGAGGCATCATCCAGGAAATTGATTTTGAATAAAGATTTGAAGGAAGAGGGGTTAGCACGTGCAATTAAGGCACTGGTCTAGGACTCCAGAAATTTAAGTTTAATTCCTGGCTTCACAACAGACTTCCTGTGGGTCCCTGAGCAAGTTCCTTAGTCCCTCTGGATCTCAATTCCTCATCTGTAAAAAGAGGACAATACTACTTTTCTTTCTCTTTCCCTATGACTTTGTCTATTTTGAGTGTAAGTTCTTTGAAGCAGGGCGAACCATTACTATGCGCATCTACAGCATCCAGCAAAATGGAATCCTGAACTCATCTGAGAACTCTAGATGCTACCAAAATACAAATAATAATCAGCTTGCTTTTTAAAATGTTTGTGCACGCTTAGAGCACAGCCAGCCACATATTTTGCATCTGTAATTTTGAAATTAAGGATGCCAGACATATTGGGGTACTACCCCCTACACATACCATATAGAACAGGGGCGGGCAAACTTTTTGGCCTGAGGGCCGCATCAGATTTCTGAAATTGTATGGAGGGCCAGTTAGGAGAGGCTGTGCCTCCCCAAACAGCCAGGCATGGCCCAGCCCCCGCACCCTATCTGACCCCCACCCTGCTTTTCGCCCCGACAGCACCCCCCCAGGACTCCTGCCTCATCCAACCCCCCATTCCCTGGTGGACCCCTGCCCCATCCACCCGCCCTGCTCTCTGTCCCTTAACTGCCCCCAAACCCCGTGCCCCATCCAACCCCCCCTCTCCTTCCTGACTGCCCCTCCGGGACCCCTGCCCCATCAGACACCCTGCCCCTAACTGCCCCCGGCCACCCCATCCAACCCCCCCATCCTTCCTGACTGCCCCCCCAGACTCCTGCCCCATCTACCCCCCACTCCCTGTCCCCTGACCACCCCCCGGAACCCCCGCCCCTGACTGCCCCCATCCTTCCTGACTCCCCCCCGGGGACCCCTGCTCCCATTCAACCCCCGTTTCCTACCCTCTGACTGCCCTGACCCCATCCACACCCCTGTCCCCTGACCACCACCCCAAACTCCCCTGCCCTCTATCCAACCTCCCCCCAACCCCCCGCTTCCTGTCCCCTTACCGTGCTGTCTGGAGTACCGGTGGCTGGTGGTGCGACTGCACCACGACAAGCAGACGTGTCGCACATTACAGAGCACAGGGTCAGGCCAGGCTCTGTGGCTGTGCTTCTCCAGGAGCTTGCTGCTCTGCCGCCCAGAGCATTGCGTCGGCGGCACAGAGAACTGAGGCTGCGGGAGAGGGAGGACAGCAGGGGTGGTGCCAGGGGCGAGCTTCCCGGGCCAGGAGCTCAGGGGCCGGGAAGAATCTTCCTGCGGGCCGGATGTGGCCCGTGGGCCGTAGTTTGCCCAAGTCTGATATAGAACTTATTTTTTTGCAGCAATCCAAGATCACATTCTAATCAAGCAAAATTCACTGGGACAATTTCCAAGTCCCATAATCACAAGGTTTGTTACAATATCTGGAACTACACGGAGCCTAATCAAGCCAAAGACAAGCTGGCCAAACAGCTGCCATACTGCCTGAAGTGCTACCAAAGTACTGAACACACACCTGGGAGGGATCTTACTCTTGTCAAAAAAGTTGGACACTCAATTCCGATCAGTAAAATCCTGAAGAAGCAAGCAAAAAATTCACAGCAAACCCAACACAACAGAGGAAACACATGTTGCTCAAATCAACATTCCTTGTGTAGAGGGCTTGCTGCAAATCACAAGTGTACGTATTAGCAGCAGCTGCTCTGCGGACAGACAACACAATCCCCCTTTTAATAAAGGATCAGAGGCAGCCTGTAGTCAGTGCTCTAACAACAATCAACGAACTGTGGTCAGAGGGGCTTTAATGGAGCTGGGAGGGTAAACAGTGAAACTTTTAAAGGCAGCCTTAACATGGCAACCGACAGCTTATAAATATGAACTATAGTCACAAGAATAGAGTACAAAATGCTTCCCTGCACTCAACCATGACTGCTGTTTAAAGTGGAGTGTTATAGGAAGGAATCAGGTATCATTTGGCTAAACAACTAAGCCCTGGACAGATACGAAAGCTATCAGTAAACAGGTCAGTTACACATCTTACCCCGTTCAAGGCCTCAGCAGGAAACACACCCCTCCCAACACACCCTTACACACAGTCATGCACCTGTTCAACTGAAAATGGTTTGGAGGTCAATCCTAAACCTGACTCCACTAGCTGTATGATGATTCATATTGCAATTCACTGGGATGCAAATCGCAATCCGCCTCACTGCTGAGAAGTCTTTTCCTAGCAAACACTCCAAATCATCTTCTACAGCAAGTAATCCCTCCTACATGTACAGAATCAAGGATGTACCTTAGGCTTTAATAGTAAATCTAGGTTAGAGTAATCCTAAAGAGGAGAAATAAAATCGTGTAAATTTGGTTTAAGTATTCTGCAGAGAGCAAAGCAAGCAAAGAGAGTGAGTACTGGGGTATTTTAAGCTATCACAGACACAGACTACACACATGTGGCTTTGGAACATTAAGCAAACAAAAATTGCAGACATTAAATATGGATGGAATAATGGCTATTTTATCCAACTCCTAGTTAACCAAGGACTGCCTCCTGACAGTGTACACCAGGCACTGTTTCTCCCACTTATTTTTAAAAAACCCACTCCTCCCCAACAGTATCCCGATATTTGTGAAACCTTTAGAAAAATACAGGCTTGCACTGTACTAACATTCAACACCATCAATGACCTTTACCATAGGAGTAAGTTATATTTTTATCATATAATAAATATGCTAGTTTACATCCACTCTCTGAGCTATCAACAGTCAGCTAAGAACTGATCAATCAGGGACATCTGTACACACACAGTGCCTTCAAGAAGCTGAAAGCAACAATGAAGACCCTAAAGCATACATACAAATGCAGCAAGTGTAACAGATCTGGGAAGAAGACAAAAAATGTCTCGATGATGCACTGAAAAGTACAGAATCATTTATGTAAGCCTCCACTGCCTATACCAGGGGTGGCCAAACCGCAGCTTGTGAGTTGCATGGGGCTCTTTACAGTTAAAATGTGGCTTGCACACCCTCCCCCCACCACATTCTCTACCTATCAGACTGGTGGGGTGGGAGAGCTCAGGGCTTCTGCTCTATGGCAGGGTGGTAGGGCTAAGGGCTTGTCTTCTGCTCAGTGGGGCGGTGGGTCTCGGGGTGTCAGCCCTATGGGGCATGCCTGCCAGGGCTTGGGGCTTGAGCAGGAGCAGGGCTGAAGCCCTGAGCCCTGGCAGGTGCCTCCCCAGGGCTGAAGCCCCGAGCCCCAGCAGGCATGCCCCGGCTCTCAAACTTCTGAAGATTGTTGTATGCGGCTCAGAGGGTTGGTAAACTTGGCCACCCCTGATCTATACAATACATGCGGTAGCTCAAATACAATTGGACATGAAGTTGCATCACTTTTCTCAATTTTACCGCGGAGTCTCTATGGAATGAAGCAACCCCTACAGAAAACATGCTGTATTTCAAAAGGAAAAACTAGAACGCAATATTCAAAAATAAACCTCCAAAAAGTTACAAGTTCTAGGCCCAGCCCTGTCGCTCACTCACCTCTGACATCTTGAGAAAGTCACTTCACCTCCCTGTGCCTCCGTTTCTTCATCTGTTCAATAGGGGGCCATACTTTCCAATCTCACTGGAGCGTTCTGAAGATTAGAGTTTGCAAAGGGTGATGATGATGAAAGAGTACTTACTATCCCAGGGATGCTGTGCAAAAGTTATCCCCTGCCAAAAATAACAAAAAACACCACCAAGTAGTTCTAGATCGGGGTGGCCAACCTATGGTTCCAGAGCCACATGCAACTCTTCAGAAGTTAATTGCGGCTCCTTGCATAGGCGCCGACTCCGGGGCTGGAGGTACAGGTGCCAACTTTCCAATGTGCCTGGGGGTGCTCACGGCTCAACCCCTGGCTCTGCTCTAGGCCCCAACCCCACTCCACTCCTTCTCCCAAGGCCCTGGCCCCTTCCCCCGAGTCTGTTGTGCCCTTGCTCCTCCTCCTTCCCCTCCACCCCGCAAGCCTCCTGCACACCACAAAACAGCTGATCGTGGCGGGCGGTAGGCGGAGGGATGGAGGGTTAGGTGCTGATCAGCAATGTTGCTGGCAGGTGGGAGACACTGGGGGTGGGTGGGAGAGCTGACGGGGGGCTGCTGATGTTTTACTGTGGCTCTTTAGCAATGAACATTGGTAAATTCTGGCTCCTTCTCAGGCTCAGGTTGGCCACCCGTTCTAGATTCTTCTCTTCCATTTTAGCCCCAATGGGTATATGGAGCTAGGAAACATAATGGAGTCAACAGGTTCCAATGGGACATTTGTTTGCCCTATCAGTACATGCCAGCAACTTGGGATAGCCAGGCTGCTTTCTTTTTGGATAACCATTTTACAATAGGACTAAAAAGGATGATCTTGTGCTTAAAGCAACAGACGGACTCAGGAGATCTGGGTTTAATTTGTGGTTCTTCAACAGACTTCCTGCATGATAAATTCCTCAGACAAGTCATTTTGCTCTCCGTGTGCCTCAGTTCCCCATCTGTAAAACAGAAATAATGCCTCCCTTCTCTCACCCTTTGTCTCTCTTGCCTATTCAGATACAGACAATCCCTATACTACAGAGTTTAAAATGTGCATGGGTACTCCATCTAGCAGTAAGGGGCCTCAAACCTGTTTGAGGCCTCGGGGTACTACCAAAGAATCACAGAATATCAGGGTTGGAAGGGACCTCAGGAGGTCATCTAGTCCAACCCTCTGCTCAAAGCAGGACCAATCCCCAATATTTGACCCAGATCCCTAAATGGCCCCTTCAAGGATTGAACTCACAACCCTGGGTTTAGCAGGCCAATGCTCAAACCACTGAGCTATCCCTCCCCACCATAAGACAAACGGGTGGGAAGGAGGAATCTCTGGTGCTTGTCTTGTCTTCACAGCTTGAAATATTTAATTATAAAGATTGTAGCTACATTCCTAGAAAGAGAATTGTTTAAAAAAAAAAAAAAAAGAGTATCTTAATTTTTCTTTTCAATTTAGTCCCAAGATTCCACATTATAAAGGTATTTGGGGTTTTCACCATAAAATATTGTATTTACAAACACTCCCCCCCACTCCCGCATCTTTCCACATAAGCCTTTACATCTAGTGCCCCTATATCGTGTTTCCAAGTTCTTTCTTCCTCTCCTCACCAGCAGTTAAGGCGATGTCCTAATTTCACCTGCCTCCCAATTGGGATTAGACTGCCAATGTCATTACATGATAAAATTATGGAATGACAGCACATTCCATTGACTATTTAAATTAATATCTGGAAAATATTTAATCTCTACTACATACTAGAATTTATTTCAGCCTGGTGGATTACACCAGGGAAGTAAGTTTACCAGAGGGTGTTTCGTTTAGAAAACTCTGGGAGACAGCTGGGTACAGTGTGTTGGGTTTTTTGCACAAACTCTGGCTGCCTTATAATCAGGGATTTCTCCTTCACTGGAGACCATCTGTCACCAAATGAGGTCTGGATATAGCCTTACACAGAGGGGCACACAGGAAAGATCTACTGATGTCGTTAGCTCCATCTCCAGACTTGTCAAGCTTTATGGTCATGTGCTAGCGTTCCTGTGAGCATTGCAGCCAGCTATTTGAGACTACTAATGCTCAAGGTCCAACCCCACAGGTGATTCTGAATTGCAGGACTACTAAAGAAAATGAAGCATAAGGGGTGTATCTGCACTACCCTTGTGTTTCTCAGCAAGTCCCATCGTCTCTAGCTGAGGTGCAGCTCCACCCATGCAAGCAATAGTAGGAGCTCCAGCTACCATCCTTTAACCACCCCGTTCAGATCAGATCTAGACAACAAAGGGATCAGAACAAAACTAAGTGCCATTGTCTAACATTTCCATTGCCACACTGGAGCTAGCAAAAAGTTGGGATATTTTGAGAAACAAAAGCCTAGCACAGACACGACTGAAGAGGATAAAGTTGAAAACAGCAGACAGTGACGGATAAAGATGTCAGATTAGTCTTAACTACATCATAAATGGAGAGTGACCCATTGCTCTAACCTATTTTTCATCGTTGTCTGGACACTGACCCACTCAAACTTCTGAAGTGGTCCTTGAAAGCAGTGGCACCCCTGACCATCCCCCACTCCCCTCCTCCTTTTTGCCATAAATTCCCTCAGAGGACAGCTTTTCAGGCCCCATCCATGCATTTTTTTAAACAGCGTCTTCAATCCAGTTGTTTAAAACAAAGGCACCCTCAGAGGAGATAGATGCTGAGAGACAGTTATATCATAGCTGTGAAGCGAGAGCTCCCAAAGTGATTGTTTTCAAGAGCGGCATCTCCACACTGAATGCAGTGTCATCAAGTGTCTCTTTAGCGTTTTCTGCCAGCACAGTCAAAAGGAATAAGAGCCATGTGAATCGCAGTACAGTGCCAAGTTAGTTAATATCATCACAAATATACAAAGAAATGGGTTATCCCAAATTGTGCATCAGCTCTCACAAGGGGACACTCTAAGTTAGGCCAAATTAAAATTAAAAAAAAAAAAAAGTTTTAAAGTAAAACCAGGTCCCTTAACTGCAATTTTGGTTTTTCATAATAATGATGATCTGCTGCTCTTCCCAATTACTGTTGGGTCTCAATGATCAGAGGCAGCTACCAAGGTTTCTGGATACCACCCACTCCCTCCCCAATGCATTTCCAGTTCTCTCTCTCTCTCTCTCTCTCTCTCTCTCACACACACACACACTCACAAACACACAGAGCCTGGTGGCACTGCCTACATGAGCGACAGGAAATATCACCAAAACCAAAAATTAACGACTGGGTAACAGGTCAGTGAAATACACATACATGCAGGCCCAAAAGCAAAAAACGCGAACTCAAATCTCTCTCTTTCTTCCAAACACAACCCTGTTAAATATACTTGTGTTGGCAGATATAAAATATTAGCACAGGGTGGGGCTGCCCAGAGCAGTGAAATCCCTATTATGAAAAACCAAAATGACAAGGAAAGAAACTAATTTTACTTTTTGCAGACACTGCTACTCTGGCCAGTTACTGCTAGGAAGTATCAAGTGGGGAACAAACATCCTCCCAACGAAGGAAGGAAATGAGACAGAGTAGGAGAGGTGAGAATAAAGTAAACACACACACCCAGGTGAAAGTCAACTGTAAGATTTAATTTTTCTTTTTCGCTGTTAAACAATAAAATACCATTTATTTTAAATATTTTTGGATGTTTACTACACTTTCAAATATATTAATTTCAATTACAATACAGAATACAAAGTATACAGTACTCACTTTTTATTACAAATATTTGCACTGTAAAAGACAAAAAATATTTTTCAATTCACCTCATATAAGTACTGTAGTGCAATCACTTTACCATGAAAGTTAAACATACAAATATAGCATTATGTACAAAAAAACTGCATTCAAAAATAAAACAAATGTAAAAAACCTTAGAGCCTTCAAGTCCACTCAGTCCTACTTCTTGGTCAGCCAATCACTCAGACAAACAAGGTTGGTTACAATTTGCAGGAGATAATGCTGCCTAATTCTTGTTTGCAATGTCACCTGAAAGTGAGAACAGGCGTTCACAGGGCACTACTGCAACGTCAGCTACAAGATATTTACGTGCCAGATGAGCTAAAGATTCATATGTCCCTTCATGCTTCAACCACCATTCCAGGGGACGTTTGTCCATGCTGATGATGGGTTCTGCTTGATAACAATCCAAAGCAGAACGGACTGATGCATGTTTTAGAGTAGCAGCCGTGTTAGTCTGTATTCGCAAAAAGAAAAGGAGTACTTGTGGCACCTAAGAGACTAAAATTTATTTGAGCATAAGCTTTCGTGAGCTACAGCTCACTTCATCGGATGCATTTTTGCATCACTTCATCGGACTGATGCATGTTCATGTTCATCATCCGAGTCAGATGCCACCAGCAGAAGGTGAATTTTCTTTTTTGTTGGTGGTTCGGGTTCTGTAGTTTTCACATCAGAATGTTGCTCTTTTAAGACTTCTAAAAGCAAGCTCCACACCTCATCCCTCTCAGATTTTGGACAGAACTTCAGATTCTTAAACCTTGGGTAGAGTGCTGTAGCTATTTTTAGAAATCTCACATCGGTACCCTTTTTGCATTTTGTCAAATCTGCTGTGAAAGTGTACTTAAAATGAACAACATGTTCTGGGTCATCATCCGAGACTGTTATAACATGAAATATATGCAGAATGCGGGTAAAACAGAGCAGGAGACATACAATTCTCCCCCCAAGGAATACAGTCGCAAATTTAATTGACACATTTTTCTAACGAGCATCATCAGCATGGAAGCACGTCCTCTGGAATGGTGGCCGAAGCATGAAGGGGCATAAGAATGTTTAGCATATTTGGCATGTAAATACCTTGCAACACCGGCTACAAAAGTGCCATGCGAACGCCTGTTCTCACTTTCAGGTGACATTGTAATAAGAAGCAGACAATAGTATCTCCCATCAATGTAAACAAAATTGTTTGTCTTAGCGATTGGCAGAAGAAGAAGTAGGACTGAGTGGACTTGTAGGCTGTAAAGTTTTACACTGTTTTGTTTTTGAGTGCAGTTATGTAAGCAAAACAAATCTGCATTTGTAAGTTACACTTTCAGAATAAAAAGAGATTGCACTACAGTACTTTATGAGGTGAACTGAAAAGTACTATTTCCTTTGTTTATCATTTTTACAGTGCAAATATTTGTAATAAAAATAATATAAAGTGAGCATTGTGCACTTTGTATTTGTGTTATAATTGAAATCAAATATTGAAAATGTAAAAAGACATCCAAAAATATTTAATAAATTTCAATTGGTATTCATTTGTTATAAGTGTGATTAATTGCGATTAATTTTTTAATCGTGATTAATCTTTTTGAGTTAATCATGAGTTACCTGCGATTAACTGACAACCCTAAAAAAAAAAAATTAGATGTTTCACTGAATGTAACTGGGAGCAAAATATGTACTGAGATTTGTACTAACTACATAAAAGAACCCCCCCAGCCTCCAGGCTGTGGGGCCCTTGACAAACTCTTCGAAAGATCACTCATCCCAACAGGATGAGGAAGTGAAGTCTTTGTAGGAGCACCAAGACTTCCAAGCTGCTTTGTGAATTTAAGTGGTGGAAGTTTTTCTGGAGTTTAGCCAGAAATCCAGGATATCTCAGTGGTAGATGGATCTCTTAAAGTACAGCTATTCATGTCGTAGGTGGTGAGTTTCTAGTTGAGAGAAACTCAACTAGAAATCTCAAAGAAACTGCGGAACCACCTGATCAACATCCTCTACAGCAAACAGGGAAAGATTAAGAATGAGCTCTCAAAACTGGATACTCTCATCAAGAACCAACCTTCCACACAAACTTCCTCGTGGCTGGACTTTACAAAAACTAGACAAGCCATTTACAACACACACTTTGCTTCTCTACAAAAGAAAAAGGACACTAAGCTATCTAAACTACTATATGCCACAAGGGGCCACAACAATGGTTCCCGTAACCCACCCAGCAATATTGTTAATCTATCCAACTATACTCTTAGCCCAGCAGAAGAATCTGTCCTATCTCGGGGCCTCTCCTTTTGCCCCTCCACCCCCACGAACATGATACAGTTCTGTGGTGACCTAGAATCCTATTTTCGATGTCTCCGACTCAAGGAATATTTCCAACACACCTCTGAACAACATATTAACCCACAGAGACCTTCCTGCCAACACTACAAAAAGAAGGATTCTGGGTGGACTCCTCCTGAAGGTCGAAACAGCAGCCTGGATTTCTACATAGAGTGCTTCCGCCGACGTGCACGAGCTGAAATTGTGGAAAAGCAGCATCGCTTACCCCATAACCTCAGCCATGCAGAACACAGTGCTATCCACAGCCTCAGAAACAACTCTGACATCATAATCAAAAAGGCTGACAAAGGAGGTGCTGTCGTCATCATGAATAGGTCGGAGTATGAACAAGAGGCTACCACGCAGCTCTCCAACACCACTTTCTACAAGCCATTACCCTCTGATCCCACTGAGAGTTACCAAAAGAAACTACAGCATTTGCTCAAGAAACTCCCTGAAAAAGCACAAGAACAAATCCGCACAGACACACCCCTAGAACCCAGACCTGGGGTATTCTATCTGCTACCCAAGATCCATAAACCTGGAAATCCTGGACGCCCCGTCATCTCAGGCATTGGCACCCTGACAGCAGGATTGTCTGGCTATGTAGATTCCCTCCTCAGGCCCTTTGTTACCAGCACTCCCAGCTATCTTCGAGACATCACTGACTTCCTGAGGAAACTGCAGTCCATTGGTGATCTTCCTAAAAACACCATCCTAGCCACTATGGACGTAGAAGCCTCTACACCAACATTCCACACAAAGATGGGCTACAAGCCGTCAGGAACAGTATCCCCGATACTGTCACGGCTAACGTGGTGGCTGAACTTTGTGACTTTGTCCTCACCCATAACTATTTCACATTTGGGGACAATGTATACCTTCAAATCAGCGGCACTGCGATGGGTACCCGCATGGCCCCACAGTATGCCAACATTTTTAAGGCTGACTTAGAACAACGCTTCCTCAGCTCTCGTCCCCTAATGCCCCTACTCTACTTGCGCTACACTGATGACATCTTCATCATCTGGACCCATGGAAAAGAAGCTCTTGAGGAATTCCACCATGATTTCAACAATTTCCATCCCACCATCAACCTCAGTCTGGACCAGTCCACACAAGAGATCCACTTCCTGGACACTACGGTGCTAATAAGCGATGGTCACATAAACACCACCCTATATCGAAAACCTACTGACCGCTGTTCCTACCTACATGCCTCTAGCTTTCATCCAGATCATACCACTCGATCCATTGCCTACAGCCAAGCTCTACGATATAACCGCATTTGCTCCAACCCCTCAGACAGAGACAAACACCTACAAGATCTCTCTCATGCATTCCTACAACTACAATACCCACCTGCTGAAGTGAAGAAACAGATTGACAGAGCCAGAAGAGTACCCAGAAGTCACCTACTACAGGACAGGCCCAACAAAGAAAATAACAGAATGCCACTAGCCATCACCTTCAGCCCCCAACTAAAACCTCTCCAACGCATCATCAAGGATCTACAACCTATTCTGAAGGACGACCCATCACTCTCACAGATCTTGGGAGACAGGCCAGTCCTTGCTTACAGACAGCCCCCCAATCTGAACAAATACTCACCAGCAACCACACACCACACAACAGAACCACTAACCCAGGAACCTATCCTTGCAACAAAGCCCGTTGCCAACTCTGTCCACATATCTATTCAGGGGATACCATCATAGGGCCTAATCACATCAGCTACACTATCAGAGGCTCGTTCACCTGCGCATCTACCAATGTGATATATGCCATCATGTGCCAGCAATGCCCCTCTGCCATGTACATTGCCCAAACTGGACAGTCTCTACGTAAAAGAATGAATGGACACAAATCAGACGTCAAGAATTATAACATTCAAAAACCAGATGGAGAACACTTCAATCTCTCTGGTCACTCGATCACAGACCTAAGAGTGGCTATACTTCAACAAAAAAGCTTCAAAAACAGACTCCAAGGAGAGACTGCTGAATTGGAATTAATTTGCAAACTGGATACAATTAACTTAGGCTTGAATAGAGACTGGGAATGGATGAGTCATTACACAAAGTAAAACTATTTCCCCATGTTATTTCTCCCCCCCACCCCACCCCCCACTGTTCCTCTGATATTCTTGTTAACTGCTGGAATTAGCCTACCTTGCTTGTCACCATGAAAGGTTTTCCTCCTTTCCCCCCCTGCTGCTGGTGATGGCTTATCTTAAGTGATCACTCTCCTTACAGTGTGTATGATAAACCCATTGTTTCATGTTCTCTGTGTGTGTATATAAATCTCTCCTCTGTTTTTTCCACCAAATGTATCCGATGAAGTGAGCTGTAGCTCACGAAAGCTTATGCTCTAATAAATTTGTTAGTCTCTAAGGTGCCACAAGTACTCCTTTTCTTTTTGCGAATACAGACTAACACGGCTGCTACTCTGATAGTTGAGAGAGAAGACCCTTGGTGAAGGAGTACTAAGATAACTGGGATTACTCATGGACTAAACTGCAACATCTACTTTGACTGGGGGAATCTAGAGTCTCTGCAGCCAGTGGGGAATCTTCAGAAAGACTGATGGTTGGTCCCCACTGAATTTTCTGCCCACTTTTCTTATCAAAGGGAATGAAGTAAAGGTGGATTCTTGAAAGATCATCCAGGGTAACAAGAAGGCAGCCACATTCCACACTTGTGGATTCAAAAAGAATTATTTGGGGGAAGTTCTCTAGCCTACGTTATACAGGAAGTCAGACTAGATGATAACAGTGGCCCCAGAATCTGCAAACCAGTGCAGAGAGCAAAAACTCGAGTCTGTCCTATTAGGCCTGGTTGTGAATGTTAACTTGGAGAAGGAGCCATCTGAAACACGATCCTCAAACAAAAAGAAAAGGAGTACTTGTGGCACCTTAGAGACTAACAAATTTATTTGAGCATAAGCTTTCGTGAGCTACAGCTCACTTCATCGGAAATGCATCCGATGAAGTGAGCTGTAGCTCACGAAAGCTTATGCTCAAATAAATTTGTTAGTCTCTAAGGTGCCACAAGTACTCCTTTTCTTTTTGCGAATACAGACTAACACGGCTGCTACTCTGAAACCTGTGATCCTCAAACAGCAGTTCTCAAACTTTAGCAACCAAGGACCCCCATTTTGATTTAAATTTTTTTTGCAGATCTCCTCCCCTGCCCCCCCACACAGCCCCAGGCCCCACCCTTCCTCTTCCTGCCCCTGTCCACCCCTGCCTTTCATCTTCCCTGCCTCTTTCCGCCCCTGCCCCAAGCACACCTCCTCCCCCTCCCTCCTGCATTCTGGGGAACAGCTGTTTAAGGTATGCAGGAGGCACTGGGAGGGAGAGGAAGGAGTTGATCAGCAGGGGCTGCTGGCCCTGGACACTATTCCACTCCCTCCACCGAGCGCACCCCGTCCCTGCTCCTCTCTCTGCCATGCAGGAGGGGCTGGTAGGGAGTGGGAGGAGTTGATCAGCAGGGCCCAGGGCCCCGGGCCCCTGGAGTACCCTTGCAGACCAGAAACACTACTCTAAAAGATTTTGAGTTCCCATTCTGCTACTGGCGTTTGGCCAGTTAGTCTTCCCTTGAAGAGGTGCAGTTCTGACTGTGCTGCCTTATTTCTCTAGACATGACAGAATCCTCTGACTTCAGAGCTCCTGCTTTAATTCTCCACTGGCGGTTCAAGGAAGCAGCCATGGCGCTTTTGTTGCTTTCTATGGTGGCGTTCCAATGGATCTGCAGGAAGAGGCTGTGTTTCTGACAATCCGCAGCCCCCAGAAAGTTGATGCATGTGATGGGAGCAACGATGTGAGAGCCCCCACTTGGACACTCAGGCAATCTGATGAGTCCCGGGGTGCTGTGAACATTTCTGCCCCTTTTGTTTGTCTGAGAAGTTGTCCTGGAAGGCCTAAATAATGACTGGCTCTAGAAATAGCAGGCAGGCAGACTGGCTGGCAAAGACTGCAAAAGCCCAGTCATCCTACTTGGAAAATTCCCCAGATGCTGACAAGAGGGGGAGGGGTTACTAGGTCAATGCTGCATGTGGGGCTTGGGAACAGGAATAAGCAGCCCTCTAAAGTGCTCCTACAAGCAACAGCCAATGAGGAAGCACTTGGAGAGAGACTGTGGTTGCTAAATAAAAGCTCCAGTTCCACTCAAAAAAACCTGGTGCAAAAAGAGAAAAACCAGTAAGCCAAATTCTGGAGAAAGAGGAGAGGGAAAAGAATACACAATGGCCTGTAAGAAGCAGTTTTCAGAGAGGGCAAAGGAGAAACCACTGTTTACTGCAGCAGAAGCAGTAGCGTGGCGTTCACACTGGCAGTGCAACTAGTGAGCTCACTGCGAGCATATCTGACACAGAAACAGACTAAGACAGCAGCAGCAGAGACAAATGCAATTTTGTTATAATGTGCTGAGCGTGTTTAACCTCCCTCCTGCACATCACCCCAACAGTAGCTTGTGGGCCCAGCCAGCCTGGCTGTAACCCTGTGAATTGCAGAGTCACCAAGGAATGGGATTTCGCTAGGCTTTGCTTAACCCTTAGAAGATGGCCACTAAGCATGCTCAGAAATGGTTTTTCAGCTTAACTCTTTGATTTGTAAGTAATTTGCTAAGCCAAGGTCTAACTTCTCAATAAGGGCTGTTCACATACATAATATTTTTAAGTGGGGACATGGGGAAAGGTATTTTTGAGTAATTAAAAAAAATGGTAGGTTTCAGAGTAGCAGCCGTGTTAGTCTGTATTTGCAAAAAGAAAAGTGAGCTGTAGCTCACTGAAAGCTTATGCTCAAATAAATTTGTTAGTCTCTAAGGTGCCACAAGTACTCCTTTTCTTTTTGCGAATACAGACTAACAAGGCTGCTACTCTGAAATCTATTCTTTGTGAAGACTATTAGGAGCTGAACTCTGGAAGGAAAGTCAAACAAAGAATAGTAAGTAAACAGACTTCCACTTCAAGATTGCAATGACTCATTGCAAACAAGGAATAGAAAGCAAAATCTGAAAGTAAAAATAATACACCTTGATTTTTTTTTTTAATGTTAGTTGTAACTAGTGAGCAGAATCAGAACTCCAAAGCTGACATTACTAGCCAAACAATTTAGATCTGAGTACCTGGAACACATGGAATAGATAAATAGCGAGCATGAAAAAGCATACAATGCGTTTGAAATTAACTGAACTCCCAAACTTCCCACTCGCCTCCCCAATGTGTAAAGAGATGTCTGAATTTGCCACCTAAATTAAGAAACGTATTCCATGCAGTTCTCAAAACAGATCTAGTCTGCAATTAAATTTGGGCTGGAATGAAGACATTGCTTTCCATTTATGGGAAATAATGGAGATTACTAATTTCATAGCTCATAACAGAAGAGCTCAAGTGAAAGGGTCTCCGAATAGAGTCTTACAATAAAACAAGTGGACAAGTCTCAGAAGATTTGCACCAACAGCAGATACTTTTGAGACATCTTATTGTCAAATAGCAGAACAGTCTTCAAAATGGGTATTTTCTCCTTTTTGTGCCAACTCCAGTTCACATTAATGGGAACTATGCGTGTCTAGCCACAAGAGTATAAACCTCGGTTTATAGAGAAGCATGTGACTGCGGAACAGAATGACAGTGTCCTGCTCTTTGGCACCCTTCATCATTGTATAGAATGACAAACCACTTTTATCCATTCTTTGTGAAAAGTCATATGTTCTGAGCTCCACAGCCCTGCTAAATTACCACACTGTCGCTGAGAGAAAACTGCCTTTAGAAGCACCACCACATACCTAAATAAGCGTTCCTTCTTGCTCCCATTGAGATTAACAGCAGTGCTGGGACTGACTTAAATGGGAGGAGGACTGGAGCACGTCAACTCTTTCCAATGTTAAGATAAAGTTAATTTTTCCACTGTCAATTCATGAACTATGAAAAGCCAAGTTATAATTATTCACAGAGGAAGTAGTCCCATACTTAGGGACCTAACCTAGGAGATGCAAGTTCAATTCCCTGCTCCATCACAGACTTCCGATATCTCTAAGATAAAGGAAATGGGGGATATATGAGGGTATATAGGTACCATAGAGGGATACAAAGCTCCCCCTCCACAAGGCACTGCCAAACAAAAATACATACACTATAAAGCCTTAACATAATAACCAGCCACCCACGCACCCTTGCTTCAAATCAGTTTTAACAGAGGAAGTTCACTTTCTTTCTGTCTATATAAACTGCTTTATCTGTGGAATTTGTCCAATAGTTCCCACTTTTTACACCAGAGATGGGCACTTCCAGCGGTGACCAAAAGGATTTCTCTGTGTCCATGTGTGTAATATTGATCACAAGGTGCATATCAAGATAGAATTATGATTCTGTTTTGACATATATCTTGTGTTTCCCACTCTGGATCAACTGGACTGTGTTGGGAGGAATTCAGAGCAGAATCACGCTTTACATAATAATTAATTTTGGAAGCTCTTTTGGGGTTCATTTGCCTAAAAGTTGCTACATGAAATGCATGCTCATGCTAACCAATTAAAAACAGTCATCATCGATCACAAAAATATTTGAGAAGAGTTAGACAACATGATTAAAAATAGGACTTTCCTAATCAAGATCAATCAATCAGGTAAGGTATTATTAATATCTATAGGAGGGATAAAGAGTTTGCTGCTGTGCCTGAAGAGCATACAAGTTTGAGCCTTTAGTGAAAAGCTTTCAGCTACCCATCACCTCCAACTAGATTTCAATTCTAAATACAAGTGCCCTTTCCAAACACCTCCACCCAGGGACTTGGTACTGTTGCTTACTGCCATTAACTAAAAATATAGAAACCAAGAGACCCTAGACACAAGTAATAAGTACCCAAGTGCAACAGAGAAAACAATTAGTGTGTGTGTTAAATATTATTTCTAATAATTTTCAAGTTATTAATAATATGCATGTAAACTTGGCGTGTCATCCAAGGATCTGAAAGCACTTTACAAACATTGACTAATCTCCAAGCTCTGCTGTAAGATAAAGAGGCATGATACCCCCTTTACACATTCATCAGAAGCAGAATTTTCAGACAACTTGCCAAAGGTTACACAGAATATCAGTGACAGACTGAAATCGTATCTGAGCAGTGGTTCTCAAAGTTTTGTACTGGTGACCCCTTTCACGTAGCAAGCCTCTGAGTGCGACCCCTCCTTATCAATTAAAAACACTTTTAAATATATTTAACACCATTATAAATGCTGGAGGTGAAGCAGTGTTTGGGATAGAGGCAGACAGCTCGCGACCCCGCACATAATAACCTCGCGACCCCCAGTTTGAGAACCCCTGTGTTTGAGCATGTCAAATCCTAGTGACTAACAAATTTATTTGAGCATAAGCTTTCGTGAGCTACAGCTCACTTCATTGAAGTGCCACAAGTACTCCTTTTCTTTTTGCGAATACAGACTAACACGGCTGCTACTCTGAAACCTGTCAAATCCTAGTGTTCACCTTAACCACTAGACAACATTCCTACACACTGTCCCCTAGTCTGTTCCTCCTCATCATCCATTTTATTACATTGCTGGTCCTATTCGATAAACTACGATTTCTTTCCTGCATCATCTGGCAGACCATTCTTATTTTCTTCCACGTTTTTTGTTGTTTCTTGATGAACTGTTGGGAACTATTGGGAAAAGGTTTCTGAACAGCCAACTGTCAGCTACCCAAGTAATTATTTGCACTGGAAAGTTGCCACTCTCTCTCTCACTGGTTTTCCGAAAACTGGATAGTCCTCAATCCCTACATTAAGATTCAGATACACAAGTTGTGAGGGGGAGATGCATTTACAAGCTCCCAAGGCTTGCCAGAAGAGGTGCCTAAGGAAAGAAATAACTACTTGTCCTAAATAATAGATGGCTTTTTTTCGTGGTTGCACAGGGGACCACTATCTTCATTAATATTGGAAAATAATGTTGGCCCAGATCACTGTAGCACATTACTGCATTCTGGGAGTCAGCCTTCCCAGTCAATTGGCTCTCTCTACTGCACTACACCATGCTGTTGGCCACCCTATTCCTCAAAGTGGGAACCATGAACAAATCCAGCGTTCAAACCGGTCTTACATTTTTTGCAGAAGCTGGGCAAAAGTAGTTTCTTACCTGTTAATTACTTCTATATCAGCCAAGAACAGGGGTGGGCAAACTTTCTGGCCCGAGGGCCACATTGGCATTGCAAAACCATATGGAGGGCTGGGTAAGGAAGGCTGTGCCTCCACAAGCAGCCTGGCCCCCACCCCCTATCTGTCCCCACCCACTTCCCGCCCCCCGACAGCCCCCCTCAGAATCCTCAACCCAGCCAACCCCTCCCCGCTCCTTGTCCCCTGACCGCCCCCTTCCGGGACCCCTGCCCCTAACTGCCCCCCTGGGACCCCACCCCCTATTCAACCCCCCCTTCTCCCTGTCCCCTGACTACCCCAACCCCTGACAGGCCTCCTGGGACTCCCACACCTATCCAACCCCTCGATTCCCCATCTCCTGACCACCACCCCCAAAACCTCCGCCCCATCCAACCGCTCCCTGTTCCTACTGCCCTCCCAAACGCCTGACCCATCCAACCTCCCCTGCTCCCTGACTGCCCCCCCCCAGAACCCACAACCCATCCAACCCCCCCTGCTCCCTGACTGCCCCCCCAGAACCCCCGACCCATCCAACCCCCCTTACTCCTTGTCCCCTGACTGCCCCGACCCCTATCCACACCCTTGCCCCCTGTCAGGCCCCCCGAACTCCCATGCCCTATCCAGCCCCCCCAGCCCATTCCCTGACTGCCCCCTCCCAAAACCTCCCGCCCCATCCAACCGTCCCCTGCTCCATGTCTGCCCCTTGGGACCCCCCGCCCCCTTACCATACCAGAACCAGCCACACCACCCACGCTGCCTGGCAGAAGTGGCAGGCCAGAGCGCTGAGGCTGCAGGGGAGGGGGAACAGTGGGGGAGGAGCCAGCGGCGAGCTTCCCCGGCCAGGAGCTCAGAGGGTGGGCAGGATGGTCCCACGGGCCGTAGTTTGCCCTCTGGCCTAGAGGGAGTGGTAGGAGCCTACTGTCATAGTTCAAGGCAACTGCCCATCACTGTTCCCTCTAAGCTGTGCGCGTGCGCACACAGATCCTATACCCCACGCACATGGCGAAACACCGCACGCACAAAAATTTACACAGAAGCACAACAATTTGCACAGAAGAAATTTTTTGCACACACGGCCTGTCAAAAATTAGAGGGAACACTGATGCCCATGTATTCCCCCTCTGCGGTCCCTCAAGAGCACCCACTCCAGGCTTCTCAATCACCACCTCTCCTGGGTAGATGGACACATCTCTCCTTCCTGTCCTGACTGGGGTTTTTCCAAGCTGCACAGTTCCGTTTACACTGTGATATTCCCAGCAAACCAGAATCAATGTCTGCATTTTACATTCTCTTTGAAGGCTATACACAGCTGTAATTACCAGCAGTTGTAAGTTACCACATAGCTCTTGATAAACAAGCACATTTATTTTTAAGGCCAAAGCATTACAGAGAAAACATATTAACAGTGATAAAATAACCTACACGCACCCTATTAAGCTTACCTGAGATCATCCCAACTCCAACAAGGGCTCTGATAGGAGTCAGTCTTTCATACCACACCGAAAGGTTTTTGTGTGGTTATAAGTTCGTAATAGCCTCATATCATAACTAACATCCCCAAGTCTTTCCTTTATTACATGTTGAGCCTTTGATGTTCAGATTCCCTGAACCAATAATCAGCAGATAATGGTCTCCTCCTCAGACTGTAGCTTCATAAGGCTGGGGTTTTGCATAACCAGGGGTGGGGAATTTTCATTCACCTTCTCCCATAGATTCCTCAGGAAACCCACTTTACACATATTGTCCCAAAAGACCATTCTTGTCTGCAACATTGTTCAGTACAGTCCTTTGCTCATCCAGGCTCACAATAATATGTAACCTTTGCATTTAATACAATGGATGCCAAAGATACTTAAACTTAACTTCAATACTGTTTTCCAAGAATACTGCAGGAAATTGCCATGCCTGTCACACCTACTTTCAGCAGATGGACACGAAAACACCAGCGCTTTGACATCAACAACTTTTTATATGCTTTAAGGAGGGCTCTTAGCTCTCAAGCTCCATCAGTTTACTGACTGTCTTAGTACTTTTAGGCTATAGGGTTCATTTTCTTGTGTTAGCTAACATTTTCCAGAGTTCACCTGCTAGTCAGCAGTTTCCACTCCACTCCCTCATAGTGCATATGGCACTCAACAGGTAAGACAGCAGAGATGCCCAACATCAGCTCCCACCAAATAAGCTCAGATAGTAATTAAATACCCACATGCAATAGCTCTACAATTCTACCAGGCCCAAAGGGTCACTCCCCCACACCATCCCCACAGTGTTTGCAAGGTCAACACAAGAGAGAAAGGTAAATAGGTTTTATTTCAAAACACTCCTCTCTATCATTAATACACTGGGGCAAAGGCATATACTACTCCGGAGGGAATTCTGCACCACTGCAAGATGCAGAATTCCCTGTTTTCCCCGCAGAATTTCTGGCCGCCACTGTGGGCCGCTGGACTCTGCAGAGCCCAGCTTGCACTGAGCGGATCACCCAGCCTGGCTGGGCTCAAGGCTGCATGGTCTTTGATCCTCATTCTCCCAGGGAGGGGAGAGGGTCTGGGAGACCCAGCCAGATATGTGAAAGGGTGAGGAAGGGCACGGCCACACTATACCACATCCCCCGGCAGGACAGTAAAGAAGTTGGGGGGAGTAAAAGATCTGGGGGTGCTGGTGTGTGGGCTGGGGGCTGCCCAATGGCTTGGCTCTGTGGTGAGGGGGGCCCCCACGGCTGGGCTCTGTGGGGAAGGAGGATGCTGGGGTCTGGGCTGGAGGGTGCCCCACAGCTGGGCCTTGGGAGGATGGGAGTACAGGTGTCTGGGCTCTGGGGGCCCCCACACAGTCCCCTCCAATACCGCCCAACTTAAAACTGGGCTTTTATAGGGGTTCCTTGAATTCTCTACTCCTGGGGAAATCGTTTTTGCTGTTGTCTGTATTGTTGACATACTTGTTGACAGGTATTTTGAAATAAATTACCAAAATAATTGAAACTGGAAAGAGTATATTGTGTTATTATGACAGATAAAATATGCAGAATTTGGCAGAATTTTAAAATATTGTGCACAGATTTAAAAAAAAAAAATGTGAGGAGAATTCCCCCAGGAGTAATATACACAAAAGCCTCTCTTGTGTTCTGTTTCATTCCATTGATTGTACTTCCGACGTATGGGGGTGTCTTCCAATTCATAACTGGGGCATACTAATGAGAAAGTGTGATGGAAGCTAGACTTGCCATTACTCATACTGTTTTAATTCTGCACTGAAACAGAAGGCTCCAATCCGCAAAGCACAATATCAAACCCGTATCTTTCACCAATTTGACTGTGACTTCTGGATGCTCAACCCTTCTTAAAATCAGGCCCAGGTCTCTCAAATTGGGCCCCAAGTTTAGAGCACACTTTTGGACATCTTGGCAGAGATAACTTTCCTAAAAATTGATTAATAGATGATGGTTTTATTGGCATATGTTTGAGAAGACCACATAACTTCCAAATGGCATAAATCAACTGGTAGAGCACATAGACAGGCAAATACACAATGAGAAGAGAGTCTGTCCTACAGGATCAGGTCAGAGTAAGCACCTGAGGAAACAAAACGATATATGCATTGAAATGAACTGCAGGCTACCTGTACTGCTAGCACATCCAAGACCAAAACCACCAGGAAGGGTTCTGGGGATATATGTGAAACAGACAGTTCAGAATAAAAACTCTGTACTTATTATGAAATATAATTGTTCCATGGAAGACCAAAGGGCCATAACTGACTAGCAATGCTGCTTTCTTATCAGTAATAAAGGGCAAGGAAACACTGTATTTCACTCAGCTTTAACCAGTAAGAGAGAGAGGTCAGTTTCACTTTGTGGACTTATTGATCATGTCAATACAACTCTGAGAATTGGGATCACTGGTTATCTACAGTTAGCTGCAAAAGCTAGCAGAGGGAGCACAACATCTAGGTAGGTGTTATATAAATACTGGATATTTTAAAACTTTGTTCTCAAATAAGTGTTTGATTTTAAAAAATTGAGGTATGGGAATCTATAGGACATTCCCTACAAAATTATAGCAATTTGAAAGCAAGTAAAATATTAGGCTTAAACTACTCAATATCCCTTCAACATTTTCAGAGGTAAATCCATTTGCAATAGATTAGTCAGGCCACTAAACCTCTCTGGTTGGTAACAGACTTCAATTAACTAATAGCAACAACTTAACAAAATGGGATTTCAATTTGCACTTCACAACTGGCACTGTGTCTGCTATGAAATAGCATCAGTTTACCTGGTCAGCCAGCACTCAGCGCTTTTTATTCTTACACAGTTTGGGGATTGATTGACTGTAAGCAGCAGAGCTGTACATGGTGCTGCTTTTACCCATCCTAACAAACCCCAGAACTCAATGGCTTTGCACCTGTTCTCCAACTCATTTGTGTGACAAGCAGCAGCGTGAAGCTGAGCTGCAAAAGCCAAACTCAATCATGGCAACCACCATGAAACAGCACTGTAAAAATCACAACTAAACGCTTTGTGCTCTTCGACATTTAGAAAGGCCTGCATGTGTGCATACATGTATGTTGCTTTCCCAGTGAAATAAGCAAGTGTAAAATATACCCAAAAAGAAATTACATGCAGCTGGCCTGCAATTCATTTACATCACAGTCGCACCCAAAGACTCCAATCAGGGTCAGCACCCTGTCCTATAAGGATTTATCCAAACACATCTACTAGAGTTCTTTTAGGGGTCAACAAGCATGTGGACAAGGGTAATCCAGTGGATATAGCGTACTCAGATTTTCAGAAAGCCTTTGACAAGGTCCTTCATCAAAGCTCATAAGCAAAGGAAGCTGTCATGGGATAAGAGGGAAGGTCCTCTCCTGTATCAGTAACTGGTTAAAGATAGGAAACAAAGGGTAGGAATAAATGGTAAGTTTTCAGAATGGAGAGAGGTAAATAGTGGTATCGCCCAGGGGTCAGTACTGGGACCAGTACTATTCAACATATTAATAAATAATCTTGAAAAAAGGGTGAACAGTGAGGTGGCAAAATTTGCAGATGATACAAAACCACTCAAACTAGTTAAGTCCAAAGCAGGCTGTGAAGAGCTACAAAGGGATCTCACAAAACTGTGTGGGTGGGCAACAAAATAGCAGGTGAAATTCAAATGTTGATAAATCCGAAGTAATGCACATTGGAAAGCATTATCTCAACTATACATATAAAATGATGGGGTCTAAATTAGCTGTTACCACTCAAGAGAGAGATCTTGGAATCATTGCGGATAGCTCTCTGAAAACATCCACTCAATGTGCAGCGGCAGCCGGAAAGGGATAGATAATAAAACAGAAAATATCATATTGCCTCTATATAAATCCATGATACACCCCTATCTTGAATACTGCGTGCAGATCTGGTCGCCCCATCTCAAAAGAGATATCAGAATTGGAAAAGGTTCAGAAAAGGGCAACAAAAATGATTAGGGGGATGGAACTGCTTCCATATGAGGAGAAATTAATAAAACTGGGACTTTGCATCTTGGAAAAGAGATGACTAAGGGGGGAGATGATAGAGGTTTATAAAATCATGGCTGATGTGAAGAAAGTAAAAAAGGAAGTGTTATTTATTAACAGGCAGCAGGTTTAAAGCAAGCAAAAGGAAGTATTTCTTCACACAACACACAGTGAGCCTGTGGAACTCTTTGCTAGAAGATGCTGTGAAGGCCAAGACCATAACAAGGTCCACCAATGGCTATTATCCAGCCACTGAAGAGGTCCACCAATGGCTATTACGCAAGATGGGCAGGGATGGTGTCCCTAGCCTCTGTTTGCCAAAAGCTGGGAATGGGCAATAGGGGAAGGATCACTTGATGATTACCTGTTATTATGAGTAAGGGAATGCAGAAAGATGGTGGTGGGCATCAAGAGCAAGGAGACAGGTACTACAATGGTAACCACAGTATAAGAATCTATATAGAATAGAACGAGACTGGCACCAGAGAACATTTGGGAAAGGAACAAACAGCCAGTTAGCAAAGAGTAAAAGGCTCAAAGTTGTGAAATGCAGAGTCCGATATCACATCACTGGTTCCCTGAGCCTGAAAGGGTCAGGTTGGGGTGGGAGGTAGCGTGGTCCCTGAACTGCATTTCCACCCACGCTGCTGCTGCCCCTAGAGCTTGCCAAGCAAAGGCCTCATTGCCCAACATTCAATTCATTGTCTTCACTGTCCTGGAGAGCCATACTTAAAAGAATTCCAGCAATAGCAAACACTCCCCTTTCCCACCCCATTTTAGTAGCTCAAAAACACCCCTTCCTTTTTATTTTTTGTTGTGTGAATGAGCCCTGTGGGTCAAGAGAACTCAAGAAATCATTCCGTTTCCCTTTAGCTTGTGCATTTGGTTCTTCCACTCCACCTCTGTGACACAGACTCCCACATGCAAAACATCAAATTGTTAACATTCTCCCCCTCCCAAAGTTAGCCTGTTTCAGAAAATTATTTTGAACATCTCTTTTGCAATGAGATATTGGGAAGTTCAAATCAAGGACCGTCTTGCACAATAGTTCAGCTGCCAGAAGAATTTGGCTGTTCTCTGCTGAACTCAAGGCAGTCAATTACCCCAGTTCCAAGCTCTCTAACACTGAGCTGAACCAATGTAAACCCTAGCTCTTGGCGTGAAGAACGGAAGAGAAGAGACACAGCAGAGCCTTAACTGAATACTGATAAAGCTGCATGTGGTGATGGGACTGTCAAGCTCTTTATCAGTGTTTAAAAAAAATATATATAGAGAGGAGCACTCTAAATTTCCTCCTCCAGCAGATTTAATACTAAGATAAATTAACCACTACTCCCACTCAGAAATATTTTCTAAATACAACATCCCGCATTTTTGTGCCTTTGCGTATCAGAATAGTTAAGACTCATTCATTTAATATGGATTTTACCCAACAGAGAAAATAGCCTATGATTACCCAGTAAAGAATAAACATTGACAGTGTATAAAAACCATGGCCCCTGCCCTGAGCACCTGACAGTCTTAAAGAGACTTGCAACACAAAACCACAAACCAAAATATACTGGTGATGATTCTGTCTCAGGCACCAGTCTTGCAAATGCTTTTCACATGTGTGCACAGGTGTGCAAGATCAGGTCCTTAAAACAGATTTTTTTTAAATGGGAGAGCAACAGCAATGCAGGATAGCAAGTTATTTAGAGCTCTACACACACACACACACACAGTTACTAGATTTACCCAAAAAGGAAATTTTAGAGCTGAGATACCTAACTGAGATATGTAAGCACATACTGTACCAGACAGCGTTGAAAAAGAATCAGATGGCACTAACCAGGTCTTTGAATTTTAGCATACACAAAAACAAGACTCTTTTTTGTTGTCGTTTCTAGTCATAATTTTAGAGAAACAAGCAGTTCTGGAAGGTATGGTTTTGTTCCTCAGCTGTTTGGCCTGGTCTTGGTGTTCCATGATGACATAACTTGGCTAGCAGTTCCCCCAATGGTACCAATTTCCCCAACTGAGACCTTGAGGATGTAGCCAATTTCCAATCCTTACTATTCAACTATGCAGGCATCTGAGTTTCCATGGTTGGTTAGGGCCAGAGTAACTAGCCGGCAGCAACACACGAGCACTGCACTGGTAAGATTCATGGATTAAGTCAAGACTACTGGTGGTATCATGTTATAATATGAAGTATACAATCTCCTAAAGCCCTTGTATAGGGAGACGGATTGGGGGATGGACAAATTCTGCTATGAAGAGAAATTAAAAAGATTGGGATTACGTACTTTAGACAGGAGATGTGCGATGAGATATGCTAAAAAGCATATAATATAACAAACGGTCTAGAGAAGGTAGATCAGGAGCTTTTGTGCTTCCAGTCTCATAACACAAGAGCAAGGGAACATTCAATATCAATAAAATAAAATACTTTTTCATAACAGGTTATTAGACTGCAAAACTTATTGAAACAAAAAGTAGACGAGACCAAGAATTTAGCAAGTTTCAGAGAGAGATTGAACAATTAAATGGATAACAAGAATATGACTATCCAGAGTTATAAATGTTATTGCAAACAAAATCTCTGGAAGGGATATTAAACTTTATGTTTTAGGTCTTAAACCAATCTCTATTAGAGATCAGGATATAACCTAATGTTGGGGGCAGATTATTCCACATATACCCACTGGAGGTTAACAACGCCTTCCTCTGTAACAGCTGGCACTGGCCTCTGTCAAGATATTGGACTCCATGGATCTCAGGTCTGATCCAGTCTGGCAATACCTACGTTCCTATCTTCTTATAGGCACATTTTTTACATTTAAAAATAAATCTATAAAAGTAACGGGGAGAGGCCTATGAGTACCAGTCACAAAAGCTGGATGCACCAGTAGAAGGAGCAAAGGCTAATAATCGAGTGCCATCCAGCAGAAACCAGTGCACTGCATAACTCAGTCCAGCACACAGGGAGATGATCTACTTGGAGACACAAAACCCGAAGTGCATCACAGTCTTGGTCCGTCCACCTCCTCAATCCCACCCCCATCAGAACCCTGAGCGCTGGCAGAGCCCCCAACCCTTCCCCAGCAGGACTCCCCAATTAGTTCTGATGCAGGAACCCCATCCCTATTGGGTTCCCCAGGCCCGACACTGCCTCTGCTCCCACATACGAAGGTCCTCGGCACTACTACAGCGCCTACCCATGAGAGCCTGAACCCCTGCCCCCCCCACATACACATGCCCCCTGTTGGGGTCACTGACCCTGATCCCCACACACACCAATACACGTCCCCGTCCATCAGGGTCCCTAACCGTGATCACCCACCCACCTCCATGAATCCCCCCCATCAAGTGCTGGACATCTCCACCACCATGCACCCACCCTATTAGGGTCCCTGACCCCCCTACCACCACGCACCCACCCCATTAGGGTCCCTGACCCCCCTACCACCACGCACCCACCCCATCAGGGTCCCTGAGCCCCCTACCAACACGCATCCACCCCATCAGGGTCCCTGACCCCCCTACCACCACGCACCCACCCCATCAGGGTCCCTGAGCCCCCTACCACCACGCATCCACCCCATCAGGGTCCCTGAGCCCCCTACCACCACGCATCCACCCCATCAGGGTCCCTGAGCCCCCTACCAACACGCATCCACCCCATCAGGGTCCCTGAGCCCCTTCCCCCAAGTGCCCCCCCTTCAGGGTCCCTGACCCCCCCCCGCCCCCACACGTGTTGCCCCACAAACACATCCACACATGCCCTTCTCCCCCAACACGGTCTTTGACCCCCCCCCCCCGCGCGCGCGCACAGGCGCCCCCCCCATCAGAGCCCCTGGCCCAATCCCTATCGCCCCGCCCTCCCAGCAGGGCCCTGGTGTTGCCCCGCCCTCCAACGACACCCCCCCCCCAGACTGTACCACTCGGCGGCGGAGGACAACCTGTCTCCAAGCTCTTGGCTGCCCCCTCAGGCTCCCCCCATCCCCATCTGCTCCTATCCCAGGCTAATAGGACAGAGTCGCCTCCCCCCTTCCCAGGTCATGGTATGATCCTTCCTACCTCCTGCGCCTCCACTCAGCCCTCCGCTGGGAGGCGCCGTCCCGGGCTTCACCCCGCCGCCACCCTCGGGGGGGGGGGGGGGCCGTAACTGCTGCCGCCTTCTCCTCCGTCCGTTCGAACCTGCTCCCCCCCCCCCGTCCAGGCACAGTTGGTTTGTCCCAAGAAGCCGGCCGCTCTCCGCCACCTCCCCTACACCGCAGGATCACACACGCCTTCGGCCATTTCCGATCGAGGAGCGGAAATTAACGACACCAGCCGAGGCCGTACGGAAGTAGCCGAAGCGGTGAAGGAAAGTCCCCAAGGAGCAGGAGGGCCCAGGCGTAGGACGACTCGGGTCTAGTCCGGAAACTGACGAAAATTGTCGAAGTTCCGAAGCGTTCCTCAGCCCCTGGGGGAGGGGGAGGGATGGGAGGAGGAGCAGCAGCACCGGCTGCTCCCCTCACTGCGCAGCCGCAGTGGGTGGCGGCTCCCGAGTCCCTTCCCCGCCAGGGGACTAGCCTCAAAGGCAGAGGCTGCCCCGCCCCAGGCCCTCCTCGTGACCCTGCCCCCCAGCAGCCCCATCCCCCCCCATCACCACCCCTGCTCCCACCCACCTACCCGTCTCCTCCACCGCCCACCCCAGGGGGCCTCAGGAGCCAGGCTTGGGGGGCTGCTGGCCCTTCCCGGGCCGGGTCAACAGCCCCTGCATGGTCCATTGGGGGCTGTCCCACTGGCAGCCCCACGCCCTGGGAGATGAACGGGCTAAAAGGCCCGGCCCAGGGAGGACAGAGACGTTAATCTGTCCACCCCAACAAAGACGCACGTTCGCGTGTGGTAGTCACCGGGCCCTAGAAACAGAGATTCCCACCCAATACCAGGGACCGTACAATGACCCCACGCTCCTCGGTTCCTCTGTGGGGGGCATGAGCATTCCCCATTGGGTAGGAGCTATTCCTCGCCGTCTGCCGCCCTGGCTGAGACGGGGGATGGAACCGGGGACCTCCAGAGCTCAACGTCACCCATTGCTATAGCCTGAGCTAGAGAGCCAGGCCCGTCAACAGACTTACTCTGTGGATCAGGCACTGCCTAGGATGCTTAGCACACTCACTGACTGGTAGATTATGGTCAAGCGGGCAACCTCCCTTCCACCCCCCAATTTTACCCTTCAAACATTGAGCAAGAAGGGTTGCCAACTTTCTACTCACACAAAGCCCAACACCCTTGCCCCACCCCTCCTCCAATGCCATCCCCATGCCCTGCCCCTTCTCCACTCACTCCATCCCTCCTCCCTCTGTCTCTTGCTCTCCCCACCCTCCCTCTCTCTCAGGGAGCTGGGATGCAGGAGGTGCGGGCTCTGGGGTGGAGCCAGAGATGAGGGGTTTGGGGTGCAAGAGGGGGCTCCAGGCTGGAGGGTGCAGCTGAGGGATTCGGAGTATGGGAGGGGGCTCTGGGCTGAGGCAGGGGGTTGGGGTGTGGGAGGAGGTATGGGCTCTGGGCTGGGGCCAGAAATTAGGTGTTCGGGGTGTGAGGGGGGCTCTGGGTTGGGGCAGGGTGTTGGGGAATGGGGGGGTGCAAGGGCTCTGGCTGGGGGTGCAGACTGGGTTGGAGCGGAGAATGAGGGGTCTGGGGTGCAGGAGGGTGCTCCGGGTTGGGACTGAGGGGTTAGGAGGGCAATAAGGACTGGAGCAGGAGGTTGGGGCACAGGGAGGAGTGAGGGCTCTGGCTGGGGGTGCAGGCTCTGGGGTAGGAAACCTTTTTTCTGTCATGGGCCATTGACCCACAAAAAAAAAAAAAAATCAAATCATGGGCCATGCACCGGGGAGTGCAGAGGCTCGGAGGCTCAGGGCCCCCCCCCCGGCAATGGGGCGAGAGCAATTCCTAACCCACAAGGATCCATTCTGAGATTTCTATCCTAAGTCATTCAGTCACTGTGCACTTCTGTAACACTTTACAAAATGATGGTCATGTGCCATCACTAGTCTACATCATGAATGGTGTTCCAGACTTCTGGGGAGGTTATCACATTTTGCAATATCCCATGAAAGATGGTCTTGTTGCATCATGAAAAAGGATGTCATGAAAAACACTGCAACAGCCCTGGACTGTCTTGCATGATCTACTTGCATGATCTAAAGCACACCATTGGACTCATCTTCACTAGCAAGCTAGTTTGTGTTAAGCTTCAACCAGGAGGAGTAATGTTAACACGATGTTAAACATACCTTTGCAAACACCGTAAATAAGGACATGTCATGTTTAACACAACAGCAGGTTATGAGTAAACCTTATTAAAAATCAGGATAATCATGCAAATTTTAGCATCGGTGGCAATCCTTCAGGGGGACGAAAACAGAGCATAAGGGTTGGGGAATAAGATACATGTGGGGGGGGGGGGGGGAAGAAAGATTAAAGATGGAATCCACCTTTTATGCAAAAAGGGTTTGCAAAACTAGGTTATGCCTGTCTGTACAGAGAGATTCAGTACTTCATTATTTTTTTAACAGGCCTCATGCATTTAAATATTAATTACATATTATAGAATATACCTTTGGTGTGTCTTGAAAGGCTCTCACACCCATCGGAATCAAATCTCTCACCCCAGAACATATGCATTGACAGATCTGGTCAGAAAGGGACGCTTGATCATATTGTAAAAGATTAGGGTTTTACCTGTTCAAAAGGGGTAGGCTGACAACTGCAATTAGCAAATTTCTAACCATAACACAGTGAAAATCTCTTGGAGTCCTAACAACAGGACACAGAAATTATTCATTGAAAATGTATAATCTGAAGAGGGTAGGCCCAATTTTCCACTGCCTTGCACTTTTATAGTCATTTACATGTGTGCAAAATGGTGGTAAAATGCAATCAAATCAAATTCTCCATTCATGCCAGTAGAACTGTTTTACACTCACTTTCCACTGGTGTAAACAACTTCACCAGGTGGAAGGCTCACTATTGGTTATGTGGTATGAAGTTTATTCTCACGAATGGGGAGCATGCGGCACAGAGGAAGGGACAGAAGACGTACTGCAGGTTTAAAAGTTCTCAGAAATTGTGCATCATCATATTTTCCAGAAAGAAGACAACAGATAATGACAGCATTACAAGTTATCTAGACAAGATGTCACCCAGGCTAATGAACACACCCACACATCCTCTCTTGGGCACATACACCCCCCTTTGTCTGTGCTCACTCTTTTCCACCACCTTTACCCTATTCTTAAGCATATCCACCACAGCATTTGCAAAATACTTACCGTTTTTAAAACAAAGGTTGTTCAGTGACTGTACAGCATGTTAAATTTTGAATACACTTCGCAAAACTTGTATGCAGTATTTGAAACTTTTTCAAATAGTTAATGAATACAAGAGGTTCAAAGTAAGCTTCCAAAAGAGAATACACCTTTATATGAATGAACATTTTTACGATGTATAAGTGATATTATCCATCGTGCTTCAAAGCAGAGGCCATCCACTAACTGAATTGAGAAGAAAAATTTCCCCTCTAATCTGTTTAGTTCATAACTGTCCAAAACCAAGGATTATAGCATAGTCCACTGAATGAACTGGTACAGCAATTCTTCCGTACTTACCATACTTTTGGAACTCCCCTCTTCCCACTCTGTGAAGCTAGACAACTTCAAAGTGCCGTACAAAAATAATCAATCCATCCCCAGGACATCTCTGTGAGATAGATAATGCTACTAGCATTTTACAAAAGGAGAAACTGAGGCAGAGATATTTCTCAAGCTCACAGAGGGAGGATGTGACAGAGCAGGGATCAGACGGTAGGAGTTTATTATTTGTATTGCCGGGGGCCAGGTCCCCATTGTGCAAGGCGCTGTACAGACAAAACGAAAAGTGATCCCTGCCCCAATGATTTTACAATCTGGCTCTCAATGCTATGCTCAGTTCATGCTTCTCTCTTGTGAAATTCCCTCACGGATACAATCCTTTCTGGACTTAGAGAAGGAAAAAGAAGTGGAGAACTGATCTCCCAAGCCCCCAAAGAAACAGTGAGCTTTCAGGAAAAGCAGGCAGCTTGGCCAATCTCTCCTTTCCTTCATTAAGTTCTGCCAAGATTATTATGTACATTTCAGTTAGGGAAGAGTAGCTCTGATTTAGTTCTCTTACGATTTTTATCCCTATTAAGACATCAGTACTTCCAATCCATCCGGAAGGAACTCTCTGCTCTGACCTCCCACACAGTGCAGAGCTGCTGCTCATCTGCCTCACGCATAGGGAGAGGACATCAGCACCATTTCAAGTACACCTCTAATAAAGATAGTGGCATGGTGACATATCCCCAGCTCTCACTCCCTTCCACTTTCACAGCTATTGGTTTCATTCCCTTTACCCAGCAGTATTCACAAGATTTCACCTCAAAACTGTATGCAATTGGGTGAAGGGTTCCATCAGTGATTAAAAAAAAGGGGGTTAAAATTCAGTGCAGGGGTCCTGTTAGCACCTTTTCTAACTAAAACAAATCTTTTGGTCTTGCTAATTGTGTTTTTGTTTGTTTGTTTAAATCTAAAGCTACCTTTGTGCTGGGAACCTTTTTGTCTGCCTGGAAGTGAGCCTGGGATTGAGAGTTGCAGTTTCTGATGGGATGATCCCCCTCTCCTTTCTTGTACTCCAACTCCATCCATTTTACCTCTCTGCCTTTCCCATGGCCAGATCTCTCCCATCTCATTTACTTCTAAGCATTTCTCACATCTAATGTACTGGTGTTTCCTCCCCACTGGAAAGCACATCAAGTTACTCTGAGTGGCTATTTCGAAGATCTGATAGGGGCCAGTGCTACAGATTCTTGGCACCATCCCACAGCCTGAGATGAACCCTGAAAAGCATCTGTCGCTCTCCAAGGCAGCAGCAATCAAAGTTTTCACCCCCTCCCTCCACTACAATAGCCATTAGGTTGGTCTCTTTCCTATCATTTTAATTGATTCTGTGTTTTTAAAACTTGCCTTCTTTCAGAAGAGATAGCACCCAGGCCATGAGCATTTGTGCGTATTAAAAGATCTCATGGTATGTTCGCAGGTAGCTGTCTTAACCGCAGTTTGTGTTCCTCAGACATTCTTGTTAACTGCTGGAAATGGCCTACCTTGCTTGTCACCACGAAAGGTTTTCCTCCTCCCCCACCCCTGCTTCTGGTGATGACTCATCTTAAGTGATCACTCTCCTTACAGTGTGTATGATAAAACGCATTGTTTCATGTTCTCTGTGTGTGTATATAAATCTCCCCACTGTATTTTCCACCAAATGCATCCGATGAAGTGAGCTGTAGCTCACAAAAGCTTATGCTCAAATAAATTTGTTAGTCTCTAAGGTGCCACAAGAACTCCTTTTCCTTTTGCGAATACAGACCAACATGGCTGCTACTCTGAAACCTGTCAGTTTGTGGTATTGGATCTCTCAGTCTTCAGCCAGGCTGCTCAGTACTTGCATAGGAAGCCTCTAAAGAAAACCCAAGGTGCTGCAGGAAATGATAAGGGAACTAAATAGGTAATATGCATCCCTCAATCATTACAGAAACCAGTGCCTCAGCATGATGCTCGGGAGCACTGTGCTGCTGAACCCTGGATCCTGCTGAGACCCTGAATATTTCTGGCCATTAAGAATCCCTTGGCACTCTTCACAAAAAAGAAGTGTTAATCTGGTGTCCTGACCAAATTCTAATTTAGGTAATTACATTCTATTGAAATTCCCATGGTAGTTGTTAAGGGATACGATTTTTTCTTTACTTCATTCTGTGTCGTGGCACAGTATGTACGATCAGAACAGCTGCCAGGTTTTGCAGCGTATGTAGCACCATGTCAGTGGTAGGTGAAGGGATCCCCTGGTCAGGAAAGGTACCATATAAAGTTAAGTATTTTAACAGCACAAAGTTATCACTGCCCCAAAAAAAAAAAAAAAAAACACAGTAAAGTCCAGAGGGCAGGGAAACACCGAATGACAATATCTATACCATGCTGGAAAAAGTAAATATAAAAAGTCGTTGGAAACTGGAACGTCGCAGAGCCACAGGTGTAATGTAATGCAGTCTTTTCCCTCCCGGCTTCCAATTCAGACTTATGGCGTCACCCAACACAGAGCTTGGGCTGCAATCCAAAGAGCGAGGAAGTGGAATTGTAAACGCTGCACATGGGAATCCTGATCAAGTCACAAAACATGGAATGTTTACAAGACATGAAAGCTTTTGCTAACACTCTTGGATGCTAAAGAATACTGCCGTTTAGTAAAAATGGGTGGGGAATAGAAATAAGTGTTCCCTTGATAACAGAGACACCGATATGCAGTGAAGCTTCCGTCTCCTACTGTACCTGGTAATTTGAAGATGGAAAATCAAGAGATAATAGTCTGGGAAGAAGGTTTTACTTTAAAGCTAAATACTGAGGGTCACAGGAAAAATATATCACATCACATTGTCACATAAGTCATTAACAATTAATATTACATTTTACATAACTCCATTAAGCTACTTTATGATATTGTATTTACATAACTGCACTGAAATATTAGCTGAATGAGAGCCACAATGCTTAAAAGGGTAATTTTCATACTGAAGCAATTAAATACGCAAAAAGGGATTAGAAGCGTGGTCAGAAGTAAGCCGTGAGGGACGAGATGGCTCAGGAGATTGGTAATGCAATATAGAGCTTTTCTCCTGTGCCCCAGGTCACTAGCAACTGAAAGTTGTTACCACCTGACCATTGTATGGTGGCCTTTCTAGTAGACAAATATACCCGCTCACAACTGGCCCCCTCATGGCAGTCTCAGAGAAGCTAAATGACTAACTGTCACTAGACCATGAAGACTGAACTACTTCTCTCTCCCAGATATGGACCCTCTACTATGCCTACCCAGGTCTTACCGGGAGGGAATGGTTTGTGGTGGATTTGAGCACACCGTGCCTCTTCTGTGGATAGAGGCCTTCAGAGCTCTCAATCCAAAAATCTTTCACCAAGCACCAAAAATTCACTCAAACTTCATTATAAATAACAAAAGCTTTCATACTGTAGTACACCTACTGAAACTACTGAAGTGGTACTACTGCGACAGCAGCAAGGAGCAACCTACCCTTGCAAACCTTTGATTTGAGGGGGTTAAGTGCCCAAACTGGGCTGGTTCTGCAGAACGCTGAGGCTGCCTTTTGGAGCAGTAAAAGAGAAGGAACAATGCATGGGGCTAATTCGCTTCAGTGAGCCCACCACTCTAAGGGCCTGCTCTATTTCTTCTAGTTCCCTTGAATTCTGTGTGTCAGTGCAAGTCAGATTTCTCCTTTCCTTTCCTCCCTCAAAACACACACTTTGAAGTTTTCCAGAGATACCCTTGAAGGAATGTCCATAGGGGACATCTGAGTAACTCCCCAACCCCCAAACTCTATCCTACCGCAGATGGCTAAGTTATAAATACAGAGGCATTTGGTAACTGTTGGTAGGAAAGAGCAGCCCGGCTCTTTTTCAACTCATTCAAGCTGTTTGTTCAACTTAAAGCACTGCTGTCTAATGCAGTTCAGACAAGAAGCTGACGTTCATTTTATTTTGACATATCGTTACCAAGTTATTCTGTAGTATTTAACCTTTAACACGATTTATAGTGACTGAATACTGCTAATTTAGGCCCCCCAATCCAGCAGAGCACACATGTAATGTCAAGCACAAGAGTAATCCCCCTGAAGTCAATGGTTTGTTGGAGTGGGCCACAAGACCCAATGTCGTGAGGTTGCAAGCACCTCAAATTCCATTGCAGTCAGTGAAATTTGAGGGCCATCAGCACTTTGCAGGACTGAAAGGTTCTCTACTACAGGGGCTCCCAAATGGTGGGCCATGACACAGTCCCAGGTGGTCCACTGGCGCAACTGCAGTCTCCAGTCAAACTCTTAGTAAACCTTTAACGCCATGTGACTCGTGTAATCTAAGTAAAAGCTACATAAATGTAATGTTTTGAGCTGTATCTGTCACAGTATAGAAAAACCGGATTTGTTTTAAAGAAACAAGCTGCAATATGTCAAGTTTAAGTCTCGTGAGTACAACAGTGCGATTCACTGCAAGGTAACCTAGCAACACAGACACAGTCCTCCATTTACAACCATAAAAAACAGCAAGCAGTATTTCAATCTGACATGGATCGATTTATTTTTCAAAAACAAGAAGGGTGCACTGGTGGAGAAGATAATGAAAGTCCTAGTCCTGGACCATCTGCAGCTACACAAAATGAGCCAGCCCAAAAAAGAAAGGGGTAAGAAAATATGATAATATGTACCTGATGTCTGGATTCTCCTTTACCGGATAGGATGAGTACCCATTGCCTTAGTGTGTTATAACTGTCATTTTATATTTTTATTTACAATATTTGATTCTTTTCTAATTAGAAGACAATAGGGTTGGGTCTTTACTTACACAGCACAGAAATTCAGATTTTACACTAAAAAAATAAAATAATGTTGGACAACAAATTTGTTTTAAAATCAACACCATGATGTTATTTAACAATTTGGTTAATGTGTTGCTTATTGTTCAGTTTTATACATTTGTACATTTATACACGGTGTTTTCTCGGTTTGACCACCACATTTTGTTCTCTCAACATATTTGTAAAGTGTAGTTTTACTAAAACTGTTTGGTTTGAAAGATCTTGAAGTATTTCTTTGCATGCATATTGCTAGGTATTCTATTATTACAATTGTTTACATTAAAATGGAAAGGAAAAATGTACATTGTTTATTTACATGTTACACTTTTTACATATGTAATAATTAAAATTAATAATTTTCCTCAAGAAGTGCTAATAGTGGGCCACAATACCTATTGCAGCTGGGAAAAAAGTTTGGGAACCCTCCTGCTTTAGTGGACAAAACACTGGATCTACGATTCAGCCATGACTCGTAAGAACCCCTCAATGCCAACTGGCAAGGCAGTTACAAGAATATCCAGATCTTGGTCTGTACAATCTTATTCACCAAAGAATATCGTATGAGGTCTTAAACAAAAGCTGATAGTTAACATTGTTATGAAATCTATGGAGATATTAGCTAAGGAGGTACATATCTATACTGAAAATAAGTTCCTAAAGTCTGTATCGAGGCAGAGTTAACAAAAAGGTGTATTCACCTCTCTCTGTTGACATGTAAATTAAACATTGTAAATAGGGCTGTCAATTAATTGCAGATGACTCACATGATTAACTCAAAAAAATTAATCGTGATTAAAAAAATTAATCGCACTGTTAAACAATAGATTATAAATTGAAATTTATTAAATATTTTTGATGTTTTTCTACATTTTCAAATATATCTATTTCAGTTACAACACAGAATACAAAGTGGACAGTGCTCACTTTATATTATTTTTTATTACAAATATTTGCTCTGTAAAAATGATAAAAGAAATAGCATGTTTCAATTCTACTCATACAAGTACTGTAGTACAATCTCTATCACAAAAGTGCAACTTACAAATGTAGAATTATGTACAAAAAAAACCTTCACCCAAAAACAATGTAAAATTTTAGAGCCTACAAGTCCACTCTGTCCTACTTCTTGTTCAGTCAATCACTAAGAGAAACAAGTTTGTTTACATTTATGGGAAATAATGCTGCTCACTTCTTAATTACAATGTCACCTGAAAGCAAGAACAGGCGGTCACATGGCACTGTTGTAGCTGGCGTTGCAAGATATTTACATGGCAGATGCACTAAAGATTCGTATGCCTCTTCATGCTTCGGCCATTGTTCCAGAGGACATGCTTCCATGCTGATGACGCTTGTTAAAAAAATAATGCATTAATTACATTTGTGACTGAACTCCTTGAGGAAGAATTGTATATCTTCTGCTCTGTTTTACCTGGATTCTGCCATGCATTTCATGTTATAGCTGTTTCAGATGATGACCCAGCACATGTTGTTCGTTTTAAGAACACTTTCACTGCAAATTTGACAAAATGCAAAGAAGATATCAATGGGAAATTTCTAAAAGATAGCTACAACACTCGACCCAAGGTGTAAGAATCTGAAGTGTCTTCCAAAATCTGAGACGGATAAGGCAGGGAGTATGCTTTCAGAAGTCTTAAAAGAGCAACAGTCTGATGCAAAAACTACAGAACCCAAACCACAAAAACAAAAATCAACCTTCTGCGGGTGGCATCTGACTCAGATGATGAAAACGAACATGCGTCAGTCCGCAATGTTTTGGATCATTATTGAGCAGAACCCATCATCAGCATGGACGCATGTCCTCTGGAATGGTGGCTGAAGCATCAAGGGACATATGAATCTTTAACACATCTGGCATGCAAATATCTTGCGATGCCGGCTACAACAGTGCTATGTGAATGCCTGTTCTCACTTTCAGGTGACACTGTAAACAAGAAGCAGGCAGCATTATCTTCTGCACAAGTAAACAAACTAGTTTGTCTGAACAAGAAGTAGGACTAAGTGGACTTGTAGGCTCTAAGGTTTTACATTGTTTTATTTTTGAATGTAGGGGTTTTTTGTACATAATTCTACATTTGTAAGTTCAACTTTCATGATAAAGACACTGCACTACAGTACTTGTATTAGGTGAACTGAAAAATACTATTTCTTTTGTTTTTTACAGTGCAAATATTTGTAATAAAAAATAAATATAAAGTGAACACTGTCCACTTTGTATTCTGTGTTGTAACTGAAATCAATATATTTGAAAATGTAGAAAACATCCAAAAATATTTAAATAAATGGTATTCTATTATTGTTTAATCGTGTGACTAAGAAAATTAATCGCGATTCATTTTGTTAATTGCTTGACAGTCCTAATTGTAAGCCAATACAATGGAAACCCCACTTACATACAAAAATCAATGGGGGAATGTGAAATAAGCACTCTAGAGAATAAGCTAAGGGAGGTTATCCTGACTCTAGGGCCCAAAAAAAGTACTCTGGGGGAATATAAAGAAAACACAAGGAAGACACCCCTTTATCCTGCATGTAGGAAGTAAACAGTGAGTGCATTTATAGTCATGAAAACAGGATCTCAACCAGGCTTGGTGGAAAACACTGCAGAAAACATGTGAGGTGATATAAATGTACTTAGACTGGAGGTTAACCTGTTATGGTTAATCTCTACAAAGCAAGTTAGAATTTTGTTTTATATTAGCATCCTATTAGCCACTCAGGCATTCTCAGAATACCAGACATTACAGTACTTCTGGGAAAGGTGCAAGCCTGCCCCAGCTGGGGTGACCCCGCCTCCACCAGCATGACAGTCATGCTGCTCAGGGGAACAGATGCCATTTTTAAGAGTGCACCACTTTGCCACTTCCAGCATGAATTTGCACGCAAGGGCATGCTGGCGGGGGGCAGGGCAGCATGCTCTTCAAAAAGGCATCCCCCTATCTGATACTAGACAAAACCACATCCAGTTTTGTCTAAGTACAAGACAGGGGACAAACCCTAGAAAAGCAGAACTGTCCAATTTGATACCGGATGAGTGGCTTGCCTATTTTAAACTTGCTGTTTCTATTATCTTTACTCTCTATTTCTTAAAACTTTGGTAATAAACTTATGGATGGTATTTGCACTATAAATATAGCTGAGTGCTGTGGTATTAAGCTGAGTGCTGATCCTGAGTCATATCACACAAGCTGAGATATACACTATTCCCTTAGGGGCAGCAGACCTGGCACTTCTGCAAGTGTTCAGTAGAGAAGGGGTTGGACACTACAGGTGAACACTTCAAAAGGGCTCGGGGATTGGGGTGCACCGACTGTTAACCTACAAGGCAAAGTAAGGGCTGGCACAGCACAAAGGAGAGTGTCTGGGTGGCTCACAGGCTAGTGGCATCAAGGAGCTGACATCCAATTAAGCACAAGCAGGACTCTCTTGCCCTGGAGACAGAGGGATAACAAGGTGATTCACAGCCCTTGGTACCCCGAGAACCAACACATCAGGAGACATGGGTTCAACATCTTGCTCAGTTACAGACTTCCTTTGTGACCTTGGGCAAGTCATTTAATTTACCCTGTGCCTTAGGTCCCCATCTGTAAAACTGGGACAACACTACCCTTCCACACAGGGCTGCTTTGAGGAAATAATTCATTACAGATTACAAGGTACTCAAATACCATGGTGACAAGGACTACAGATGTAAACAGATAGAGAGAAAAAAATTAGACAAAAGCCAAATTGGAATACATTTTGTATTTGGAAAAATTCTACTTAAATATATTTTTAGTTCCTTCTGTGATACTGAGTGAACTGTCTGTCTGCTAATGTATTTAAAAATCACCCAGTGACATTCAAAATTTCTGTAGTGCTTATTCTAAAGCAATAATATTTGCCTGTGATTTTCTAAAATGTGTCTTTGCACCTATGTAGCGTGGGAAATCGTGATCATGGTGTCAAGACTGACAAATGTGTTTGCAGCTTTGGTTTCCCAGAGGGCCGTGCTTGTCTCTTCACAATGAAAAAGCGACAGATAGAATCATAGAATCATAGAATATCAGGGTTGGAAGGGACCCCAGAAGGTCATCTAGTCCAACCCCCTGCTCAAAGCAGGACCAAGTCCCAGTTAAATCATCCTAGCCAGGGCTTTGTCAAGCCTGACCTTAAAAACCTCTAAGGAAGGAGATTCTACCACCTCCCTAGGTAACGCATTCCAGTGTTTCACCACCCTCTTAGTGAAAAAGTTTTTCCTAATATCCAATCTAAACCTCCCCCATTGCAACTTGAGACCATTACTCCTCGTTCTGTCATCTGCTACCATTGAGAACAGTCTAGAGCCATCCTCTTTGAAACCCCCTTTCAGGTAGTTGAAAGCAGCTATCAAATCCCCCCTCATTCTTCTCTTCTGCAGACTAAACAATCCCAGCTCCCTCAGCCTCTCCTCATAAGTCATGTGCTCTAGACCCCTAATCATTTTTGTTGCCCTTCGCTGTACTCTTTCCAATTTATCCACATCCTTCTTGTAGTGTGGGGCCCAAAACTGGACACAGTACTCCAGATGAGGCCTCACCAGTGTCGAATAGAGGGGAACGATCACGTCCCTCGATCTGCTCGCTATGCCCCTACTTATACATCCCAAAATGCCATTGGCCTTCTTGGCAACAAGGGCACACTGCTGACTCATATCCAGCTTCTCGTCCACTGTCACCCCTAGGTCCTTTTCCGCAGAACTGCTGCCGAGCCATTCGGTCCCTAGTCTGTAGCGGTGCATTGGATTCTTCCATCCTAAGTGCAGGACCCTGCACTTATCCTTATTGAACCTCATTAGATTTCTTTTGGCCCAATCTTCCAATTTGTCTAGGTCCTTCTGTATCCTATCCCTCCCCTCCAGCGTATCTACCACTCCTCCCAGTTTAGTATCATCCGCAAATTTGCTGAGAGTGCAATCCACACCATCCTCCAGATCATTTATGAAGATATTGAACAAAACGGGCCCCAGGACCGACCCCTGGGGCACTCCACTTGACACCGGCTGCCAACTAGACATGGAGCCATTGATCACTACCCGTTGAGCCCGACAATCTAGCCAGCTTTCTACCCACCTTATAGTGCATTCATCCAGCCCATACTTCCTTAACTTGCTGACAAGAATGCTGTGGGAGACCGTGTCAAAAGCTTTGCTAAAGTCAAGAAACAATACATCCACTGCTTTCCCTTCATCCACAGAACCAGTAATCTCATCATAAAAGGCGATTAGATTAGTCAGGCATGACCTTCCCTTGGTGAATCCATGCTGACTGTTCCTGATCACTTTCCTCTCCTCTAAGTGCTTCAGGATTGATTCTTTGAGGACCTGCTCCATGATTTTTCCAGGGACTGAGGTGAGGCTGACCGGCCTGTAGTTCCCAGGATCCTCCTTCTTCCCTTTTTTAAAGATGGGCACTACATTAGCCTTTTTCCAGACATCCGGGACTTCCCCCGTTCGCCACGAGTTTTCAAAGATAATGGCCAAGGGCTCTGCAATCACAGCCGCCAATTCCCTCAGCACTCTCGGATGCAATTCGTCCGGCCCCATGGACTTGTGCACGTCCAGCTTTTCTAAATAGTCCCTAACCACCTCTATCTCTACAGAGGGCTGGCCATCTCTTCCCCATTTTGTGATGCCCAGCACAGCAGTCTGGGAGCTGACCTTGTTAGTGAAAACAGAGGCAAAAAAAGCATTGAGTACATTAGCTTTTTCCACATCCTCTGTCACTAGCTTGCCTCCCTCATTCAGTAAGGGGCCCACACTTTCCTTGGCTTTCTTCTTGTTGCCAACATACCTGAAGAAACCCTTCTTGTTACTCTTGACATCTCTTGCTAGCTGCAGCTCCAGGTGCGATTTGGCCCTCCTGATATCTTTCCTACATGCCCGAGCAATATTTTTATACTCTTCCCTGGTCATATGTCCAACCTTCCACTTCTTGTAAGCTTCTTTTTTATGTTTAAGATCCGCTAGGATTTCACCATTAAGCCAAGCTGGTCGCCTGCCATATTTACTATTCTTTCGACTCATCGGGATGGTTTGTCCCTGTAACCTCAACAGGGATTCCTTGAAATACAGCCAGCTCTCCTGGACTCCCTTCCCTTTCATGTTAGTCCCCCAGGGGATCCTGGCCATCTGTTCCCTGAGGGAGTCAAAGTCTGCTTTCCTGAAGTCCAGGGTCCGTATCCTGCTGCTTACCTTTCTTCCCTGCGTCAGGATCCTGAACTCAACCAACTCATGGTCACTGCCTCCCAGATTCCCATCCACTTTTGCTTCCCCCACTAATTCTACCCGGTTTGTGAGCAGCAGGTCAAGAAAAGCGCTCCCCCTAGTTGGCTCCCCTAGCACTTGCACCAGGAAATTGTCCCCTACGCTTTCCAAAAACTTCCTGGATTGTCTATGCAATCTATCTACTACTATAGCTCTATCTACTGTCCAAAAATCTGGGGCCTAATAGTATTCAGAAGCATTCCCTAGCGGCTAAGCCAGGGTGGCCAACCTGAGCCTGAGAAGGAGCCAGAATTTACCCATGTACATTGCCAAAGAGCCACAGTATCACATCAGCAGCCCCGTCAGCTCCCCTACCCCGCTCCCAGCGCCTCTCACACACTGGCAGCCCTGCGGATCAGCGCCTCCCCCTCCCTTCCCACACCTCCCGATCAGCTGTTTCGTGGTGTGCAGGAGGCTCTGGGGGGTGGGGGAGGAGCAAGGGTATGGCAAGCTCAGGGGAGGGCACTGGAAGGGGTGGAGTGGGGGCAAAGGGTTGAGCTATGAGCACCCCACGGCACATTGGAAAGTTGGCGCCTGTAGCTCCAGCCCCGGTGTCAGTGCCTGTACAAGGAGCCATATATTAACTTCTGAAAAGCCGCATGGGGCTCCGTAGCCATAGGTTGGCCATCCCTGGACTATGCCATTAATTACTGCAAAACTGAAACTTCCATTTAATAAAATAAAAAAAAAAAAAGTCAGGCCAATGGCTCTCAACCTGCCCAGACTACTGTACCCCTTTCAGGGGTCTGATTTGTCTTGAATACTTCCCAAGTTTCACCTCACTTAAAATTACTTGCTTACGAAATCAGACATAAAAATACAAAAAAGTGTCACAGCACACTATGACTGCAAAATTGCTGAATTTCTCATTCTTACCATATAATTATAAAATAAATCAATTGGAATATAAATATTGTTCTTACGTTTCAGTGTATAGTATATAGAGCAGTATAAATAAGTCACTGGCTGTATGAAATTTTAGTTTGTACTGACTTCACTGGTGCATTTTATGTAGCCTGTCGTAAAAGCAGGCAAATATCTAGATGAGCTGATGACATCTGTGTACCTCTGGTTGAGAACCACTGAGTTAGGCTACAGGGTTGCAAAGATAACCTTCCGAACATGAACCAATGCAGTGCTGCCTTTGAGAGGCTGCAAATAGACAGGCAGATCCACCGCTTCTGCTGCTGTTTATAACTCTCCCAGCCAGCAGAGCGAATTTAGTCAGCTAAATTGCTGCGGGCAGCAATGGGGAGCAATCATGTGATCTTAAAGTCTGAATCAGAGCCACGCACTTAGTGGAGGACGTTCACCAAAACAGAGGTTGACAAGGGGGGATCCAAATAAAAGGACAAAAAGGAAATGAGCTTTTATCTTAGCATATATGGGTGGAGGGAGAAGTATGCTCAAGTGGGAAAAGCACAATCTCGGGAGCCAGGAACTCTAATCCCACTGACTTGCTACTTGGCCATGGGAAAATCATGGCACCTCCGTGCCTCATTTTTCACATCTGTGAAATGGAACTAATTTTATTTCCCTACTTCCTTGAGGCATTCTGAATCTTAATTCATAAGCATTGATAAAGTCCTTTGAGATCTTCTGACAGGTGGCACCATGACAGCATAATCATAACTGAAAACATCTCCCAACTGAATGAGAACAAACAATTTGCCCTCCCCGGCAAATAATACATACACAATGACATTCCACAGAAAATAATATGACTAAAGTTTCATTTGACTGGATTTAGATTTCACAAGAAGTCTTCCTCTTTGTCACTAATAGAAGATAGTTGAGGAAGCTACAAGCTTTGTGTCCTACAGGTTTTTGTTTGTTTGTTTTAAATAAAAGGTGGATTCCTATATTATTGTTGTACTTGAGGCAGTGGAAGAAGCTGAATAGAATACATCATAAAAAGATGCCACTGGGATCAGTTAAATCCAGCAAAATGGAAAGCACCGAGAAACGCTGGAGCCAAAACATAAAACTGGATTTAACTTGACATGTTCCATGGCAGGATGTCAATAAAAAGGGAACCTCATAAAGTAACAGCAATGTGGCTTATTGGTGCAGCCAATAAAGAAAGTGCCATTGGCCAGATACTCAGGTGAAGTAAATCAGTGTAGCTGTGCTGAAATCAATGGAGTGATGCTGATTTATACCAGCTGAGGCTCTGGCCCTGTATACGTAAACTCAGTCATAACCCCCTTCCCCCACCCCCAACACTTTGAGCCATAAAATTAATGAGAATTTTGCCTGTATATAGCACTGTTCATCTTCAAAGAGCTTTAGATCAATCAATAAGACTTCGCATCCTCTTGAGGTAAAGACATTTTATGAAAGAGGAAACAGAGCCACAGATTAAGCTATCTGCCCAAGGCTACAGAATGAGACTAAAACCAAGATCACAGTGCAGAAGATCCTGGCTCCCAGTCGTAGTCTCATACCACTAGGCAGAAATTATCAGATTATTTAAGCAGCACAAGGGAGGTCATAGATTTATAGACTCCAAGGCCAGAAGGGACTGTTGTGATCATCTAGTCCAGTGATCTCCAAAGTTTTTGGATCGCGCACCCCCACGGTGCCGCCAAAGAAAGGAGAGGGGAAGACCTACCGCAGGCGTGCCGCCAAAGAAAGGAGAGGGGAAGACCTACCGCAGGCGTGCCGCCAGAGGGGAAGACCTGCTGCAGGCATGCAGAGCTGCTGCTGAAGAAAAAAACGGCAGAGTGCCATCCGGCAGTGCTCCTCCTGCCGCGCACCCCCCGGATCCTCTGGCGAACCCCACTTTGGAGACCACTGATCTAGTCTGACCTCCTGATAATGCAGGCCAGAGACCTGCCTCACAATAATTCCTAGACCAATCTTTTAGAAAAACATCCAATCTTGATTTTAAAATGGTCAGTGATAGAAAATCCACTAAGACCCTTTGTAATTTTTTCCAATTATAAATTACTCTCACTGTTGAAAATGTACTCCTTATTTTCTGTCTGAATTTCCAGCCATTGGAACATGTGATACCTTTCTCTGCTAGAGTGAAGAGCCCATTATTAACTATTTGTTCCCCATCTAGATACTGATACAGTAATCAAGTCATCCCTTAACCTTGTCTTTTTAAGCTAAATAGCACAGTATACTCAAAGCACCAATTCTCCACTGCCTTAGACCTTGTGTCATCATTTATGTATATGCAAAGTTAGAGTGAAACATTAGCACCAGTGGGAATGAAAGCAGAATTCTGATTCAGTAGCATTTTATACCCACTTTGTACTGAGATAAATGGTGCACGGCAGCGCAAGATTCAGGTCCATAGGTGAAATCCTGGCTCCACCTAAATCAATGGGAGTTTTGAAGCTGACTTGGATTTCACTCACATATTTTAACCTGAGAAACAAGGGAGCAGAGTCTATAGTAGTTTATAGGAACTGCAAATCAGCATTCTATTCTCAGTTCTACTAATGTATTGTGCAATCATGATCAAGTTACTGAACATCAGATTCCCCATCATCAAATGGAGAAAACAGCAATTTGACAGCGATGTTGCAAGACTGAATTAATGTTTGTGAAGCATCCTTGAAGGAAAGATGATATAGAAGAGCTCAGTGTTATTGCTACTACTGCCCTGCTCAGAGAATAAGTCCCCAGGGGAGACCAGAGCTGAAGCATAGGTGATGCGTGGGGGGAGGCAGAAGATGTGGGGTCACATGTCCCCCCCTCAGATTTGCTGCTTGGTTTGTACTGAGCATGCTCCATAACACTGCTGAAGCCAGGGGCTCTCACTCTGAGCCGCCCCCCCCCCCCCCACACACACTCACTATCTACAGGGACGGGTGGTCTCTAAACTGGATAGTTTAATTTACAATATATATCATGAGTGGAATAAAAATAAGCAGCTAAAGAGAAGAGGGGGGAACTCCAAGATGTCTTTGTTAGTTCTAAGTATTCAGGGAGAAAAAAAAAGTTATTATTTGAGGTCCAGATTATTCATGAACTTTCAACAAACGCAGATCTGCCATTGCCACAAATTCAGGAGTGGCAACTGAAACAAATGGATGCAATTTCTGTAATTTCATCTGTTGCAACTGCAAGACGGAACAAAGGGTTTAACTAGCTTTTGCTTTGTGCTTAGATTCGTTTCTGAGTCCTGCAACTAGACACATTGTCATAGTGAAAATTTGCTTAAGTTTGCATGTTAGTAGTTACGGCTTTGGCTAGGCTAAGCTGTTCCAACGTAGAGTTGACCACTCATTGTACAGGTTTGGTTAAACCAATTTTTTAATAAGTGATCATCTTGTTGCTTGCAGCCTATGTTAAAGCCACTAGTTCTATGGAAAAGACAGCCTCAAAATGAACAGTTGGCTGCACATTTTGTTACAGTATCTTTTTTTTTTTTTAAATGTTGCTTCCAAGTTTGCAACAGCTGGCATGAGGTCTTTCCATTGGTTTAGACAGAGTCAATTCTCATCTGGTCTTTCTCTTGAAAGTATCACCCTGATTTGTATTGTCTTTTCCTTTTGAATTTTCAGTTTTCCCTTCTCTGGGTTGCATGCGTGCACGCTCTCATGTTTTTTTAATCTCCTATACCTCTTAAGAATTTCTTCGTACACACACACACACTTTTGCTGTGGGAAAACGATAGGATGCAGGGGAAGTCCCGCTAGAAGGAAACATTAAAAGACCTCAGGCCCAGAACTAGCTGAAGCCTTTAGCCCACTGGCTGAAAGAACCAGTGCAGGACTGCTGATCTACAATTCCTACTGAACTACAAGCTTCCCCGGCCCCAGTCTCCACTGAGTCCTAACAGCAAACCGTGGTGGCTGTTTTTGAACAGATCAGTAGGTGTAGTGCCGAGTAATGACGAGTTCCAGCCTGAAAAGGGAGCGATGGGCACTGCCCAGTGAGACGACACAAGGCACACCCTTCAGTGAGAAGAGGGGCTGTTAAACCCAGACGTCAGTTTAAATTGGAAGCTCTTTGAGGTACGGATCCCCTTTTTCTTCTGTGTTTGTACAGCAGCTAGTTTAGCGGGGTCCCGGCCCATGGCTGAGGTTCAAATAGCGTTGCCAACCCTCATGGTTTCGCCGGGAGTCTCCCGGAATCAGGCTCTATCTCCCGGAGGCTACTGCAGCCAAACCTGGAGATTTTGGGTGCTAACAGTCAGGCAGCACAGTGGGGCTAAGGCAGGCTTCTGGAAGCAGCTGGCACCATCCTTGCAGCCTCTGGGCAGGGGGCTAGGAGGGTCTCTGCACACTACCCCCGCCCCGAGCGCCGACTCCGCAGCTCCCATTGGCTGGGAACTGTGGCCAATCAGAGTTGCGGGGGCAGGGGCAGCAGCAGCAGCGTGCGGAACTCCCTGCCCCCCCACCACCTAGGAGCCACTGCCAGAGGGATATGCCGGTCACTTTCAGGAGCTGCCCGAGGTAAGTGCTGACCCCTTCACCCCAAACTCCTGCTCCAGCCCAAGGCCCACACTGAAACTCCCTCCCAGAGTCCACACCCCCTCTTGCACCCCAAACCCCTGCTCCAGGCTCAGCCCGGAGCCCCCTCCAACACCCAATCTCCCTATCAGAGCCTGCACCCCAACCCCCTGCCCCAGGCTCAGCCCGAAGCCACCTCCTACACTCAGAACCCCTCAATCCCATCCCCCAGCCCAGAGCCTGCACCCCCTCCCATACTTCAACCCCCTGCCCCAGCCCAGTGAAAGTGAGTGAGGATGAGGGAGAGTGAGCAATGAAGGGCGGGGGCTGGAGTGAGTGGAGGCGGGGCCTTGGAGAAGGGGCGAGGCAAGGATGTTTGGGTTTGTGCCATTAGACAGTTGGCAACCGTAGGCTCCAAGGTGCTGCAGTAATACAAATAATAAAAACCGAAGAGGGAAAAAAAAGTGGATGGTGGTGCGAGTACAGGATCAAAACAAGGGATCCAGTGGGGGATGCACCAAGCATAGGAAAGTGGACAAAGCCTGCTGCTCCGTGAAGGAGCCCAAGGACTCAGCCAATGCTACCCAGAGGAATTCTGTCTGGAAGCATGCACAGACGAAGGACTGTTAAAGGACCCCAACATTCGGGGAGAACCCTCCTGGCCAGCATCCTCCTCCTGTTCTAATGGATGGCCACCCTGGCCAGCACCAGGCGGCCACTGTAAAGATCACAAGAGTGCCAGATCAACAGTCCCAGACTTCTCTTTATCCACAGCACAAGCAGCAGTAGTGAGAACTCCCCACGCTGCCTCTAAGTGGGTCAGCTTTGATGGGAAAGAACTACATCTAGCAGCAATAGAGGAAGTTGGTCTCCATGATCTATTCAGTTTGTGGCCTCCCACCCACCCAAGACAGACAATAAGGGTGCTAATTTGTGCCAACTGTAATGTAGACACTTGTCCAATGTGTACTGAACGGTGACCTTCCAACTCATTATGCACAGACCATGTACCATCAGGTGGTGACATGCACAGATCACTATCTACCTCAGCTTGACTCAAACCAGTGACCTAGAGAGGTCCCATAACTTGATGGCCTCGGCTGAAAGAAAGCTGATTCAAGGCACTGAGAATTATTTTCCCCCTTCGTTAATAGGACCATTGTCCATATTTTTTTTTGTCTTTTAACCTTAGAGAAGGGAAAAAGGCCCAGTTCAGAGTTCGCCTTGTGTTCCTGATCAATAAGCAGGCTGCCTGAAGTTACACGACCCCTTTACAGTTTTGAGGGTAGTCATAGGATTGATTTGGCCCGCAGTAAAAGGACAGAACACTTATGCTCAAAGCTTGTGCCAAGCCACAAAGAGTCAAGATAGATAACATAAATGAGCTGACTAGTGTATACATGTACTACTGCCCCCTACCGGCTGGAAAACACGTGACAGATATTGAAAACGTGACGGATGTTCATCACATTGTTTGATGCCCTACTACAGTGGTTTTCAACCTGTATCCATAGATTCCTAGCGGTCCGCAGACTATGTCTAAGGTTTCTAAAGGGGTCCACACCGCCATTCAAAATTTTTTAGGGGTCTGCAAATGGAAAAAATTGTTGAAAACCATGGCACTACCAGATGGCGCTCAGAGACTACGGTGAAAGCACAGTGTAAGAAAGTTTACAGAATAGAATCAGGACTGCTCAGATGTATGTCACAAGCCCTGTACTTGCAAAAAGAAAAGGAGTACTTGTGGCACCTTAGAGACCAACAAAATTATTTGAGCATAAGCTTTCGTGAGCTACAGCTCACAGACTAACACGGCTGCTACTCTGAAGCCCTGTACTGCTAAACGCATAATGGAGATTTTCCTTTAGCACAAAAGACAAGGGCCTCTTTGAGCAGGAAGCCTCGGTCCCGTCTTCTGCTGAAGTGAACTTCCTAGTGACCATAGACTGCAGTCAAGCGACAAACAGGAAATGCTTAGGTGGACACAGATTTATTACAACACGCAGAAGTATTAAGATCTGCCTCCCTCAGACCCTCATCTAAGTTAGAGATCTAGGAAAATGATGAATTACAGTCACTGTGATGCCATATGTTGACGAATGAAGAATATTCTACCCCCGTCTCCACATTTCAGTGATAGGTTTGAGACCAGGCAGCAATATAATCCCTTGTAATTGATGAGTTCAGCTGTTTTCACCCTTAATATCTATATTATTTAATTACATACATCCAAAGTTGGAACTTCCCCAGTGGGTAAAAATTATCCAAAAGATAACCAGTCTGCTGAAGAATTTTATTACCAGACCAGGAGAAGAAGTGAGGATGTTCACCCAACAGCTGTGAAGAGGTCGGTTCCGTGATAGGAAGCTATCTATGACGAAAACATCTCCTCCTTGTTTTATTGTAGCTCTGCACTAGTAGCTATGTAGTTACAGCTGTGACATGACATGTCCAACATAAGCTCGCTCCTATTTCCAGGGCTCAGAATAACCTAGGGATGGGGAGGAGAAAAACACTCCACACTTTTTGAGGCTGAAATGTCTCCTGCTCATTCTCAGTCCAGAAGCTAATTTCTTTTTGTTTTTAAAAGTTTGATAACTCTGCATCAGCCAACTCGATTCTTATCTGAACGTGTTGGTGATGGAGAGAGGCTTTTTAACTAGTTAAAGTTTTTAGTTCCTTTTGTTTTTCACAACACTGCAAGTGGGCGGCACAGCTGAGAATAGGTTGTGTGTCCCTGTTCAAACCATTAGAGAACATATTGCCTCTTTGCTGGGAAAAATATTTATCCTTCCTGTACTCCTTAAAAAGGCAGGTCACCTAGGAGCAAACATTTATCAGTCGCAATTGAATTAAGAGTTCCCACACACCTCTGATTTCTGCAGAGTCAGTTGGATTTAAAAGACAATGTGTGTCACCTTTGAAGTATTTCCATACTTCATTGTGCAAGCTCCTAATCGCTACAATATATTTTTCATGTCTTCAATGGAAATTATGATCCAGCTTAATGTGGTGGATTTATACACATTTCCCCTTGAGTTTATGCAGCGAGAGCTATAGAATTAAATTTCTTTCACTTACGTAGATATAATTCAGTCCAAAAGGAAACTCCAAGAAACTTAAAAGCCTCTCAAAAGAAGGATTTATAACAGATTGTCCTTCTCAGTCTTTTCCCTTAGCTGAGACAATACATGCAGTGGCATAATTGTCTTTTAAGTAACTCCATAGTGGCACAGGGGACAATGCAACTGAAATCTTGCAAAGATCTATCTAGGTTTTAATCTTGCATTCAGGGGTTTAAATTCTACCACCACAGCCCCCCAAGGTGCTTGGGCCCACTGAATCCAGAAGTAGCAGTTCAACAGGAGCATGAGACAGCTGGCCCATGAGGAAAGAGGCGAGAAGGCAGCTGATGTGAAAACAGGCCACACTCAGCTGAAGTGGCGGGAGCTAGGCAGAGATCAGTTGTCTGTGGAGAAACAGGCACAAATGCAGCCACTGCTAAGCAGAAAGCTTGGCGGAAAGGTCTTGGAAAAGAGGAACAGGAACTTTAGGGGATGAAGGGGTTTGGAAAGAGAAGGGTTCATCTGAGCATGTGCGGGAACAGTGAAGAGAGAGCGTATAGTTTTGTTTTGTTTTTTTAAAAACAACCCTAAGGGAAACATTTCAAGGCAGGAACATGACCCGATTTTGCAGAACTGGGAGTGGTTTTGGCTTGAAATGATTTTCAACAACAGATTTTTCTTTTCAAGGATTTGCATGTGATACATGTTACATTATTACAACCATGGGGGTCTGCTTGGGCCCGATTATACTGTCAGGTGCACACAACTCTTATTGGTTCAGTGGGAGTTACCAGTGCTGACAACCCCAAGTGTTCAAAAAACAAGTCAGGACCAAAATATAACGAAAAAAAAAAAAAAAGTGGGGCTCTTTTTATTTGCCTTCTGGGTTTTGAGCCTTGGGGAGGGAGGTAACTTTTGTAGTTTTCCTCTGCAATCATGCACTTTTTTTTTAGCTTTCCTTTGCAACCATGAGGGCTAAAAATAGAAGCTGAAAGTTTTGAATAGTCACGTGACTCCAGGAGCTGGGGCTTTTGTTTTTTCTTAAACAACCACACGGTTCACAATAAAACCGTGAATGTCAGAAACACCGGGTTGCACTTGAACACAGCAGCCAGGGTAATGTTTAGTTCACTCAGATGCAATTGCATTGCTAGCAAGTTTAGCTGCAGCTGCCCCATCAAATATTTATTTCTGAGTCTACAGTAGATCTTGGACCCCAGTCTGGGTCTTACGTGTGTGGCCGAGGCAGGGTCAGAACCATTCAAAGTTCTGTAGCAAACTGCTTGTCTCCACACAAACTTGTTAAGGTGACTTTATATATAAAAAAAACACAAACAAAAAAACCCACAAGCTTGTTCACTCAGTTAAAATTAAAACAAATTTCCATCCTCACCCCATTCCCCCTCCACACCTGAAAAAGTTGTGGGGAGGCGAAAGGCACTATCTTATTGAGGGTTAGCCACTCAGAGTTTGATCATTTTAAAAGGCAGCCTGTTTTCGAGATTAGGCTTAGGAATGTCTAAATCCTTCTTGTGAAACCAAAATGAAAAACGTAATTCTTCCAAAAACAAATTCTTCCCTCGACCTAGCTACCACCTGTCGGGGAGATGGATTACCTACGCTGACAGGAGAACCCCACGTTGGCATAGATAACGTCTACACTGAAGCGCTACAGAGGCGCAGCTATGCCACTGTAGCATTTTAAGTGTAGACAGGCCCTTAGACCAGTGGTTTTCAATCTTTTTTCATTCACAGTTTAAAAAATTTCAAATGTCACTGTCGGACTCTTTGGAAATCTTAGGTATAGTCTGCAGACCCCACAGGCCGCAGACCACAGGTTGCAAACCACTGTTCTATGGTAACAACAACCTTTCGTGGACCCCTCACACATAGTCTGTGGATCCCCAAGGGTCTGCTGACCACAGGTTGCGAACCACTGCCTTAGGCTCTGAGAGCCTGATCTGCAAGATGCTTAGTGCCTCCTGAGAGAGACAGAGCAACTTCCGTTTACTGATGGGCCTTGAAGTCACCGAGAACACTCAGCACCAGATGGTACCAAGTCCTTATACGAGTGGAACAATTTTCTGCCAAAGTTTGTTAATGGCGCGAGTTACGTTCCCTTTCAGAACTTGCTGGTCATTGAATTTCTCCGACTTCTGAGACAATTCTGTTGTTTTTTAAACCATCTTCTACAAAACTGGGGAGGGAGGACTTTAAACGGATGGCAGTGCAGCAGGTATTAAATAAACATCTCATCTATATTTAAAACTGGGTTTGATCTTTACTGTTTTCATTCCATCCTCCACATCTTGACTTGTAATTTCTTCTGTTGCCTTTGTGGGTGGTGGGTTGGGTTGGGTTGGGTTTTTTAAACATACTGCTTCAACTAATTTTTTGATCAATTATTAAAAACACTGCTCTCCTTTTTCATTCTCTGCTCCCAACAGAAAGTGCAGCTAGAAAGAAAGTTGAACTGGAAAGATTTTTTTAAAACAAAATATTTTGAAGAGAAATCTTACAATCCCAGGACAACAACAGAAAATACCTTTAATGATGAAAGTTACAGCTTCGGCCCCCGTCCTGCAATCAGACGAAAGCCAGCAAACCTCTTTACTGGGGATCTGCCCAAGTGGATCTGATTACAGGATTGGTGGCATAATTTTAAAAAACAAATGTATTGACCCTTCCCATATGTTTTCTTGCATTATTGTCAGCATCAGTAATGCTGTAACAAAGCCTTGGCCGCATTGGAATTTCATGAGTGCCACTGCACTCGGCACCGAGAACTTCATGGTGACAAGAACGACAGGACTCAGATCTTTGTGTCCCCAAAGCACATGAGTGAAGGCAGCGTGAGAAACAAGAGCTAAAAGGAAATTTGTTACCATATGAATACAGCTCCAGCAGTGCTCGGTGCACGTTTTGCTACAGTCCTGTCAGAGAACCTACAATCTGAACGGACAACGTTCAGTCAGAGGAAGTGGGGTGGGACGTAATGAAGAGTGCTGTGATTGAACAGCGAAGTTAAGCATACGTCACTCAGCCAGCGCCTACACTTGCACTGCGTTGACCTAAGTAGGTTGCCCACGGCTCTGCATCACGTGTGGAGTTGGTGTTATTGTGCCACCGTAACAGGACTGTTAGATCGGCAGGAGATAAATTTGAGTGTAAACACTGGCATATCTCAGCCGATGCCAGTGGACTTGCGTCAACCTAACTTTGTAGCGTAGACCAGACTTAATTCTGGTTGTTGGGTTAGTGTGTGGGGGCTGGGGTGTGTTAGTGTCCTGTGATATACAGATCAAAATAGATGATCTGGAGGTCTCTTCGGGCCTTGAATTCTATGACTATGTTAGTTCAAAGATTTTATTTTATGTTTTTAAATCAAAGTACTGTTATTTAAAAAAGAGTCTCCATTAACAGGTAGCAGTACAGAGTCTATGGCAGCGTGGAACAGTTCCAATTCCATCCAGTGGAGGATGGTAGTACACATACAATGACCAATTCATTGCGATACTCAGCACTCATATAGCACTTCACAACTCCAAAGCACTACGCAATTAATGGCAGCAACGACCAAGTAGTATTATTAATAATGGGAACTAAGGCACAGAGGGAAACTGACATGCCCAAGGTCACACAGCAAATCCGTGTAAGAATCAAAATTAGAGCTCAAAAGTTTCTGGCTCCCAACCCTGTGCTCAACCCACACCTCTCGACTATCAAATGCACGTATGTCGGAATAAAAAATTTAACCAATTTCAATATGAGCCTTTCCAGTGCTCACACCCTGCACACGGATATCCAGGAGTCTGTGCATTCATAAAAAGAGCTGGAAGAGACACTGCCTCTTGTCTAGTCTCCACAGCCAGTGTAGGATTGCTTCCAGCAACAGATTACTCAATGTTATGTCTAGTCTTAAATGACACAAGCAATGGGGCTTCCACCACTTCCCTTGGGAGACTGGTCCACAGCCTACTAGGACTGAGCGTTACCAAGTTTAGGTTTGAATGGGCCAAATTCAGCATTAGTGTAATTCCACTGACGTCAATTACATTCAGCACACGGGAAAGGTTTTCTGGTTACTGAGCCAAACTCAGAGCTGGCACAGACTAGGGTAAGCACAGAGTTGTCCCCAGTTACACGACCTCCCTCTGCAGCACTTGCAAGAACAAAGCTGCACCCTGTTTGCATCCAGATCCACTTGTGCCTCCTAGTTGGACCTGCTGAGTGAAGATAAACGTCAACTCGCCCCGCGCCGCTGCAGATGACTTGATGCAACTCCCTCCCCTCCACCTCAGGCACTTGGCTGGCAAGACCGAACTATTCAGGCAATGCATGGATGCGTGTCTAGATGGCAGCTCCAATGCACCAGATGAGCCCTGTGCATTTCTAACTACAGTGTTAGAACTGGGAAGCAGGGCTAAGAGTGCAAAGCCAAGACCTGGCTGAGCCACAGGCCAGGACTCCATGCTACTGCACAGGTCACCTGCCTGCTTCTCTGTGCCGAGTGGCCTCCCCCAGGCCAATTCATCACCCACCTTTGAAAGGAGATTTGAGATGCACCTGAAAGTGTCTCCCCCACTCGACCCAGCTCCCGTTCCAGCCTTCAAACACCTACTCAAAATGCCCTTTTCCAGGAGCCATTCCTTCCTTATTCTCCTCTCTGATGAGCTCTCCATACCCTCTTCATCTACTTCACTCCAGCCAGGTCATCTGATGAAGCACCTCAGTCATAGGAGCAAAGGAAATGCCCTGTAGATAGCCCTCTGCTCTGATCTACGCCAACAGCCTGTTTTGACAGTGGCCAGAACCAGCTGTTTCCAAGGACAGTGCAAGAAACCCTGAAGCAGCCAGCTGGGGAATAACCGGCTTGCAGGGAAAGCGCCTTCCTGACCTTCACAGTTAGAGTTTGGCTTCTGCCCTGAAGCATAAGGGCTCGATGTCCTTTTTCCACTCCTGCCTCCATGCCTTCTTCTATGTAACGTCCTTTGCACGAACAACCTCCCTATCCAGCCCCACTTTCACCTTGGCCCTTTTCTACTCTGAGTCCTTATTTCAAATGTACTTCTTCCAACAAGCTGGCCCACCGTAACCCTCCCCTCAGCAGGTGGCTGACATCCCCTAGCTTGAAACAAAACTGTTCATTAACGAGACGCATGCCCACTGCTTTTCACTGCCTCCTTCGTATCATCTACCTGGACTGGAAGGGACCATGCCTTTCTCTGTGTCTGAGCATCAACAATGCCATACAAATAGGTAATCTGCCTCTCCTACATTGTGCAGGCTCTTGTGGATAGGACATGTCTCGGACGCTGTCTTGCTGTATGAGCACCATGCACGTGGATGGTGCCATGTCAATGATTTCTGGAAAGGTTTCCAGCCTCGTAGCTGAGCGTCCTCCCTCTGGCTTCCCCTTCTGCTGGCTCCTGCGCTGGCAGCCCTGCAGGAGTGGGAAAGGCACATTCCAGTGCTCTGCGGGAGTTCAAAGCTTGTGCAGACTCCAGCTTCCAGACCTGGCCAGGTCCTGCAGTGGTGGGCATGGCACAGAAACTTCTCTAAATCTTGTCAGAGAAAGGTGCCAGCTTCTTTGCTTTATAGCATCCACTGCCTTATGATCCCAGAGTGGCACAGAACATTAACTCTGCACCAAATCCTCGCCAGCACACCCAGCACTGAATGCAATATAACAGCTACCACCACCACCAGTAATCACACTTGGCACTTACAGGGCCCCTTTCATCTCAGGGTCTAATTGCTTTACGGACACCCCTGTAGGGGCTGTGTTGTATTGGGACCCTGCAGCCAGCAGGACCTCAGCAAGTTGGTTTTAAAAAGTGAGGCGGGGAAGGAGGAGTGAAAAGAAGAGCCTCTGAAAGACTGCAGCTTCCTCAGAGGACAGGGAAGAAGTTTGTTCAGATGATTTTGTTTAAGACAATAAGAGACTAGAAACAAGTTTTAAAGGAAGATACTAGGTTGGAGCATTTGCCCTTGTAGTGAGCCCCAGTAGTCTGATGTGGTGGGAAAGATAAACAAATAAACCATAAAAAGAAAAGGAGTACTTGTGGCACCTTAGAGACTAACAAATTTATTAGAGCATAAGCTTTCGTGAGCTACAGCTCACTTCATCGGATGCATTTGGTGGAAAAAAAAATGCATCCGATGAAGTGAGCTGTAGCTCACGAAAGCTTATGCTCTAATAAATTTGTTAGTCTCTAAGGTGCCACAAGTACTCCTTTTCTTTTTGCGAATACAGACTAACACGGCTGCTACTCTGAAACCTCTCAAATAAACCATGTGTTTCATGATGTAAGCTTCTGTCCTATTTTTGTTCCTGACAAAAATCCCCTTTTTTCCTTTTTTTAATTGTTGCTCTTCCTTGGTGCTTTCACACAGCTCTACAATTTAAATAAAAAAAAAAAAAATCCGTAGGTAGTGTCTTGCTAATACAGCATTAGGCTTCTTCCAAATCTATCACCTCCAGACCCAGAGTTACAGGCTACGCTGGAAGCATAATGTGCCGAGAGTACTGCGCCAGCATGGGGGATGAGGGGAAGACAGAAAATTGTTCAATGACAATGGGAGACTCGGGGTTCTGATTTTAGAAGCAGTATTATCTTCATTGAAAATAAATCAGAAGTGCCCTAATTATCCACATCCCAGCATGAGGAGTTAACATGAAAAGGAGATATAGATACCAATAAGAAGTGATGTGCAGGAAGAGGGAAATCCTGAAACACCCACTTTCAAGCTAAAGAGAATTTGGGATAATTTTTCCATCCCCTCCTCTCTGGGCATTGCTAAATCATCCCTGCCAGGAAGGGCTTCTCTGCACCTTAAAAATGATTGCAAAGATCAAATTTTCCTTGCTTTCCAAAGGGCAAGGTTCTTTCTTTTAAAAGAAAGATTTACCAGGGGAAGGATTCACTTGGGTTTGACTGTAACGTGACTGACTGCCATTCGCTTGCACTGAAGTGCTGTGCTATACCATCAATACACTAACTGGACCAAAACCAGGGCTTGGCGAAGGGGTTGCAATTCTGAAGTTGCCCAAACTCCAGGTATTTGCTTTGACCCAAGCTTAATTTGACCCAGCATGATGGGTGGCTGCTTTTTAAACCAGAAACAAATTCCAAACTGCCCCCCCCCCCGATTCAGAATGAAGGGGAGGAGGAGGAGACAAGAGCCTTACGCTGCCATGTAAGAAAATATCAGAGAGCCCCGAACTGAGAAGTATGTTGCTGCTTGATCTTGCTTTAAAAAAAAAAATCTATAATGATATGAGAGTACCGCAGCAAACTCTGTGGGCTTTCCCTCACAGCTACGGTGGTACCATACTAAGGTGACCAGACGTCCTGATTTTATAGGGACAGTCCTAATATTTGGGGCTTTTTTTTTTTTCTTCTATAGGTGCCAATTACCCTCCAAAAAGAAAAGGAGGACTTGTGGCACCTTAGAGACTAACGAATTTATTTGCCCATAAGCTTTGCTGAGCTACAGCTCCCAGACCCCCTGTCCCGCTTTTTCACATTTGTGCTTTGGTCACCCTGTCCCACACGCACTCCTAGAGCGCCATGCACTGTTGATGTATTTTATATATTGGGAACTAGCTCCTATCAGTGTTTGGCTTTTCCCATTGCTGCCCCCCACACACAGAAACACACACCCAGAGCCCAAGCAAGTTCTGCACGGGGCAGAGCCCCACCCATGGGAAAGGGAGGGGTGGGAAGGGACGAAGGGGGCTGCCCTGCAGATCCAGGAGCGGGGGGGGCCGGGCAGACAGAAGGAAGCTGGGGTTCACAGAGCCAGGCCCCCCCCCCCCGCTCCTGGGGGTTTCACGCGGGGCCGCTGGGGGGCGGCGCAGCCCCGGCGTGAGATTTCTCCGCTTTCCCCGGCTCCGGCCGGCCGCCTCTCGCTCCGCGCCGGCACAAAGGAACCCGCCGGCTCGCAACGCGGAGCGGCCCGACAGCGAGCCCGGCGAAGGGCGGCGTTGGGCGGGACGTGCCTTTGGGGCGGGCGCGTGGCTTTTCGGGGGTGGGAAGTTACAAGACGCAACCACGACCCGCCGCCCACCCGAGATCCCGCACACGCCGGGGGCTGGCTTCCCATCCCGCCCCTGCCCAGCGCGCACGCTCCCGCCGGGCACACGAGCGTGCACCGAGCCCCCGCGCTCCGCAGCCACACACGAGCGGGCCAGCCGCCGGCGTCCGCCCGGGGGCGCTTGGGCAAGCGATGCCCGGGCACCCGGCTCGGAAACCCCCTCCTGCTCCGTGCAAAGCAGCCCCAAAGCCTGGGGCGGGGGGATAAACCCCATCGCGCCTCAGCCCGCCACCCCCCACCAACACGCGCCCGGTTCCTCCTCTCCCCCCCGCCGGGAGCTGCTGGCAGAGGGGAAGGAGCCATGTCTCAGCCCCAGCCCCCGAACTACGAGCCACCAGCCCGCTTCCAGCCCTTACCTGCCGGCGGGGGGGGGCCAAGCGCGCAGGGGCGTTGCAGGCGCCGGGGAGGCTGCTGGGCAGGCAGGGGAGGCGCGCGCCGCCCGCGCGCCCCGGCTCTCAGCTCCCTGGCGGCGGCGGCGGCAGCCCTTGTGCAATAACCCCCCGGGTGCGGAGCCGGAGCGAGCCGCGGCCACCCGGCGCATGGTGCATTGTGGGAAGCAGCGCTCAAAAGCGGGGGGAGGGCGACGCCTGGTGGAGAAGCGGGGGGCGGGGGGGGAAGGACCAGTTGCCCTGGCTCGGGCTGAAGCCAGGCGGCCTGGTGGCGCTTCAGCGGCGAGCACGTTTATTTGGGCTTTCGTGGGCTAAACCCCCCCCCCCCCCCGGTTGTTTTTGCTGATGCAGACTAACCTGGCGACGCCTCTGAAAGAAGAGGGTTGATGACTGTGGGTGTCCGGGAGGGGAAAACCTAAGGGGCCCGTAGCCTGAGCGGGGACCCCTCCCGCTGTGCGATCCATGCAGAACAGGTTTCAGAGCAGCAGCCGGGTTAGTCTGTATTTGCAAGAAGAAAAGGAGGACTTGGGGCACCTTAGAGACTAACGAATCTGTTAGAGCATAAGCTTTCGTGAGCTACCGCTCACTTCATCGGATGCATTTGGTGGAAAGTTTCCGTGACAGAAGCACCTGGTGAATGCACCGGGCCGGCAGCTCTGGGGCACCCCTTGGGAGCTTTGGAATTAGGGGCTGTTTCCAGGCCTGGCTGTGTCACACAATTGCAGGGGCTGGGGGTTCGGGTTAGAGGCCTTGGAGGTACCACATTCAGGGCGAAGGAGGCATCAGCCCAACTGAGGGAAGATAGGCGGCCCTTAGGGTGACCGTATTTCCTTAAATTGAAAAGGGGACACTGGGTAAGTGACGGCGTCTCAGGGTCAGCCCCGTGCTGCCTGGTGTCAAAGCTCGCCTGAGCCCCACCTTTCAGAGCTGGCCCAAGTCCGGCCAGGCAAGGCTCTCAGCCTGAACCAACATCACAGATGTCATGACTTTTTTTTTGGCAAAACTGGGCATTGGTTCCCCCTGGCTCTTGTCCAAACATTTCTCCACTCTAAATGGGATAGCAAATGGGACAAATGCCCGTTTTTGCCCCCCAAAAAAGTCATGATGTCCAGGACCAAGCTTAAAAAGGGGACTGTCCCAGCCAAAACGAGACATATGGGCACCCTAGCCACCCCAGGTCAAACCAGGGAAAGATATAGTCTGGACTATGTTTATTTGTATTCCAGTAGCACTTAAAAGCCCCAATCAAGACTGGCACACCCTTGTTGCAGACCATACGTACACAGAGTAAGAGACAGTTCCTGCCCTGAAGAGTTTATACCTCTAAATGGACTAGAGGGACAAAGGAAATAAGTGTTGGTATTAGAACTGTTGGGAATTTTATGTTGGAATAGTTTTCTGATGGAGAATGCACTTTTTGCAACAATGTGATTTTCTGCAGGAAAATTTAGATTTTCTGTCAGGAAAAGCAAAATGAGGCTCCCCAGCTACCCACCTGGAAAGCTCTTGTTAATTTCATTATCTTCTGCCTGCTGGGATAACGTGAAAGTGACAAGAACCTTCCCCGCAGGCAGGAAGCTGAAAAATTCTGTTCCCCCTCTGAAACTGATTTTTTTCTGGAAATCCCTTCCTGCAAAAAAAATTTGAATTTTTGACCTTTCATCCCAATTCAAAATGAAAAAATACGTCAAACATGCCAGATTCTTCACACAACAAGATTTCTATTTCCCAGCCAGCTATAATCATCATCCCCATTTCACAGGTGAGGAACTGAGGCCCAGAGGAATTAAGTGATTTGCCTAAGATCACCTGAAGAAGAGTTAGGAATTGAAGCCGACCTCCACCACACACATATCTCAGATCAATCCCTCATCCCACGGCCATCCTTCCTCTTGCAGGTTCATTCTGATTGACAGGCTTTTGTTTTTAAATCTCCAGCACCAACAAAGACTCCGACTCTCAAAGAAACCAGGATGAAAAAAAGATGCAAACTTTCAGGTTTCTGCAACTAAAGCTAAGTATTCTCCTTCACAGACAGCCAAACGTGGCTGAGCTCCTAGCTAGAGAAAGTCAGTTGCAAGGTCCATTCACAAGTAGGGTCTCTCCATTTGTCTCACAGTGGTACTGCTAAGTCAATAGCATCTTGGAAGTGAGCTGTAGCTCATGAAAGCTTATGCTCAAATAAATTTGTTAGTCTCTAAGGTGCCACAAGTACTCCTTTTCTTTTTGCGAATACAGACTAACACCGCTGCTACTCTGAAACCTAGCATCTTGGATGAAAAGCTTGGCGATCCACTTCTTTTCCTTCTGTGGATCATCAGGACAATAATCCCACAGCTGGGCCAAAAATTCCCTCAGATATTGACTTGTGAGCTCCCAGTTGTTTCTGACCAGCTCTCAAACCCTCCACTGAAATCTGATACAAGAGGAAAATACCCCAGGTCTTCTCTTTGCACTCAGATGGAGTTTTCTGATGAACTCTTCTGCCCTGATGTGCATGGGCAGAACACAGTTATTTCGCCCCTGCAGATAAGAGTCCAGCTATCATAGATGTCAGCAAGGTCAGTTGAGCTTGCCCCCCAGCACCAATTGCTGAAAGGCAAGGGTGAATTGCGGAGGACTCAGGAAAACCTGCTCTTCTGTTCTCCATTTGAAGAGTTGAGTTAGCACTTTTTCCTTGCTGCAGTGCAAAAGTGCTGGTGAAGGGAACCTCACTTGTCACACAGCAAGGCAAGAAGTTCAGAATGCATAGGACCGACAGCCTTTCATGAAGTTCACAGCTTCATTAAGGATGTGACGAAGCTTTTCAGGCATTTCTAGAGCAGCCAGAGCTTGGCGGTGTGTCAGAGAGAGAGAGAATAGCTGCGATGCTTTGGATCTCTATGAAGTTCTATGCTATTTTTACCTGGCACTGCCTGGGCACCATCTGTGCAGATTGCAATGTCTTGTTCCCAGCTCAGCTTGGAAAATTTTGTCTGCTTCCATTCAGCATCCTACTGTGAATACTGGCACAGCCTTGCAAAGTGCAAGTCTACGAGAGTGAAACACCCACAGATGCTAGATGCCAAGAAGCAATTTCCCTGAATTTGAAAGCACTGGGTCTCAAACATCCACAGCCCTGCCCTTGATATGGCCTGAAACAGTGTTATTGACACAGGCATGTTTTCAATTTGATAGCTGCTCTATGCTTACTGTGATGGGGCAAGGCCAGATGGCTATAGAAAAGTAGCAGGAGATAGATATATTAGCTCCAGGCTACACAAATCCCTGGTACCAGGATAAGTGAAACGGAAGCTGCTCCAGGTCAATTAAGACACCTGGGGCCAATTAAGAACTTCCCAGAAGGCAGGGAGAAGGCTAGGTTGATTGGGACACCTGAAGCCAATCAGGGACTGGCTGAAACTAGTTAAAAGCCTCCCAGCCAGTCAGGTGGGTGTGCATGTCAGGAGCTGTGGGAAGAAGTTGTGCTGTTGGAGAGGCTGAGTAGTACACACCATATCAGGTACAAGGAAGGAGGCCCTGAGGTAAGGGTGAAGTGGAGCTTGAGGAAGTGAGGGCTGCTGTGGGGGAAGTAGCCCAGGGAATTATACATGTCATGTTTCTAAAAGGTCAGCTATCATGGCTGATACTATTAGGGTCCCTGGGCTGGAGCCTGGAGTAGAGGGCGGGCCTTGGCTCCTCGCTTTGCCCTCCTCCCTGGTTAATCACTTAGACTGGGAGACAACAGAGACTATGCAAGGGAGGATAGCTTCTCCTCACCTCCCTTGCTGGCTTATGATGAAAATGGCTCAGTAGATTGTGACCCTTGTCTCTGGAGAGAGAAGGGTTATGTGGAGGGTCACAATGAGCCTCTGAGGCTAGCGAAATTCTCCAGGGAACACAGGACCCACTGAGACAAGGACAGAGTTTTGTCACATTACTTAAAGGTCAATGCTGCTTTCAGCCTTCACATTTAGAAGGTATGCTCCCCAGGGCATGAGCCATGCTTGCTCAGCGACTGCCCAATGCCAAGTGTTGTAGGAGCAGCAGTGATCTGTATGCTATGTATGATCTGTGTGCTCAAAAGGTCTGTTACACTTCCCCCCCTCCCTTTTTGTCTCCTCTCCCTCTTTGAATACCTGTGAAGTGGCTTTCCCCCTCCCCCTCCCTCCTGGAATGCTTGTGGGATGAATGGGCTGGTTGAACAGGTGGAAGATCAGAAGGGCTCCCAAGTAGACAAGGTGACTGGAACTCTAATTGGACAACGATCACACCCCCAGTGCATGGACACTGCATAGACACTGCCTGAGGTGGAGTGTGACCAACCAGACATGGCCAAGTCATCTCTAGTCGCAGGTCATGAGGAGCAGGTCCTTAAAAGGGGAAGGGGCCATATGCTCAGAAGTGCATTCAGAAGCTTGTACCTCCCATAAAGGCCCTTGGCCCGGACCACCTGGCCAGTGGTTTTCCGCACTACATTTCATCGTGCTGTGGGAAGACTTGCCTTCATACGCTTACCCTGAAGAATCCTGACATCTCCAGTGCCGTGCCTGTCCTGGGAGCGTGAGTATGCGAGCGTGGGTGTGACACCCCTCCCTCCCCAACTGCTTTTCTTTTGAACTTAGCTATCAGAATAATAAACGTGCTGCTTTCTGCCAAACTCTGGTGGGTCATTAATCCTCCCTAAGATTACTAGCTGGCCCAATTTCATATAACATCAAGCATGCTGATGGCAGAGTCAATAATAGTCACAATCCTGGCTCTTTTCAGATGCTCTAGAGAGTCATCCCAGTAAATTCCAAAAGTTCATTTCATTCCCTCATTGGTAAGATACGTTCAGCATCCTTTCACCAGTCCTTGACCTTGGATGCCTATATGGTTTTCTAGTTTCTCTCTCATCTGTCTGATGTTGTGAGCTATGTAGAAACATGGCCTGATGTTTATCCATACCTAATAATGGAATTTATTACCTTGCCTTGGCAATCCAGCAAGTAGTGCACAGGGTTAGTGCTTGGATGGAAGACCACCAGCCATACCTAGCAGGGGTCCAGCAAGCAGTGTGCTATGCTTCCTGAAGCAGCATGCCAATAGGGCCGTAGTGCTTTCATTCAGGATCATTCCGCAAGCCAAGTTAGCGTTCATTAAAGAGTCTGCGGCACTTTTTGCAAGAGGAAAGGGTTACCACATGTAGTGTCCTGGTCAAATTCCAGTTGGGGTAACTATATTCTACCTATCCAAAACTCCTCCTCTAGTTTCAACTGGATGCAGTATTTTCCTCAACTATTCAGCTGCGTAGTGGTATAGAATCGCTACAGTGTTCCACCCCAGAGATGGTGGGTCCCTACAGTGTGGGGAAAAATAGACTCTCCTGATCCTGAGGGTTTCTGAGCATGCTCGGTTCCCACTGAAGTCAACAGGATTTGCTCAGCATCTCTCAGGATCTGGCCCTGAGGTCAGGATACAGAGGAAGACCCACAAAAGCAGTCCATGTCATGTGGCTGTGTATTTTCTGCCAGGAGAGAGATTAGATTGAAAGTCAGACATTCCATGGAAGATGAAAAGACAAAGGGAAGAATATAAACTGGATTACTCACAATCAACCAAATTAATTTAAAGGAGGAACAAATCTGAGTAATTATCTTTGGGGACAGCAGGAACTTTGACCAAGAAGAACCAGAACTAGGACATAAACAAGAAGCATTACAGGGTTAAGGTGCTAGGAAGAGGCACACACAGAATCAGGGAAGCGGCAAAGAGACTTAGGGCCAGATTCGGGCCAGCTTTCCACAGAGGTGTGGGCATGGTGACACAGAACAGATCATTCCACTCCACTGAAACCAGACACAATCACAGATCTTGTGTTTGCTGAGCCCAAAGTCTTATCCAAGGTAGTGAAGTCCTGATTGGTATGATTTAATTGGGGTTGGTCCTGCTTTGAGCAGGGGGTTGAACTAGATGACCTCCTGAGGTCTCTTCTAACCCTAATCATCTGTGATTTGATGAATGCTTCCAGATCTGTACAACTCCAGAGAGGACAGGGAGGTTAGAGGAGATATGGTGCTCTATCCACCACTGCACCTTTCCAAGGGTGACAGCTGCCATTCCACCTTGCACTCCAGGAGGAATTCTGAGTCAACCAGGTTTCAGAGTAGCAGCCGTGTTAGTCTGTATTCGCAAAAAGAAAAGGAGTACTTGTGGCACCTTAGAGACTAACAAATTTATTTGAGCATAAGCTTTCGTGAGCTACGAGCTGTAGCTCACGAAAGCTTATGCTCAAATAAATTTGTTAGTCTCTAAGGTGCCACAAGTACTCCTTTTCTTTTTGAGTCAACCAGGATGTCCCACTGCACCACAACCCCATCCACTCCTATCAGCATGAGCCGTGCTTTAAAGACATAGTCTGGCTCTTGAAGAGTTTTCCCTTTGTATGTATAAATGACACTTTCTTAGCCACCATATTAGCTCTCTGTGTCATGGTGATATTTGCTTGCTATACTGGCCACAGCATGTTCTTACTCCTGTTAACCCTGAAGCCAATGCAGTTATGGGAGAGGGAGCTGAGTTCTGTTCTACCTCATGTATTGTTAGAATTGTCAGCTGATTTTCTACCACAGCATCCTGGTGAATGCAGGCGGAGGGAAAGGCAGAAAGAACACAGCTTGATTTTTCAGATACCAAGGATGTTTTGCAGGCCTGTTGGGTTAGAAAAGAAAAATAACGTCTTGAACTTTAAATTTGGCCTATTTGATCTGAAATGATGGAGCGACATTAAAATATGAACCCTCACAATAGCATTCGTAGAGACACTTTTCTGATTACCACCTCATGCCACAGTAAAGCAAAGTTACATTGACAGTGTTAAAAACTTGGAAGGGTGCAATTGCAGTGAAGGAAAATCATCAACTGGGGAAGCAAGAACTTTTGTCAAGTAACGATCTGAAAGCACAGGATGCAACTAACATACTGCAAAGAAACAGGGAGAGCTAGCACAAGTGGAGCAACTGAGTGGGGAGTATTCTTCACATGTATAAAAACAGCAGTAACAAAGCTTCCCTCTGTAATACTGTATATTATACTTGGAACCCAATTGATGAAAACATATACGGCACTTTGATAAAGTAAAGGCCTCTACTGAGCTTGGACATTGCAGTGATGGGTGAGTAATTAAATCCCTGAGCTAATAAAGTGCTATGTGTAAGGGTAGCCACTGAGGTCATTGGATACTAAGCATGTAACCTCACAGGGGTATCAACCTTTTGTAACCCTGACTCATGCCAGGAGGCCAGAAATCAACCCCAATCCAGCAAATTGCATATGGACCAAAGTGCTTTACGAGATGAGGGCTTACAATACCCTATGATCCTTGCAAACCAGCCACTAGAGGCCTGACAGGCACAGGATGGTGGCATGACTTGCCCAAGGCCACCTAGCAGGCTGATGACAGAGAGGGGACTAGAATCCAGGTCTTCTGAGATCCGACAAGATCAAATGGCTGGAATTTGAAGCTAGACCAAGTCCCACAGACATGAGACGCAATTTTTAACAGTGAGGATAATTAACCATTGGAACAATTTACCCAGGGTTGTGGTAGAATCTCTATCCCTGAAGAAGAGCTCTGTGTAAGCACAAAAGCTTGTCTCTCTCATCAACAGCCATTGGTCCATTCAAAGGTACTACCTCATCCACCTTCTCTCCATCACTGAACATTTTAAAATCAAGAGTGGATGTTCTCAAAATTCAGGGAAGTCCTATGGCCTACACTAAACGGGGTCAGACCACACAAGGACCCTGGTCCTGTCTGGCCTTATAATCTGCAAATTTATTTCCTCTATCACTAGGTGACTACAGGAGGAGGGAAGGTTAGGTGGCTGAGGCACGGGATTGGGCTTAAAGCAATCTGAGTTTGATTCCTACCTGTGCCCCAGACTCCCTCAGTTCCCCATCTGTAAAATGGGCATCTTTCTTCCACCCATTGTTTGTTTTGTCTATTTAAATTAAAAACTCTTCATAGCAGGGACTGTTGCTTACCATGTGTTTTAACAACACCTAGCACAATGGGGCCCTGACCTGAATTTGGGCTCCTACCTGCTACTGCAGTGCAAACAATAAAGTAGAGCAGGAGCGAGTAGATGCAATACATACTTAGGAACACTAGAGACAGCACTTGGAAAGAGTGTAAGTGAAAGAATAGCATGATGGTTTACCTTTTTGTAAATTTGCTTGAATAAAGTACCCAGCTAATCTTGCTGCCTACTTGATAACGTCAGTCACAATCCCCTGATATTGCTCTTCTGATACATTTATCTTGACTAGGGCTATTGTCCTACCTGTTCAAATCTCTAAACAGACAAATAGTATTTTCCACAACCATTAAGAAGTTTTGACATTGGTCAAACTGGACAGTCTCTACGTAAAAGAATAAATGGACACAAATCAGACGTCAAGAATTATAACATTCAAAAACCAGTCGGAGAACACTTCAATCTCTCTGGTCACTCGATTACAGACCTAAAAGTGGCAATACTTCAACAAAAAAACTTCAAAAGCAGACTCCAATGAGACACTGCTGAATTGGAATTAATCTGCAAACTGGATACAATTAATTTAGGCTTGAATAGAGACTGGGAGTGGATGGGTCATTACACAAAGTAAAACTATTTCCCTTTGTTTATTCCGCCCCCCACCCCTCACTGTTCCTCAGACGTTCTTGTCAACTGCTGGAAATGACCCACCTTGATTATCACTACAAAAGGTTCCCTCCTCCCCCCTCCCCCGCTCTCCTGTTGGTAATAGCTCACCTTAAGTGATCACTCTCGTTACAGTGTGTATGGTAACACTCATTGTTTCATGTTCTCTCTGTATATAAATCTCCCCACTGTATTTTTCACTGAATGCATCTGATGAAGTGAGCTGTAGCACACAAAAGCTTATGCTCAAATAAATTTGTTAGTCTCTAAGGTGCCACAAGTACTCCTTTTCTTTATCCGTATAGTTTAGCATTAGGCTAACACTGCTACCATGAAGGTCAAGGGGAGTCTTACTATTAGCTTCTTTCTGAGGAGCAGAATTAGGCCAGTGCTGAGTGCTTCTGAAACTCCCATGCATAATGCCTCTGTCAGAACCTTGACGTGTGTGCCACCAAGGCTTGATTTTCAAAAGTGACTAGTGATTTGGGGGAGAGGGGGAACTCAACTTTTGAGGGCCAAACATGGGACAATTAAAAGGGGGTGATTTGCAGAGGGCGGGTGCTCAGCATGGTCTAAAAATAACCCCTGTAGAGTGTCTTCAATCAGACCCCCAAAAGTTGAGGCACCCAGAATCATCTGTAATTTCTGCAGCCCTCGGTGATTAATATAATGTAACATGTTTTTTTTATTTACCTTCACAGGATTATTTGTACTGATTTGGGAGCTGATCCATCCTACCTCCACGAGATGACTCAGGCTTTGCAGAGCAAGACACTATATCCACCTCAACTTTTCAATGGCAATTAGTCATTTCTGATATCACCGAGAAGAGGATGATACGACTATAATAGTTGAAATTACACGGACTTGACAACATCATAACATTTCTTACTACACTCATCTGAAGAGGGTCCAGGAGAGGGGACGAGCCCACTGTTTGATCAGCATGCGAATAGGGACTGAGAATGACCATTTTGAAATCACTGAATTATTCTGATTCACTGGGCAGCAGAAGGGCTGGAGGGAGCAAGTTTTATACTGGCACCTGCTTTTCCTCCTCTGCTAGAGGCTCGGTCTTCGGTGGAAGGGCAGGTTGTTGATATTTTTCCCAGTGCTATATGAACACAGAAGTCAATTGAAGTCACTGAAATTAAACGGGGGATGAATTTGGTCCCATGGCCCTGCTTCACAGAGATTAGAAACCAGATTGAACTGCATTTTCTGCCAGGACACAAAATACATGGGCCACTCAAACCCACTCCTAAAGCAGAGCAGACAGTGTTTCTTAGGACGATTATTTCTGAGAGAGGATTTGCGGGTGAAGTGAGTTTTAAGGAAGGATTTGAATGGAGAAAAGGTGGAGATTGGCACAAGAGAACTAGGAGATTGTTTCAAATCCAAGGGGCAGTCACAAAACCGTGCCAGGATATTATCTCCAACAATGCATCCCATATAGTTAAGTCCTTGCTGTTGGAAGTGGCTGGGCTGGGTTTGCTGGAGCCTGGCTTGTTAGCAGTAGCGGTGCTTTGTGTCAGAAATACATTACTGGTTAAGTGCCGCTTGCTAATTTCATATGTCATAACACATTTTCAGAAAGCTGATTAAATGAGGTGCAGGTTACTGCTCTTTGTGTTTTACTGAAATTGTCATTCGGTACATTAGTTATTACCACAGGGCCTCAACCGTCTAGTGCCCTGAATGTAAAATGCATGAATGGGACCTGCGCTGGATTTCAGAATGGCTGAGCACCTCCAGCTCCTATTGACTTGACTTGCTCACACTTGCAGCAATGCCAGAGTAGAAACAGTAGTGAGGGCCCGTAGACAGCTCTATTTATAATCCCCGTCCCAGCACTTGTTTGCTTCTGGAAGCTTTGGGCTTGCAACCAAAGAATAGAAATACGGGGGGTGAGGGGGGGTGATCGACCTCCAGAATCTTCCCAGCAGCAAAAGAGGAGCCCAACAAATAAGCCCCCTCTCCCTGCCAGCATAAAGCAAGAGGCTGAAAGCTCAGAGGGAAACTAAGGCAGAGAAGGAAACGACTGCCCAAGGTCTCACAGGGAGCAGATTTGGATTGTCCTGCAGAGAAATTTCCCAGGAGTCTCTAGGACTCAGAGGCCTTCCAATGTCTCCAGACAGTAGCAAGTTAAGCCCGTATCCTGCTGAGCTGTGGATCGAAGGCCTAGCTCAGAGCACCCATGAGAGGGGACACCAATCCTGGAGACGGGTGGAGCTAGCAGGCACAGAGGGTAGGGATGGAGGGCGGGGCAGTGTCTTGTCACTTTCTGTTGCTTTTTGTGTTGGAATTTAGTGCATTCCCGTGTTCAGTGTGGTTGGGCATGATCTCAAACACCACATTAATTCAAACACAAGGTGGTAAATAGCGGGAGGGCAGCACATGTGACAGTTCAAGCTCTGAAGCAGCTGGGCCCACTGGAGAATGCCAATATTAGGGAGAATTTTCCAATTCCCATATTTGAGTGAAGGACACACCACCCCTGGGTACTGCTGGTCAAGAGGAGCCTCAGCCTGAGCCCCCATAGTCTAACCTGCCCTCAAAGGCCCCTGTTGTCTCATTTCACAGGAGGCCCCGGCTTCCCCAGTCTGACACCAAGATGGAGCTAGTCCCTGAACTCAGGGGATCCCTGATCCTGCATCTGTACTGAACAGCTTTGTTGAAATGCTTCTGACAAATTATAATTTTGAGGAAAAATGGCTTTTAGTCACAAATGAACATTTTAGGGGACAAACTTCATTTTCAGTGAAATGTTCTAGTTCTTCAACCACAAAAATCAGAAACTGCAAATTTACTGAAAACTGAACAATTTTAGTAAAATTTTTCAGTTCCTGGTTTCATGTTGGAAAAAAAAATTCACAGGGAATTTCAACAAAAATATAAAACAAAAACAAAAAAACCCAAAAAAGTTTAAAAACATGTCCACACAAAAACCCCCACAAAAATTCAGCAGCATTTTTTGACTAGCCATAGTACTGAACCAGGTCTCTCTCTCTCTCTCTCTCCCTCTCAGAGTTCTCTGGCAGCCCACTGTGTATTGGGAGGCAGTGAAATCCAAGAAATACTTGGATTGATTTCCATACAGTCTTGATACAATTTATGGCAGCACTTTTCAGCCGGGCTGCTGATGAACTGGGCTATTCCCCATGCTCTCCTTCAGGAGCTAAGCAATTAAACAGACAACCAACAACAGCAGCTAATGACAGGTTTCAGAGTAGCAGCCATGTTAGTCTTTATCCGCAAAAAGGAAAGGAGTACTTGTGGCACCTTAGAGACTAACAAATTTATTTGAGCATAAGCTTTCGTGAGCTACAGCTCACTTCATCAGATGCATACAGTGGAAAATACAGTGGAGAGATTTTATATACACAGAAAACATGAAACAATGGGTGTTACCATACACACTGTAACAAGAGTGATCAGGTAAGGTGAGCTATTACCAGCAGGAGAGAGAAAAAACCTTTTGTAGTGATAATCAAGGTGGGCCATTCCAGCAGTTGACAAGAAAGTCTGAGGAACAGTAAGGGGGGGAGGAATAAACATGGGGAAATAGTTTTATTTTGTGTAATGACACATTCACTCCCAGTCTTTATTCAAGCCTAATTTAATGGTGTCCAGTTTGCAAATTAATTCCAATTCAGCAGTCTCTCGTTGGAGTTTGTTTTTGAAGTTTTTTTTATTGAAGAATTGCCACTTTTAGGTCTGTAATCGAGTGACCAGAGAGATTGAAGTGTTCTCCGACTGGTTTTTGAATGTTATAATTCTTGATATGTGCCAGCAATGCCCCTCTGCCATGTACATTGGCCAAACTGGACAGTCTCTATGTAAAAGAATAAATGGATACAAATTAGACGTCAAGAACTATAACGTTCAAAAACCAGTTGGAGAACACTTCAATCTCTCTAGTCACTCGATTACAGATCTCAAAGTGGCAATATTTAGTTTGCAAGCTCTCTGGGGCAGGGACTTTCTCTGACTCTGTTTGTACAGCACTAAGAACCCTGGAGCCCCACTCTTGGCTGGTGCATCTAGGCCCTTCCATACTGCTAATAATAAAACTAAGTAGGGTCAAAACACATTTCATCCAGAGGCATAACACAGATAAAGCTGCTGACCCTCATGTAATCTGTACTGATCACGATTCCACTTATCCAGTACTTTGGGATCAACAGATATTCCCTTGTTTGATGGAAAAGTGGTCCCAGTGTAACTGCATCTCTTGCTTAGTCTGCAGAACTGCTCTGGTACGTATGGGTTGGTTTTCACTAGAGTAATAAAAATACCATGTACAAAACTGTGATTTATAAATGTGTCTGGCATCAATAGAAATATTTTGCAAGTTACATGCTTTTATGTAATCTGTCCATTTAGCTTCAAATCCTAAATTTTGTTCCCACTTTAGTTTAATAGGTAGCAGTCTTTTACACTTGTCAGTTTTGTTTATCGTCTACAGCTCATAACTCTGCCTCTCAGGTTGCCCTTATTTTAGAGCTAGTAATTCTACTGTAAATACACTTCAAAGATAAGTTAGAAAATTAGTAATGAGAGTTTATCACGTGTCACATAGGTCAAGATCCTCAAATCCCACTGATTTCAGTTGGAGTTAGGTGCCTAAATACCTTAGAGGATCTGTGGCATAGCCTTGTAGATATATATGCCCATAATTAACTTATGCAGTATTGTTATAGTCATGTCAGCCCCAGGATATTAGAGAGACAAGGTGGGTGAGGTAATATGTCTTATTGGACCTACTTCTGTTGGTAAGAGAGACAAGCGTTCGAGCTTAGGCTATATCTACACTACAGTTTATGTTGGCATAATTTATGTCGTTCACTGATGTGAATAAACCATGTCCCTGAGCAACGTAAGTTACACCGACATAAGCGTTTGTGTGCTTCTCCCACTAACATAGCTTTTGCCATTTGCAAAAGTGGGGTTTTTTTATGCCAACAGGAGAACTCTCCCTGTCACAGTCTCTCCCACTTCCTTTCCCTGTTATTGCCTAGTTTGTAGCTTGAACCTGCAATGTGCTAAGTGCCCTTGACTCCCTTTCTCTCTTGCAGGAGTTGTAGGTGCTCAGTGTCATGATACATGGAAACACAGTCCACCTGAAACAGGGGATTTATCAAAGAAAACCACTACAAGTTATAGACACAAACAAACAACTTTCTACAGAGAATTAGTTCCAGTTTTGTATTCCTTGTTTACCAGGGTAAAGAAAGTCTGAGAGCTTGCCTACACTGCCTTGCAGTTCAGGCTACAGGAGCATGGATAGCAGTGCCCACCAAAGTGCTGTGCTGTAATTCCCCAGTGTGGACGTTGAAGGCACAAACTAAAAGATTCCTAGTTTGCATTACGTGTAGATATGCCCGGAAACACTATAAATCGCACAGAGACATCTAATGGCTGGATACTGCAAGTAAACATATGAATAAACTCAGTAATTAATGGGATAGGGTCCATAATGTACAAGTGGTCATATAGCACAATAGCAGATTTGTAATATATTAGGGAGACACTAATACAAATCTAAAATCATGAGAGCCACTGAGGTTGCATTAAAAGCACCTAGTAGGTTTTGCAAGTGACTTATTAAATTGCATCCTGGTGAGGGACTTGTGGTGTGACCTCAATACATTTAGGTACTGATGTAATAACAGGAGTGTCATAATTTCCTGGGGATGACAGGTCCCTTGTTCTACTGTACGCAAACCATCACTTAGGGCCAAGGTCAACTGGGCAGGGAGAGAGGTGCTTTTTAAAATCAGGTTAACCAATATTATTTGAAATACCAAATTATGTCTACACTAGGGCAAGTTCTACATGAAAAAGTTTGGTTCCTGCTACATTGTTCAGGAATATGAAAATTTCACAAGCCTGAGTGACGCAGTTAAGCCAACCTAACCACTGGAATATACAGAGCTAGGCTGATGCAAGAATTTTTCTGTTGAGTTAGCTACCGCCTCTTGGGGAGGTAGATTAACTACAATGACAGGAGAACTCCACCTGTCACTGTATTGAGCGTGTCTACACTGAAACACTACAGCAGTGCAGCTGCAGTAGTTCAAGTGCAGACATAGCCTAGTTGTTCAGGGGAGTTTCAAATCACATTAGGTAACTTGGTTTTTAAAAACTCCTTTTTTTCTAGCCTAGATAGATCCCCATAGGGCCAGACCTGAAAGCCCTACTCATCTGAATATTCCTTAGCCATGCAATGAGTCTGCTCCTGAGAGCAAGGTGTACTCATGACAGCAAAGATTGCAAGGTCAGGCTGTTAATCTCTGGGCTTTTAACACAATATATCTCTGTTGTCAGTTTGCTGAACACATAGATGAACACAGTATGTTGGGAAGAGTTAACATGGCTTTTGTAAAGGGAAATCGTGCCTCACCAATCTATTGGTGGGAGGGATAGTTCAGTGGTTTGAGCATTGGCGTGCTAAACCCAGGGTTGTGAGTTCAATCCTTGAGGGGGCCATTTAGGGATCTGGGGCAAAAATTGGGGATTGGTCCTGCTTTGAGCAGAGGGTTGGACTAGATGATCTCCTGAGGTCCCTTCCAACCCTGATATGCTATGATTAGAATTCTTTGAGGGGCCAAGTGGCCCCAGTTAATATAGTGTACTTGGACTTTCAGAAATCCTTTGACAAGGCAGAGAGCAGCCTCCCTCCATTCGCCCTGCCCCCCTCACAGGAAGTGCAGGGGTGGGGCAGGAAATATAAGAGCAGGGATCTGCAGCTTTGTTGTGGCCAGACCAGGGAAGAGGCAGATGTCCCAGAAAGCTGAGTCCTCAGTGGAGTCCAGGACTGTCACAGGGAAGAAGGGCAACCCAGTGCCCTGGGAGACCCCCGGGGAGAGACTAAAGGAAGGGCCTCCCAACCGCAAGTCTGAGAACCAGATCCCAGCAGAGACAGAGTGGTGCCAGCAGGAACTAGTAAAGAAATAGCCTAGGGAAACAAGACATTGGTCCTGTTGTGTTGCAAGGCAGCAACCACATGTTTCCATGCAGACCCTGTGGTTGGATCATCTGTGACTACTAGGGCCTTGGGCTGGGACCCAGTGAAGCAGGGTGGGTCTAGTACCCCTCACCCCAGCCTTGTATGCAGGGTTGGATGAACATTAACCTTTAGACCAGAGCCATAGACTGTTGCTGTTTGCCCCAGCCCGGACGCTGAGGGCCATAAACTGTTTAAGTACTTAGCCCATGCTCATTGTTGTTTGCCCCAGCCAGAAGGCTGGGGCTACCAATTAACTGGGCGTGTACTGAACCCTTCTGATGGAGATCTGCACTACTATTTGGCTGACTTGCACAGTCTCCGCTCAGATCTCTCCCCTGTGACAAACTTCCGGTGGGCGTGCTGACTTCCAGATGCCGCCGGAAAGGGGTGCCCTGACCCAAGAGGTAGGAACATTACACAAGATCATTGCTCTTAAGCAAAGTAAGCTGTCATGGGATAAGAAAGAAGATCCTCTCATGGATCAATAACTGGTTAAAAGACAGGAAACAAAGAGTAGGAATAAATGGTCAGTTTTCTCAATGGAAAGAGTTAAATAGTAGCATCCCCAAAGATCTGTACTAGGTCCAATGCCATTCAATATATTCATAAATGATCCGGAAAAGAGGGTAAACAGTGAGGTGGCAAAGTTTGCAGATGATATAAAGATAGTTAAGTCCAAAGCAGACTGAAGAGTTAAAGGGATCTCACAAGACTGGCTGACAGGGCCACAAAATAGCTGATTAAATTCAATATTGATAAGTGCAAAGGAACACACATTGGAAAACATAATCCCAACAAATACATAAAAATGATAGCATCTAAATTAGCTGTTACCACTCAAGAAAAAGATCTTGGAATCATTGTGGATTGTTCTCTGAAAACAGCCACTCAATATGCACCAGCAAATCCAAAATTCCCTAACAGAATATTGGGAACCATTAGGAAAGGAATAGATAATAAGACAGAAAATATAATAATGCAACAATATCAGGCCATGATACATCCACAACTAACCAAATATACAACCAAAGAGAGAAAAATCATGGTACCATATAGACTTTATTTCTTTTGATTTATAATTACATTAAAAAGGCTCCCACCTGCTAGTCCGGGCACTTTTACATTATTTGAAAAACCAACCCAACCAGTGCAAAACCAGCAGCAGATTCCCCCAGCTGTAATGCAACCCGATAGATGGGACTTTCCCCACCTCTTGTCCCTGCTAAACAAGTAGCTTATTAATCCTTACTGCATGCCCTGAAGCTCAGCAATCCTGGACTATTTCAAACCAGAGGCAGAGGTTTGTTCCAGTGCTCCACCATACACACAACAATTCCACATGCAACCACTTCTGGGGTGGAGGCTGAAGATCAACTCAGTGCCACATATCAACAGGGGAAATCTGGGCCACACACGCTGGGGTAACCCCTTCTCATACCACCACGAGAGGGTCTTTATTGTTCCCACAGAACAGAAAGGAGCTCTGCTTTTAATGAAATCTCATTAGACAGCCCCAAACAATCTGCATGGGACCCAAGTTTTCTGCCTTGGAAGTATAAAGGGCTGATGGGCGGCAGCAGCAGGGGCAGCTTTCCACATGCAACCCAACCAATGTGCCTCAACCCTAGAGTTGGGTGAATTTTTGTCAGCACATAGTAAATTTGCTGAAAAATGCATTCTGCAGGGCACCAAAAAACATTTTAAATGCAGGTTGAATTTGGCAAATAATTCTGGCCAACCCCCCCTCCCCCCCAGGAAGTATTAAAACATTTTGGCTCAACATTCTGGTTCAAACGGACATTCAGAACGGTTCCTTCAACAGTAATGAAATGGTTTTGGTTTTTCATTTTGGCGAGAAAAAAATCGGTTAAAAATTTGGTTAAAAATATTTTGGATTTTTTTGGTTCAGCCAAATCAATTATTTACTCAGCTCTAGGCCACCCTGACTGAGACGCACCACCTCTAGGGGTGAGCTCAACAGCCACAGCCTGTTCAGACCTTCACTTCTCTGCAGAGCCTGCCAACAAGGGGAAATGAAGTGTTGCCTTGCTGAAACTGGCAGTGGTGTTTGTGTGGTGGAGACCTCTAAGGAGCTGGATTCAGATCAACTCGCTTCATACATGCCATCAAACAGCCCCCCACAGTAACAGCATTTCATCACCTGGGCTGGATTTCAACTTCTAACTTGGAAGGGAAAGGTTCAGCAATGAGCTGCCCACAGGGCAGCCGTGGAGAAAAGATGACAAGAGGCAGAAATGATAGAAAAGAACTGGAGAAGGAGCTTTCTCTGATCAAACAGACCTGCTCACCCATGAATTTTTCATGGGAACAACCAACAGAGAACACAAACAACAGCTCACAGAGCAAAGTTTTCTTTTCAGATCCACGTGGCAGATCTTGATGCTGATAATCCATCTTCTTTAAATGTGTGAGCTTCCACAGGACCTGCCATGCCAATGTAAGGGGAGGATTTTTCATAGTTTTAAGGCTAGAAGGGTCATTGTGATCATCTAGTCTGAGTTCCTGTATAGCACAGGTCAGAGAACCTCACCCAATTACTTCTGCATTGAGCCCATCATCATTTGTCCTCCCTAAGTTTATTTTTCCTCCACTTGCTTAACAGAACAAGGAGAAGATGCAAAATGAGGCTCTGGCAAAAAAATCCCGCTTTTCCAGATGTGAAAATTCAAATTACTCCGGAAAAACAGGGCCAGATGCTCAACCAGTGCCAACTGGCATCACTCTTCCAAAATCCATGAATGGAGTAATGCCAATTTACACCACCTGAGGATCTGGTCCAAAAGGATCACCTGAGTTCTGGATAAGGGTCTGGGAGTGGAATTTAATCTTTTCCATGTCACTGTAATCAGCTCATTGAAGAAAACCCCAACAACACAGTTCGGATAAAGAGCTTATGTCTATTATTCCTGGTGGATTAGCCTTTTTATTTCAACAGCTAAAGATGACCGCATTTCTTTCCATCTGTCTCACACAGCATTAGGAAGTGGAACACAGAGGGAAGATACCAGATACGTGGGAAAACAGCTTCCGAGCCCCCTAGCAGGAGAGAGACAGACCTTTCTGTATTTATAGCGTTTGCTAAAAGGATTCGGGGTGGTGGAGGTGGGTGCTCGAGAAAGAAATAGAGCCCTGAGAGCCGATAGCATTTGCACTGTATTAGTTAGCAGCACGCTCTGTGGCACCTGCCTGGAAGCAGCCTCTTTTAGTGTCTAATTGGATAAGCAACTGCACAGCTAGAGAAAGAGAGGTGCTGGCCAGAAACTAGAACTTTACATAAGATTTTTCATGTTTCCTGATTAAACAGAGTCCCTAGCTGGGATGTGGCCTGTCAAAACGAAGGCAAAAGACTAAAAGAACAATGCTTTTAAAAAAAGAATTATGCTTTATAATTCATTATAGTTATAGTGAAGTTTTCATCCAGAAATGTCTCCCAAATGATGGGCAAACTGCATATCTGAGGATCATTCATGAACCACCGAAATGCAGATACATCTGGTGTGGAATACAACCATTCCGCCCTGGTAACGGAGGTTTGCAAGAGGGGAAGTGTATTTGAGTCTTTAGGGTGAATGTAAAGAGGTAGAATGTCAGAGTTGGACGTTAGCCAGGATACTAGGGCTAATGTCCTTTCTCTTTGTGAGAAGCACCACAAGATACTTAATGAGCACGAGGGGTCAGGACCTCCGGTTTGCTCTTATCTGCCCCTAGCGCTGTGGCAGGGCAATGGGGTCAGTACAGACTCCTAGAGAAGAGCATTACTACTGCTTTGCCAGCACTTCCTAAAGTCTCTGGATTTCCCTCCCAGCCATATACTGACTCCTGCCCTCCCGGCTCGTCTTGCCAGATGGGATGGGAACACAACCGAAGAGAAGCTGGCACATGTCTACGTCAAGGATGTAGACAGGGAGTTACCCAGCTGCCGCCAGTTCCTTTCAGAGAAGATGATCAATGTGCTAAAGGTGTGACATGTGGCTGGTCTTTACTGCCAGGCCCCAGCCACCTGACCAGGGTCAATGCTACAAAAGTTTATACCCTGTCACATGGAGACTGACTTCGGTGGTTAAAACACCTATGTTTGCCCTCTGCTTATTTCCTCGTTTGGCATAAAGAGCCTCATTGGGCTTGATTGTCAGAGATGATGAACACTCACTGTTCTCATTGACTCCAGTGGGCGCTGCTGGTGCTCCGTGTTTATGGTCTACATCGAGGGAACATTTCACATTCTTCCACTTATTATTATTCCAATTGCTGGTGACTAACATTTTTCATCGAGCCACAGAACAGATGTAACTTGGCCCGCGACAACACAAACTTCCCCACTCCATGTGACCAAAGTACTTCACCTCTCAGCCACCATGAGGAAGCTCTATCCTGTTCCAGCCTTTGTCTTGCAGCTGGCTTCGTCAATAGCAGAAGCAGTGATTTCCTAGGACGGTGTCAGAAGTGGGGAATGGTTTGTAACGTGGACACCAGCAAACATGTTCCACCAAAAAGGCCTCCAGAGGCAGCAACTGTTTTCATTCCTTGTCTTTTTATTGTATTTTTGGGGGGTGTAGTACCCCTTTAAGGAACAGTCTGGATTTATATAACCCAGGGGAAAGGAAGCTGAGCAGAGGGGAGCGGACTAGAAGCCATGCTGGCTGCAACAGGTTGGAGGCTCCAGAGACTTTGCTTTTCTGACTACACATTTGGTTGCTCTGAGGGAAGGGCCTTGTGATCTGGGTTAAGTAGCACGCTCCCTGACCTGAGGCCAAAGTGAATGGGAGAAAGCCTGCTGGCCTGCTAGAACAATCAGAGAACTACGAACTCTGCCCCCTGGGTTTGGTTTGGAGGCCTCCTTAAAGGGGACATGTATTTAATGTTTGTTTGGTTTTGGCCTCCTCTTTCGCAGAGCCTTGCTGCTAGGGAATCTCCTTCCATTAGCAATGAGCAAGTCGGTACCTGCCCAAGCATTAGCGCTAGGTACGTTATCAAGCCATCCAGTTCCAAGTACGGAAAGGAATAGCCAACATGCTCTTTGAGAGAGAGCATCAACCTACCTGGCTGGAAAGAGCCTGCCCCAAGTCATCCTACCTGAGGATTGTTCCATTGGGCGGCAGTTCGTCACTGAGTCAATCTTCCGTTTCTACATAGGAAGCTGATCCAGCGAGTTAATCTACAGTTTTTTAGCTACGCCCATGAGTGAATACATCACTCCAGAAACATCCTGTGTTTTGTCTGAATGAGTTCCCTAGAGACAAGCCAGGGATCTTGCGCAAATTGCCTTACAACTTGTGCTTTACAGCCTGTGTGGCAGATTCTGAGCAGCACCTCTCAGGATGGGCAACCCAGGAGAGGAGATGGTAATGGTGGCATTAAGCTGCCTTTGTTCACCCCTAATTCTGCCTGCTCTAGTCAGGGCAGCCCTGCCCCCAGTGTAAGTTAAAGCAGCCTCAGGGACTGCGCTAATTTACAGCAATGTGAAACAGCTTCCTGGGGACTGCTGTGCACCCCAGAATAGCTGGAGGGCTGAGTACCCTGGTCATGCCCTTTAAATCTACTCACTTCCACCTCCAGGCACATACCCAGCAGACCCCTTTGCCAAGGACTGTGAGGTGGGGGAAAGGCGAAACGATGTACACCAGCCCTACACTGCTCCTGCATTGGGGGAATTCCCCAGGGGCTGTTCCAGCCCCTTTAAGCCCAGATTCCCAAACACCATATCCCAGGACAAGCCCTATGGAGTGTTAGAAGACTGGCTCTCTCTGGAACATTTTCCTTACTGCAAGGCGGAATGATTCTATGAAAGGGTGCGTGAGAGAGGTAGGAAATAAAGCTACTGTGTTTTAGAAAAAATGGCGTTTTGTCTTAAATCTTTAATTCTTGCTGATCGTGCTTCTTATCAAGGCAAGTTTAAATGGTTGTGCATGCTGTGGCCTTGATAATTTAAAACAAAGATGCTGCGCTGACTTGACATTGAACAGAAAAACAAATTAGAAAATGTTTTTTATAAACAAAACAAACAAACAAAAAAGGTGAGGGGGAAAAAATATGTCCAGGGTAAATATCATCCTGAGCAGGCTGTATTTCATTTCCCTTACAAAAACTGATTAGAAAATGGCCCCCCCTCCTGAGAGTGGGGAAGTCTGTCTCCCCACACAGGCATCTGTGGAACTGTGCCAAAAAAAATAAAAACCTGACACTGAATCAACAGCACACCTGGGCAGCCTGAGGAATAAAGACAAACCATTGGCTCAGAATCAGATGGGACTTTTCCCAATGATTTCTTGTTTCTGTTTCATGTAGTGAAAAGTTCACAGAGGATGAGTAATGCTCATAACGCAACCTCCTTCCTCCAGCAGCAAGAGGGAATGAAGAGACTCTACCAGACAGTACATAGCATGCTGTTGAATTCCGCACTGGGCTCCATTCTTGTCTCTGCTCGTTGTTCCAATTAACCCAAGTGGTTCTCCCAGCACAAAGACCGCTATTGCTCTGGGACCAACCACTGGGATCTTTGGCACTGCACTTCAAAAGCTGTGAAACAAATAGGAAAGCTGCTGGGTAGCGGACCAGACTATGAAGGGGATGCATAGACAATTATAAAGGGAAAGCTGGATGCAGGGTTAAGAGGAGGCATGGGGGGGCAGTGGAAATGGGGCAGAGAGGAGAGAATCAGCTCGGTGGAACAAGAGGGCATGCAGCAATACGGGCTAAGGCACTAGGAATCAGAAGACCTAATCCCAGCTGACTTGCTGTGGGACCGATCCTACTCCCATTGACTCCAGTGGTGCAGGTACAGCCTTTGGCTAAGTCACTAAAGCTCTCTGAGGCTCCGTCTTTTAAAGGAGAGCTGTGGCACAGAACTCAGGAGTTCCTTGCCCCCCAAGTTTCATTCAGCTCATCCCACTAGGCCAGACTGTCTCCCCCTGCTCCCACGACAGGTTGCAATTCAAGCAGGAGCATGGCGACTACATAAGCAGTGCAGGGCACTCACACTGACTATCAGCCTGTGGCTCATATAAATCCCACAAAGGAGATAACAGCCCAGGAGCCCACAGACAATGACACCAAAACGAAGTGTCAAACCTTCTGAAGGGTATGGCTTTGCTGGAGAACACACAGATGACAGTAAGAGCAGCTTCTACGTACAGCTGGTTTTGGATAAGCTGCTCCTGGCTAGCATTAGAAGAGAGGTGAGGTTTCTCCCTTTTGGAAAACGCTGCCCATTCCCATCTCAAAAACCCTAGTCGTCCAGGCTCATCTCAAACATGGCAACGAAAACAATCTGCTTTAGGAAAAGAGGGCGAGAAACTTTGCACACGTCCAACATTGGAAGAATGCAATGATCATTTCTATAGGGCCCTAGGAGTGGGCGCATGATGTTTTCAGAGAGGAGATAAGGTCACTACCCGAAATAGCTCATAATCTAAAGCCCCGATCCAGCAAAGTGTTAAGCACGTTCTTAGCATTTGAGTAGTCTTACTGAAGTCACCAGGAATTGAGCATGTAGTAAAGTGCTTTGTTGGCTCGGGGCCACAGGCCCCACCCCCATAAATAACTTCATGTGGGCACAAGGGTTCTCCTTGTGCAGAGCCAGCTTCAGAATTGGGGCCCAAGTTACTGATGGACCAAAAAGAGGGTAGGGCTACTGGGGAAATTCAGCAGGGATTAAAAAACAAGCAGAAAGCTGTTAAACCATAATTATAGATTTTATAGATAGATACTAAGGGACCATTCTGATCATCTACTCTGACCTCCTGCACAATGCAGGCCAAAGAATCTCACCCACCCACTCCTACGAAAAACCTCACCTATGTCTGAGCTATTGAAGTCCTCAAATCTAGCATCTCTCCATGATATATAGGAGCAGTCATGCTTATGATCTTTAACAATTCAATTTAATTGGTATTTAGCAAGTAATATAAACTGGTTTCACTCTTTGCAGCTGAATGTGGAGATGAGTTTATTGCCTTTAATTTCATCTCCATTCAGCAAAAGGAGTAGAGCCTGTCCACGATCATTGTGATGGACTGCTGCAGAGCCAACACAAAGAAATTACGTTTCCATACGCTCACGTAAGCTGCATTATAAAGGGGGTGGGGGAGCAACAGCAGGTTTTGTTGCAAGGCAGGACAGTAACTCTTCAAAACAGACTCAATAGCCCATTATAATGAAAACAAAACAGCACCCCAACTCGCCATAAAACTGTTTGTGAGCTTGAAATACTGAACCTGGCCTTCCAGTTATTTTGTACTGCAGCATCGTTAATATCTGATAACAAGTGAGACAAGAGGGCCTGTGTGGTGGGGGCAGGGACCACTGGCCCTGATGGCAGCTTTTGGGCACCACTGCAGTGCAAATTCATTATTGATGAACACCCAGCGTGGTGGCCAGAATTCAACCCAGCAGAAAAGCACTAAGAGAGGTTATTTTGCATCAGGTGGAAAAGGCTCTCCTCCCATGAGACACCATGGCCCTGTAGGTGATGCCTCAGGGTCTCCCCTCTAACCAAGTTGTGTGGTGCAGCATGGGAGCCACATGGCTGCAGTGCATCATGGGAAATGTAATGCAACCAGGCACATTAAGTGGGAATTTCTGCAGTGCTCGGTATTAGCCTCAGCCAGCTCCCATTGGAGTCAATAGGCACTTTCCCATGGATGTCAATGGGAGAAGAGTCAGGGCGGCAGTGCTCAGCACTAAGGAAAATCTGGCCCATTGCTCTTTTTCCACACAGGCCACTTACCCCAACAACTATTTCTCTGAGCCCAGAGACTCTCAGGATCACCTGTGGCTCTAGAAGTCTTTTGTCTTTAAAATGTGGTCACAGTAAGAATATAATGTTGGGGTTGGGGTGGAGGGAGGACACCATGCTTCTTGCCTGTCAATGCTCTCCAGACCAAATGTGCTCCATCCATAAGTTGGTTTTTCCCTACCTCCCAGCCCTGTGAATGGCCCCTGGGGTCTGAGAGCCAAGCACCATTCTTTCCTCCTCCCCATAAAGGTCCTGAAGAATAATCAGTGCCACCTGTGCCCCCCCCCGGCCTTCATATACTGCCCTCAGTGACACCAGGCTGTACAAGCCCCACTGCCCAATGGGGTTGCAAAGGTCTGTGACCCAAAGAGTTTCTCAGTGCAAACTGGCAGAGGGCACACCAGACCGTGATGCACATCAGGCCTGACACACTCATTGCTCCAACATATTGTTGTCATAGAACCATAGGGTTAGAAGGGACCGCAAGGGCCATCTAGTCTAACCCCCACCAAGATGCAGGATTTGTTGTGTCTAAATCACCCAAGACAGATGGCTCCAGCCTCCTTCTGAAAACCTTTAGTGAAGGAGATTCCACAACCTCCCCAGGCAGCCTGTTCCATCGTCCTGTGTTCTTACAGTTAGGAACTTTTTCTTGAGAGTTAATCTAAATCTGCTATGCTGTAGTTTGAACCCATTGCCTCTTGTTCTGCCCTCTGTGGCGAGAGAGAACAACTTTTCTCCATGTTTTTTATGGAGCCTTTCAAGTATTTGAAGATCACTATCATGTCTCCCGCTTAATCTCCTCTTTTCCAAATTAAACATACCCAGTTTCTTCAGTCTTTTCAGTCATAATCCGTATCTAAAAGATGTCATGTCAGGTATCATATGTAAACCGGTAACTCACTGGTCATTAATGTTGTTATTCTGTGATCTATGTATGGGCAGTGTATAAAGAATTATAGATGTGTGCTGGAAATATGCTTTTAAAAGGTGTTTTGCAAGCAGGGCATAAGCCCAGCCTGTCTTGGACAAAGGAATGTTGTTCCTCCCGTTTTCCTGTGTCTCCAACGTAAATTGAGCCAGCTAACAACTCAGAGGACAATGAAAAGTACATCTACATAGAAGATAAACAAAGCCATCAAGCTAAATGAATGGAGTGGAAGAGTACATAATGGTCATGATGGGAGATGGAGCCTGCATGCCCCAGGAAGTCTTTCTGGCTCTTGAAACAGAGACAATAAACTTTGGGAAGTATAAGCAGAAACAGAAAGCCATTTTGATACCCATTACCTTCAGGGACAAAGGGGGAGCAGTGCCCTTTGAGCTCACAAAAAGGAGATCCGCTTGGCCTGAAACTCAGAAGTACTGACTGTACTGTTGGTGGGAAACTGACTGCAGGTGGGAAACCTATCTAAACACAGATTGTAACTTGTTGAAAATAACTTTTAGTCTATAGAAAGCATGTTGTGTTTTGATTTACTTGTAACTATATTGGTGTCTTCTGTTCTTACTTATTATCACTTAAATAGCTGTTCTTTGTTAATAAACTTATTCTTGTTTTCTGACAAAACCATCTCAGTGCTAATGTATTAACCTGAAGGGTGAAGTCCTCAGCTGAACCAACAGGTGTCTGCTCTCTGTCTTTGGAGGCAGCAAACTTAACTTCCGCAAGGACCCAGTGAGAAGGACTGGACATTACAGAGGAAGACGGTTTTGGGGAGACTCAGGATCAGAAAGGCCAGTGGTATCAACCTGCCAGGAGTAAACCACGCTGGCAAAAGCCAGGATGAGCCCACTGTGCTGTGATCATGCTGCTGGTGTCAGGGCTCTGAGCCAACGTTGCACAGCACAGGAGCAGCCAGGGTTACTGGCAGGTGGTGACAAAACCCTTTACTGATCTGGGTGGAACTCCAAAGTGTCATGACGCATCACTGATTAGGACTTAGTAAATGTTTCTATTGTTGATGCACAATGAGAAATAGTCCCCAGCTCCCTCTTCTTTGGCTGGGTTGGCTCTGCCAAGCTAACAGGAGTGAAAAAAGTCAAAACACATGTTGATTACTAAAGTCAGTGGCTCTGACTTTTACACATAGGAGGGCAGAGCTGTGGAGAAAGAAGGGGCCATGTCTCCTCCCTCACTTTTAAAGCAGAAAAGGACTAAGAGGTGACTTTGCATCAGGTGGACAAAGCTCTCCTCCTATGAGGTACCATGGCTCTGTAAGTGATGCCTCATGGTCTCCCCTCTACATGAGCCGCATGGTGCATCATGGGAGTCCTATGACTGCAGTGCATAATGGAAAATGTAGTCTGGCCAAGGAGCCCAACCCAGAGTAAAGAATAAGGGCATGAAGTATCCAAATGACAACTCCTGTGAGACACAGTAGCATCCTAGCCAGATGCAGTTTAATGTCAAATTGACTCAAAATGAAACATTTAGATCTGGTTCAACACACCAGAATGAACCACTGATTCCGGAATGTCAAAAAGATTCATTTCAGTTGAAAATATCTCAGTGAAATATTCTAATATTTCTGAATTTAAATTTTGCAGAACTCTTCATTCTGCAAAAAAAAAAAGGTTGAAATTTCAACTTTTAGTCTCAGTTCAGCTTTTCACTCAGCTCTACCAAAATGTATCTTGGGCAGACCTGGGGGAGATCCACTAAGTAATGCAAGATGCTCCTTCCCACACTGCCTCTACGGCTCTCCCAGCCCCAATGGCTCAGGAGCGGGGTGTACAAACCTACGTCCCTCATGATGTCACTAGAGCAGTCAGCCAACTACAATTTGTTCGTCTTGCAGCTGTGCCCAGGAACAGTTGTTTGCTCCCACCCAGACCTGCCCTTGATCAGCTAATCAGCATTTAACCCCACCCCCACTTTATGCTCAGATCCTAATCCCAGCCCTGCTCCCAGGAAGCCCACGAAAGAGGCAGGATGAACATTCAAACGCTCACCCAGGGAGGAGCTGAGACTGGTTAACATCCTGGTTTGTTCCCTGGGGTTCTGTAGTAGAGTGGTTCTCAACCAGGGGTCTGGGGCCCCCTGTGGAGCCACGGGCAGGTTTCAGGGGGGCCGCCAAGCATGGCCAGCATTAGACTCGCTAGGGCCCAGGGCAGAAAGCCAAAGCCCGGCTGCGCAGGACTGCAACCCAGGACCCCAAGCGCCATCACCTGGGACTGAAGCTGAAGTTTAACGGTGCCCCCTGTGGCATGGAGCCCCAGGCAATTGTCCTGCTTGCCCTTTAATGCTGGCCCTGGCTTTTATATGCAGAAAACCAGTTGTTGTGGCTCGGATGGGCCATGGAGCTTTTTATATCAGGTTGGGGGTGGGGAGAAGAGGGCTCAGAAAGAAAAAGGTTGCGAACGCCTGTTGTAGTACACGGCCCTTGCAAAAGGGGCTTTTCAGACTGATTAAACTCCTCAGTTTCACTTTGGCATCTAATCAGCCTTAGCAGCTGTTTATTGCCGCATGCACTGTGAAGCACGAGAGATCATCCAGCAATTACCGCTGATTTTTTTTTCTCAGCTGTTTCTGATTTATGCTTTCAACAGTCATTCAGGGAGGCACTGTAGCCAGATCTATAGATTCTATCTCCCTTATAGAACACCTCCCATCAAAGGATCCCAAAGCGCTTGGCAAACATCAGGGTGAAATTCACCCTGTACAGAGGGGCCAGCATTAGGCGAGACACCACATAAGCCTTCAGGGATGAATTAGGTGGGACTTAAGTGGTGCATAGATATTGTGCTGGTCCTCTGTATAGGGACACCTTACTGAATAACAGCGTCCCCCTCTTCTGATCTGGGTAATAATTATCCCCACTGTAAAGATATGGAAAAGGTGACTTAGAATGACTTGTTTGGGTCCACATATCAAGTCTGTGACAGAGGCAGGAATAGAATCAATATCTAACTCCAAGTCCTGAGTATTAAATAGCAGGTAACTGAACCACTAGACCATGCTTTGTCATATTCCCTGTATCATTTCTGTGTCTTCTCTTTTTCAGCCCAATAACTAAAGGGTTAATCATTTCACAGTGGATGCACAGGAGCTATGCCAGAATCCACAGGAGCTACAAGGTTCCTAAGTGTAAGAGGTGATACTTCCTTGTGATATTGTTCTAGTTTGCACCTGTGTGTTTGATTAATTGGTTTAAAAAAATAAAAACAACCCTCAAGCCTGCTGGTCTAATCGGTTTCCAAAGGCTGTTCTCTTACCAGCTTCCAGGCAGCTCAATCTTCAAATTGGAGTCTTTTCTGCTTCTTCAACAAGATATATGCATTTTGCGATGGAAAACCAAGTGAGATCTTTGGATGTACAATAGACAGTTGTTTCACAGCACTCTGCAAAAGGAAAACGGTGGATCCATAATTATGGACATTCAGGAAGAGAGGCAGGTCTGTGTTTGCTAACCTCATTGGCTAACATGCTTCACGGGTTATGCAAGGAAACTGTGTAGACAAATACATTGAAAAAGATGAAAAATGTATACAGAGTTAATGGCCGACAGTAATGGCCTAATGTGATTCCACTTTAAAGCCTCAGATTTGGGCTTATAGAGCTTTATATAAGAAACTGCTTGGGCTTAGCTAAAGCAACTGGACTGGGAGAGAGGAGACCTGCGTACTATGCCTGGAACTACCACAGACCTGCTGTGTGACCATGGGCAAATCCCTTCTCCTCTCTGTACCTCTGTTTAATCTTCACCCTTTGCCTGTCTTGTCTGATGAGATTGTGAGGACTCCAGAGCAGGGGCTGTGTCTTTCCAGTGCCCAGCACAATGGGGCACTGATCTTGGCTGGGACTCATAAGTGATGCTGCAATACAAGTAGTAAATAACAACAGACTCCTTCATCCACGGATTTCAAAGTGCTTTACAATCATTGACTAAATAAGCCTGGGCGTAAATATTATCCTGGTTCTACAGATGGGCAAACTGAGGCAAAGAATTCATGGATTTACCCCAGGCAACACAGTGACCCAGTGCAAGAGGTAGGAATAGAACCCAGGAGTCCTGACTCACAATCATGTCCTCCAACTAAAAGCCCACATACATAGTGCCCACTAACCCACAAAGTATCTATTCCCTAACAGAAGTAGTATGGCAGTACAGGAATCAATGGGGTTATTATGGCTCCTAGATTTCCATCTTGCCGTCTTTTCCTCCTCCAGGCGTAGCTACGTCAGTGTGTAAGAATGCTCTCGGTGCTGGGGTCTGTGTGTGATGATTAGAGCTATTGATGTAGAAGGGCCTTCTATGATGTAATTAAACTACAGAGTCATCCATCTCACTTTGCCTCTACCGTTGCCATAACTACTTGCAGTCAACAGGACGGCTTGATGTATTGCTGCTGTGTTAAACTGATTACTCTGTAAGTGTACAAAATAATTGCTTTCCCCTGAACCATATTACGGGACACACAAACTAAATTACAATAAATAAATAAATCCAACCAGCAGCCAAGGCTGTCATCCCATCAGAGCAGTTCAAACAGGCCAGAGCATTAAGAGGAAGCTGGGGAGACGACACTGAATGTCTGTCTGTGACTCCCCCGGAATGGGTCCGGATCAGAGTTTGACAGCCATGGAGACCACTCTGGAGTGAGATATTTTGGGGACATTAATACCCGTGTTCCCGGAAGGCAGGACACCAGTGCAGCAAGACAGAACCCTCTGGATTGCAACAAAAAGCCCATCCATTTCATGGTTACTTACATGGCTCCCATCACTGCAGTGTTAGAGAACTGATGAGCTAAGCCCCGGAGGCTGAGATGCTTGTTCTAACATGGGAGCTGGGCCCTTTGACCCCTACCTTCAGTGGAGCTACTCTGTATTTTCATTGGTGTAGCCAAGAGCAGGGTCTAGGCCTGTGTTATTAAAGCTCAAGGTACCCCGAGAATTTATTGAAGGCTGTTCTAATTTCCATGGGCAAGAACTGGATGGATTTAAGGCAAGCTTGCTTCCAGGCACTCTAATTGTTAATTGATCGCAGTGCTGGGATTTATAAATACACCTCTTCTGAGTGTTGCAGTGAGGTTCCTGGTATCTATAGTCTCTCACTCCAGCTTTTGGCAAGAGTGCAGGACAGACAAACACACAATATGTTATGAATTGATTTTAACGTTGCTCTTGCTTCTGTGCCTCTCCTGCTGCATAGTTCTGCCCCATCATGTGCCAGCAATGCCCCTCTGCCATGTACATTGGCCAAACCAGACAGTCTCTACGCAAAAGAATAAATGGACACAAATCAGACGTCAAGAATTATAACATTCAAAAACCAGTCGGAGAACATTTCTACCTCCCTGGACACTCAATTACAGACCTAAAAGTTGCAATTCTCCAACAAAAAAACTTCAAAAACAGACTCCAACAAGAAACAGCAGAACTGGAATTAATCTGCAAACTGGACACCATTAAATTAGGCTTGAATAAAGACTGGGAGTGGATGAGTCATTACACTAACTAAAAACTATTTTCCCATGCTAATTTCCCCCCTACTGTTACTCACACCTTCTTGTCAACTGTTTGAAATGGGCCATCCTAATTATCATTACAAAGCTTTTTTTTCCTCCTGCTGATAATAGCCGATCTTAATCGATTGGTCTCGTTAAGAGTTGTTATGGCAACCCCCATTTTTTCATGTTCTCTGTGTCTATATATCTTCCTACTGTATTTTCCACTGCATGCATCTGATGAAGTGGGCTTGACCCCATGAAAGCTTATGCTCAAATAAATTTGTTAGTCTCTAAGGTGCCATAAGTACTCCTTGTACATCCTCTTTGATAAATCTATTGTCAAAAGCAGGATGATCTAGTGACAATGTGGGTCAGGAACTCAATTTCTAATCCAGGCTTTGTGACTGAGTCACTAGGTGACCTTGGGCTAGACACTGAAACTCTCTGAGCCTCAATTTCCTCATCTGTAAGATAACTTCCTATGCTTTCCTCTCACAGAGGTGGTGGGAAGGTTCATGAGTAAATGTTTATAAAACACTAGATGTTTGACTAAAGATTCCTGATTAAATGTTTACAAAGCACTTTTCTGCAGTACTCCAAGGAAGGAATACTGCAGAAATGGATCTGGGGTTAGAGGGTCACAAACTAAACAGGAATCAACAATGTAACACTGTTGTGTAAAAAAAAAAAGCAATCATCATTCTGGGATGTATTAACAGAAGTGTTGTAAATAAGACAAGAAATAATTCTTCCACTCTCCTCAGCACTAACAAAGCCTTAATTGGAATATTGTGTCCACTTCTGGGCACCAGATTTTGGGAAAGAGGTGGACAAATTGGAGAAAGTCCAGAGGAGAGCAACAAAAATGATTAAAAGTCTAGAAAACATGACTTATGAGGAAAGATTGAAAAAACTGGTATTTGTTTAGTCTGGAGAAGAGAAGGCTGAGGGGGGGACATGATAACGGTCTTCAAGTATGTAAAAGTCTTTATAAAGAGGAGGGTGATAAATTGTTCTTTTTATCCACTGAGGACAGGACAAGAAGCAATGGTATTAAATTGCAACAAGGGAGATTTAAGTTAGACATTAGGAAAAATTTCCTCTCAGGATAGTTGAGCACGGGAACAAATTACCTAGGGAAGTTGTGGAATCTCTGTCACCGGAGGCTTTTAAGGACAGATTAGACAAACATCTGTCAGGGATGCTCTAGATAACACTTAGTCCTGCCTCTCTGCGGGAGACTGGACTAGATGACCTCTCGAGGTCCCTACCAGTCTAGAAGAATCTAAAAGTAAAAATATAGAGAAAAGTTATTTTAAAGGAAATGTATACAGAAGAGCAGAGAAAGAGTGCTTACAATAAGTCTGCCCTTTCTTGATATTTCCTAATTTTTTCCCCCAGAGACTTATCCCATAGAACAAACAAAGACACCTAACAACCGCTATTACAGCTTTGCTCTTTAACATTATGGTGCCAGAGGTATGCAAGATACTGTCGCTGCTCTAAGAAAGGTACAGTCTAGGGCCCTCACTGCATGTGGTAACAGGCATTGGTTATCAGAGTAGCTTCAAGGTTACTCAAAGGAAAGTTTTCAGATATGCCTTTAGGTATGTCTCAGCTGGTTAAATTCTCAGGACTGCACAATACTCTCAAGACGTATATTAATGGATCACCCCATTGTGTCTCAATGCTGTATTAAAACCACAGTGAATCAAGTCCTTACTTCACATGGTAACAGATGGGGATATTTAAATATTCCCATGAATGCATGCCAAACATGGCAGCATTAAAAAAGGCTCATTATACCGATTTAATTTAAGACATCAATGCATTTTGGAGAAGCACTGAACTTACCTACAGCTTCCAAAGTCATTTGTTATCATTATAAACACAATTAGAGAAGCTCTAATTTAACAAAAATACAAAGGATACTTACAAGAGCCACTGTGAATAATGAACTGACGGGGGGAGTGAAATCCATAATTCATCACATTCATTATTCATTCAAGGGTATTATCTTTAGTCATTGGTTTCATTGACCCAACAAGAAAGTTTGTCAGATCTCCAACTTCCAATTTAGAAGTAATCAGCAGATTGATTAAAACGAACAAGCCCCTGTACAATGACATTGAAGGAATCATATTTTATATACATGACATTTTATATCTTAGTGAAGGGAAGCTGAGCACCATGGGAAAGACTTTCCATTGACTTCAGTGGGAGGTGGGCCAGATGCTATGTACAACAAAGCCCTGTCTATTTCACAAAAAAACCCAACCATGTTTCAGTAGGCTTGTGGCAAATTGTGGGTCTGATGCTGCAAACATGCAAGTAGGTGAGTAAAGTTATTCATGAGATGAAGTGTTTGTTGGATGGGATCTCATAACTCCTTTCCTTAGTGTGAAGGTGGGTGTGGGCCAAGTCAGCAGCATTGGACTTCCTCTAATTAGCAGCTGGGTTTCATACCAAAGTATGTCATCACTAGCCTCACCGACTGATGGCCTGTTTGCTGGCCAGGCTGATATTGGTAGATTTTTAAGTCCATAAGGGCCATTATGATCTGCTTGTCTGATCTCCTGCATAAAACAGGTCAAAAAACTTCACCCAATAATTTCTGCATCAAACTCATAACTTCTGGTTGAGCTAGAGCTGATCTATTTATATTATTAGGACTATCAGCAGCCTTCAGTACAAGCAGCCTGTTGAGCAGACCCGTAGCCAGCCAATGGCCCTATAGATAGGGTGCCAAGCTAGGAGCCAGAAAACTTGGGTTCTAGACCCAGTGCTGGTGGTGACCTTGGGCAAGTTGCATCCTCTCTTCTCCCACCCATTGTCTTCTCTCTCTAGACTGTAAGCTTCTGGGAGCAGGGATGGTCTTAACTTTGTATGTAAAGTGCTAGCACAGTGTGGCCCTAATCTTAATTAGGGCTTCTAGGTGCTGCTATAAATCCAACATAAATAAAAATGAAAGGTCAGGGATGTAACCTTCCTTCCCCATCAGAAAATTTTGAAGAACCAGGTACTTGCCTACCATTTTGCACTAGAATATTTTAGGATGATGGGAATTGCCAGACTGGATCAGATCCAGGTCTGCATAAGGCCAGTATCTTGTCTCTGGCAGTAGCCAGCACCAGCTACTTCAGAGAAAGGTACAAGAAATGTGGCAGTTCTGAGGTCACCTGCCGCCACGGAAATTTCCTTAAGGCAGGTGAAAAGCCTGAAGCAGGAGGGTATATTTGCTAGTGGCAAACTATGTTCTGTCCAAATACCAGTACATATGCACCAAGCCCCTCCTCAAGCATACTCCTATGTATTCCTCATGGGAGTTGCACACAAACACAGAGAAGAGTCATCATCAGAACATCAAGTTGAGCCCAACCCACTTGCTCTCCCTGCCATGTGCGAGAAACGTGGCCTCTCATCCCCAAGTCTGAGCTTCTGCTATTCTTCTCCACCCTAATGGCCAGCAAATCACTCAAGTGTTTTAATCATCAATTGATCCTGCCATACTCTGTAAAAATGGGTTAAACACCTAGTGAATTTCTTATTTAGGGCTGGTTCCCTTTAATACTGCACCCCCCAGCCCTGAAATAGAGCTAGGCGCTGGCAAACATATACTGCATAGCGTACTTTGAGTGTGTGCGTGTATGAGGGGGTGAGAATGATCTTGGGCTCTGTGAATCTGATGCACTTAACCCCTGGGTGGGTCTCAGACTCCCCATCCATTCAACAGAGCTAGCATTACTTGTTCCCTTGACAAGAGTGTTGTGAGACACAACTACTGTTGGCGAAGGGCCATGTATTATTTGCATTAGTAACTATTATTAAACAAACAGCCCAGGACCAGATAAAAATGATTGCAGAGGAGATGGTTTTAGTCAAAATTGAACAAAATGGTACTGGAAATCTTCAGAATAGTCTCATAGATCAAGGCAAGAAGGGACTCTTATGATGCTCCAATCCAGGGATGTTATGTTATGATGCTCCAATCCAGGGATTGGCAACCTTTGGCACATGGTCTTTCAGGGAAATCCGCTGGCAGGCTGGGACAATTTGTTTACCTGCCGTGTCGGCAGGTTCGGCCAATTGCAGCTCCCACTGGCTGTGGTTCGCCATCCCCGGCCAACAGGGACTGCAGGAAGCAGCGGCCAGCACATCCCTCGGCCCACACTACTTCCCGCAGCCCCCATCAGTCTGGAATGGGGAACCGCAGCCAGTGGGAGCTGCGATCGGCCAAACCTGCGGATGCTGCAGGGAAACAAACTGGCCCAGCCCACCAATGGATTTCCCGGACAGGCCATGTGACAAAGGTTGCCGATCGCTGCTCTAATCTGATTTCCTGCAGAGCAGAGGCCAGAGAACCGCACCCAGTGATTCCTGCCACAGAGGGAATTATTCATCAGAGAGAGGGGGTGGCCTGCTGGAGACACACACTGCACAGGAGATCAGGGCAGGTAGTGAAGGTGATTTCCATTTCCGAGATGGGTTCTATGTCTTTGTATCTTTTCTCATGTACAAATGTAGCCCACAGATCTTCAGCAGGGCTTCACACTGTGCACCCAATTCCCGCTGTCCCCATTTCTCCCTGTCCACCCTTTTACAGACGTAGCTGGAGCAGGAGAGCTCCATGCCATTTACACACACTGCCTTTCTTTTGAGGTGACCTCTAGCACTCAGAGAGTCTGTGGGCAGCACAATCCAGCCTATGCTCATGCACAATTCTGCTTTCCCCTCTTGAGAGCTTTGTGAAATAAACTAGGATCAACTTGCACAACCTCATACATCTCACGGTCATAGCAAACTCTGGGTTGGCCATAGGGATGAAGCAGTTCACTTTCTTCATCAAGACTTTTACTGCCAAGAGACCATTTCGTGCTCCTAATTTGTATAGCACTGGGAAGGGGCACCAGCTACTCCCTTAATTTACAGAATATAGACCATCAAATTCTCCCATGGTCACATAGCATACATTCCTTCCCCCCATTAACATTAATGGGACCAGTGAACAGATTCCTTCTTCCCCACAGACTATATGCATTTCATACAAACGTAGGAACGTTTGAGATTGGAAAGGCCAAGTTCCACCAATGCCCATCTGTACTGGATGGCACTGATAAGTCTGATGAGTGGGACTTGGCCCAGCTCAGAGTGGCTGTCTTCTGCTTTGGCACTGATGCACCCAGAGCCACCATAGCTTTTGGTTCCTTGATAGCTCAAGGGTGTTTCTCTATCCTGGTGCCTTGGAAGCCTTGATAACTTTTGGCAAAGGATCAGATTCTGGCTCCAATAATGATCTGGATGACGTCAAGGTCTTCTTACTCAAAGAGGCCACTGGAGGGTTTAGCGACAAGAGGTTCCTTAAAACAACAGTACCTGAAGGTTGGCCCACCTATCTTTATGAGCTCAGGCTGTGAAAGTGCAGCAAAGGAGCAACCCAAGGGCAAGTGTCCTTCACTCAGACACTCAAGAAATAGGGTTGCCAACTTTCTAATTGCAAAAAACCGAACACCCTGGCCTTGTCCCTGTTCACTCCATCTCCCCTCCCTTCGTTGCTCACTCTCGCCGACCCTCACTCACCCATTTTCACTGGGCTGGGGCTGGGGCCAGGGATGAATGGCTTGGGATGCATGAGGGGGCTCCATCCAATGGGAGCTGCGGAGCCAACGCTTGGGGCAGGGGCAGTGCGGAAAGCCCCCATGACCGCCCCTACACCTAGGAACCAGAGAAACATGCTGGCTGCTTCCCGAGTGGAGCCAGGTAGAGAGCCAGCCAGCCAAGTCTCAGCTGGACTTTTAATGGTGCTGACCAGAGCTGCCAGGGCCCCTTTTCAACCAGGTGTTCTGGTCAAAAACCGGACACCTGGCAACCTTATTAAGACATGTCACATGCCTGTCCAACACTGGGAAAACTGCGCACCTCAAAGCCCGGCTTCTTTTTCTTCTGCGATTTCGTCATACAACAATGGACCCAACCTTAATAACTATATAGACTATTTTTCAGAGTAGCAGCCATGTTAGTCTGTATTCACAAAAAGAACAGGAGTACTTGTGGCACCTTAGAGACTAACAAATTTATTTGAGCATAAGCTTTCGTGAGCTACAGCTCACTTCTATCTGTACTATAACACTATCTTATATGAATTATACTAATAAGTATTATTATAAATAGGGCTGTCGATTAATCGCAGTTAACTCATGCAATTAACTCCAAAATATGTACTGAGATTACAAATTTAATTGTGATTAATCGCACTGTTAAACAATAGAATACCAATTGAAATTTATTAAATATTTTTAGATGTTTTTCTACATTTTCAAATATATTGATTTCTATTACAACACAGAATACAAAGTGTACAGTACTATTTTTATATTATTGTTTTTGATTACAAATATTTGCACTGTAAAAAGGATAAACAAAAGAAATAGCATTTTTCAATTCACATCATACAAGTACTGTAGTGCAATCTCTTTATCGTGAAAGTGTAACTTACAAATGTAGATTTTTCTTGTTACATAACTGCACTCAAAAACAAAACAATGTAAAACTTTAGAGCCTACAAGTCCACTGTGTCCTACTTCTTGTTCAGCCAATCGCTAAGACAAACAAGTTTGTTTACATTGATGGAGATACGGCTGTCTGCTTCTTATTTACAATATCACCTGAAAGTGAGAACAGGTGTTCACACGGCACTTTTTGTAGCCGACATTGTGAGGTATTTACGTGCAGATATGCTAAACATTCATATGCCCCTTCATGCTTCGGCCACCATTCCAGAGGACATGCTTCCATGCTGATGATGCTCGTTAAAAAAAAGTGTTAATTAAATTTGTGACTGAACTCCTTGGGGGAGAATAGTATGTCTCCTGTTCTGTTTTACTCAAATTCTGCCATGTATTTCATGTTATAGCAGTCTCGGATGATGATCCAGCACATGTTCCTTTTAAGAATACTTTCACAGCAGATTTGACAAAATGGAAAGAAGGTACCAGTGTGAGATTTCTAAGGATAGATACAGCACTCGACCCAAGGTTTAAGAATCTGAAGTGCCTTCCAAAATCTGAGAGGAATGAGGTGTGGAGAATGTTTTCAGATGTCTTAAAAGAGCAACACTCCGATGCGGAAACTACAGAACCCGAGCCATCAAAAAAGAAAATCAACCTTCTGCTGTGGCATCTGACTCAGATGATGAAAACGAACATGCATCAGTTCACTTTTCGTTGGATCGTTATTGAGCAGAACCCATCATCAGCATGGACACGTCTTCTGGAATGGTGGTTGAAGCATGAAGGGACATATGAATCTTTAGCGCATCTGGCACGTAAATATCTTGCGATGCTGTCTACAACAGTGCCATGAGAATGCCTGTTCTCACTTTTAGGTGACATTGTAAACAAGATGTGGGCAGCATTAGCTCCTGAAAACTGCAACCAAACTTGTTTGTCTGAGTGATTGGCTGAAGTAGGACTGAGTGGACTTGTATGTTCTAAAGTTTTACATTGTTTTATTTTTGAATGCAGTTATTTTTTGTACATAATTCTACATTTGTAAGTTCAGCTTTCATTATAAAGAAATTGCACTACAGTACTTGTATTAGGTTGTAATAAAAATAAATATAAAATGAGCACTGTACACTTTGTATTCTGTTCTAACTGAAATCAATATATTTGAAAATGTACAAAACATCAAAAATGTTTAAATAAATGGTATTCTATTATTAACAGTGCAATTAATTTTGATTAATTTTTAATTGCTTGACAGCCCTAATTATAAACAATAACTACAAGTCTAAGAAGTCACTTTTAATGGAGAAAATCCCAGATCGAAAGGACTAGTGGTTCACTTCCATCTGCTTGGAGAAGGTTCTACTGTAAAGCACCATCAGGTGGCGCAGTATCTGTTACTGGGAACATGCAGATCCATTCAAAGAAGAACTCTACAAACCTGCCACGCTATTTTATACCATACTGGGGCTCATACTGCACTTATCATTGTAGTATCTGAGTGCTTTCCAGTGGTGTGCTAAGCAGCGGGACTGCACATCTGTCATGTGTTGTTTTTTCTTTCATCCTCTCCCCTGGGGGCAAAACAACACCAAGGCCAACCCCATTCCAGTTGAACGCAGTGGAAGTTGGCCCAGTGATTTCAATGGCAGCAGGAGCAGACTCAAAACCTCTGAAATAAGCCAGAGCACTAATAGCACCCAGCATTTCTGTCATCATCCACAGCACTGAATCGCTCACCTGGTTCTACCAGGCTTCAGGTGTCCCTGTCCTGCTTGCGGCTTCCTCATGGCTGCTGTTTGATTGCTTGCTGCACGGCGTTTAACTCTCTTCTTACCCAGTCACTCACCTCTGTTCCCTCTTCAGCCCAAACGCTTTCTTGTTAGGAACGTCTCTGCTGCTGATCATTCAGCTGGTCTCACTCTGCTCCAAGGCAGGAAGTGATGGCATGAAATGGGTTATGGACTACCTTCTACAATGATCAGCAGTGTGGCTGGGAGAACAGGCTTTTGGGTTATATCTAAATTGTGAAGCAGTGCAGCACTTGCATCTGCCTATTCCCAGTGTCAGTAAGCTGTCATAAACTGCATCCGTTCACCCAGGCCTGAACTAAAGACCTTGACCCAGAGTTGCAACCAGCTGGTCTGAACAATGCTTGCAAAACTTTCTGCATGGCTGTTATATTTGGATGCAAGGTGTTGTACCAGTTTTGCAGGGTGAAGTTGTTCCAAGCATGTTTCTTGCAATGCTCTTTCATTAAGCACTTTCAGATCCACTGATAAAAAGCACTACATAAGAACTAGGTATTAGTATTATTAGCAGTACAGGCAGGACATTGTTAGTCTAGCAGCAAACTATTATTATTATTAATGATCATGAATGGCATCATGGCCCTGTGGCTAAGGTACTGATGTGACAATGAGGGGACCTGTGTTCTACTCTCACCTCTACCAGTAACCTTGGGCAAGTCATTTTACTCCTTGTCTATTTAAATCACAATAGACAGTTTCCAGCATTGTCCTCATCTTCCTTGCCACTTCCCTATTTGGGGTCAGCAATTTTTACAGCCTTCTTCCAAAACTCATGATCGTGTGTGGGGCTGTTGTGGAGATTGGTCTTTCTGAGGTCCATTGATATCTAGCCCATGCACCGAGTCTTTGGTCTCCCCCAGGTCATCTCCCATCTACAGTCATTGCAAGAGCCATCCTACTGTTACAGCTGTCTGGTCTATGCTGGATATGCTCATACCAAAGTAGCCTAGTCCCCCTCAACTTGTCTTCAGTTGGGGCAACCTGCATTAGGCCCCTGCCAACCTCATTTTGTTTCCTGTCATAAAATGTCCAACCATTTGACCATCTCAATGTGATGCTGTACAAAAAGAAAGATGACCATGTTTCCACGAAGGTATCACTACTGAGGTATCAACACTGTTGAAACCACTGATGTATCATCACCATTGCACAATTGTGATAACTCTTATACAAAGGATCTCTTGCAAGGTCTGATTGGGAAAACTGTAACCTGTTGCGCAATGTTATCTTGTTTGGAAGCATGTTTTATCATTGTATATGAAGTTATGAATCTTTGCTATTTGTATGTACCTCTCAGCAGCCCAGGGACCCAGTTCTTGGAGTTTCTAGCAAGTGACTGTTGCAGGGAGAACATAATACTGATAGGTTAAAATAGGCAGCAGTAACTGCAGTGAACAAGATAATGTGTGATGGCAGTAAAAAAAAAAAAAAAAGAAAAATCAAATCTGAAAGTACTGTGAGATACAAGAAACTCATTGACTTCTCTGTCACATGGAGCAACCACCCCCTAAACCACAAGACCAGGGTCTGGGTCACCAGATCCTTGCCATACCCTCATGTAGCATGGTTAGTAGTTGGCTTTTCCACAGGAAAAGGTTGTGTTGTTTCTGTTTATCGACAAGCTAGTTGACTTGTATAAGAAAAAGAAATCCCTATGCATCATTTTCCCCCTAATCTGTGTTTATCTGTCTGTCCCTTCGGTCTTTGAGCTTCACAAGGTAGGGATTGGGCTGTCCCTTCCTGAATAGCTCGAAAGCCGCTAGCACGTGGTGAGTGCTGCCAGGAACAAACAGACCTACATTTTCAGAAGTGATCAGTGATTTTTGGTGCCTCCGTTTTGTGGGGCCCAACCAGGGCCAGTTCAACCACTAAGCAAACTAGGCAGTCGCCTAGGGCGCCAAGTGGCTGGGGGTGGCCAAAAGCGCACTCTGGGGAGGCGGTGGAGTGGAGGTGAGCTGGGGCAGGGGGGCACGGGGAGGGCCGCCTGCAGCAAGTAATGGGGGGGGGACGGTACACAGGGAAACCGCTCCCCACCCCAGCTCACCTCTGCTCTGCCCCCTCCCCTGAGCACTGCCCCGCTCTGCTTCTCTCCCTCCCAGGCTTGCGTGCCAAATAGCTGATTGGCGCCACAAGCCTGGGAGGCGGGAGAAGTGGCGGCGTGCTCAGGGAGGAGGTGGAGCAGAGGTGAGCTGGGGCGGGGAGCTGCCACGTGGCTCCCCGGGCCGAGGAGAGGGATGGGCCGACGGGGAGCTGCTGCAGGGGGGCGACTCAGGGCAAGGGGGGGTGGGGAGCTGCCAAGGGCTGGGGGGCAGGCGTAAGGTGGAAGTTTCGCCTAGGGCGCAAAACATCCTTGCACCAGCCCTGGGCTCAACCTGAGACACCTTCAAGGGCACCCACCCTCTGAAAATCAGGCCTCTTTAAGGTGGCTCAAATTGAGCTTCCATAAACTGAAGCCCCCAGCAGCACTCCGGAAACAATTAGGCCTTAAACAAGCATTAGATTGAACTGTTCTCCATTACCAACGTGTGGCAATTTCCAATTGAATCCTGCATATGTTATTTCCTGGGCCTCATTTCTTATCACACCTCCTGTCCTATTATTTTATTATTACGATAGAGCCCAGGGGCAAAGTGAGAAGGAGGGAGAATGTGCTGGGTTTTGTACAAACAGAGCAATAGATGCTCCCTGCCCCAGAGAGCTTCCAGTCTAACTAGGCAAGACAGACAAAGGGTCGGGGAAGGAGACAGAACACACCATGTCCGTGCCACTTCTTTGTTGGGACGGTGGCGGGGGGGTTAGTTTGTTGAATCTTTGGGAGGGTTTTGAGAGGAGGGAAACTAGATCAATGAAAATTCAAAGGCAGGGAGGGGCCCAGGGTAGGGAAGAAAGGAGGAAGGAGAGTAATAAGGCAGGCAGAACAAGGCCAAATCAACCCCCCCTTTGTTTCTCATACCCGCCTCTCATCCCCTGCCACTCTCGCCATGTGTGAAATGAGTACCCAGATTCAGCTCACCAGCTCCCTCCCCCATCGTTTGGGTCCCCCACTCCATGACTTATCTTGGTCCATCTTTTAGACTGTAAACAATCTGGGGGAAGGACTGTCTTTATCTGTGTCTTGTAAAGCATCAAGCATATTTCTTAACAACAGTATTACAAATCAATAGGATAGTGATTTACTATGTAGCGCAATACCTTGGCAGGGAGCAGATAAGATACTGTCCTGGTCCCCAGGGAAGTTTGCATTGTGAGTAAGATAGAGATGAAAAATACACAATAGAAGACCCACAGTGAGAGAGACAGAGAGAGAGAGGAAGAAGAGGGGTGGCAGGAGGGACCAGCACAAACAGCAGTGGGCAAGTCAGTCTAATTGCTGGTTTAGAAGCCACCTGGCTAGTTACCCTGGAATAAATGAAGCAATGTGAAATGAATACCTTTGGTGGATCAGTTTCATGGGCGATGTGAGTCTTAAGGAGGAATTTGGCAGACTGATAAAGGAGCAGTGTTGGGAGCTGGAAGTGGTCTCAGCCAAGCCTCCTTGGCTGTATGGGACGTGGCCCTTTGCAGATCCTCCTCTGTGTTGGGGAGGGGGTATGGGAGGTGTTAATTGGTCAGGGACTCAACTCCGTGCTCTGGGTGTCCCTAAACCTCTGACTGACGGAAGCTGGGTTTGGGTGACAGGGGTTGGATCACTCAATAATTACTCTGTTCTGTTCATTTCCTCTGAAGCATCTGGCACCAACCACTGTCGGAAGGCAGGATACTGGGCTAGATGAACCATTGGTCTGACCCAGTATGGCCGTTCTTATGTTCTTATCCTAGGGGCTCCAACAAGGATGCAGAGAACCCCTCTGAGGATAAAAAAAAAACCACATACACTTCTATTATTTCCATCTACTGGGACATCAGCTCCAGGGTGATACCTCTGAGCCTACCTGAATTACCGCTGAGCCTGCTTACTCCTGATGAGCCATCCCTGAGCCAGACTGGGAGATGAGTCCTCAGAGACAATCACCTGCAGGTCAAGTGATGAGCCACATGCCATTCAACTAGGGTTCAGACAGACCACAGGCAAGGACCCACCTGGGTGATCTCAAAGCAGATATATAGGCTCCTAAGGGAAGCAGACTGCTCAGCGTCACTACCTGGCCAGGAGTTTCAACACAAAATGGAGGCACCCAAAATCACTGACCACTTTTGAAAATGTAGGCCTGTTTGTGCTTGCTAGCCATGTGTATATGCTAGCGGCTTTCGAGCTATTCAGGAAGGGACAGCCCAATCCCTGCCTTGTGAAGCTCAAAGACCGAAGGGACAGACAGATAAACACAGATTGGGGGAAAAACCATGCATAGAGGTTTCTTTTTCCTATACAAGTCAACTAGCTTGTTAATAAACAGAAACACCATAACCTTTTCCTGTGGAAAAGCCAACTACTAACCATGCTATGTGAGGGTATGGCAAGGATCTGGTGACCCAGACCCTGGTCTTGTTGCTCAGGGGGTTGTTGCTCCATGTGACAGAGAAGTCACTGAGTTCCTTGTATCACACAGTGCTTTCAGATTTTATTTATTTTTTTTTTACTGCCATCACACATTATCTTGTTCACTGCAGTTACTGCTGCCTATTTTAACCTATCAGTATTATATTCTCCCTGCAACAGTCACTTGCTAGAAACTCCAAGAACTGAGTCCCTGGGCTGCTGAGAGAAAAATGAAAAAAACCCACATGGCACAACTCCAGTCCAGCTTTGTCACCTTCTGTGCAAACTAAAATCTCAGCCTGTCTCTCTGACACTTCCTCGTGGATGTCTAGCCACCAGCTCAAGCTCCATCTGGCTAAAGCAGAGCTGTTAATCTCCTACCCAAAGCCCTCCCCTGCGACCTCCTTTCTCAGTCCCTGTGGACACCATCACCATCTGTCACTCAGGCCCCTGACTTAGGCGTCATCTCCGACTTGGCCCTCTTCTAGAGCCTCCCATCCAAGCTATTTCTAAAGCTTGCAGATTCTTTCTGTGCAACATCTCTAAGCTACGGCCTGGCCTGTCCACCCACACAGCTAGAATGCTCACCCAGGCTCCCCTCTCACGTCTCAGTTACTGCAACATCCTTCTCTCTGGCCTTGACATATGCAGTCTTGCTCCGCTCAGCTAATAATTCATCTTAATTAATTAGCCTCTTACTCCACCTTTTCATGTTCTCTCTGTGTGTGTGTATATATATATATATATATCTTCTTACTATATGTTCTATTCTATGCATCCGATGAAGTGGGCTGTAGCCAACGAAAGCTTATGCTCAAATAAATTTGTTAGTCTCTAAGGTGCCACAAGTCCTCCTGTTCTTTATTCAGAATGCTGCTGCATTGGTCCTTCTCTTAGCCCTTCACTTTGACCACGGTACCCCTCCCTTTGCATCCCTCCATTGGTTCCTTCTTCTCAATTGCCTCAAGCACAAGCTATTTGTCGTCACCTTCAAGGCACTTCCCTGTCTGCCTCCGCACTACCTATCATCCAGGGCAGGGCCATCCCTAGCTATTCTGGGGCCCTACACAGCCCCCCCATGGGGGGGTAGGAGCTTGGCGGAACCGCCCCCCAGCACTCACCAGCGGCGCAGCTGGGGCCGGGCCCCTGCACTTTCTGCCGCCGCTGGTGAGTGCAGGCCCGGCCCTGCTACACTCCTCAGGGGAGTGAGGGTGGGGCTGGGCTTGGGCAGAGCAGGGTCTGGAGCAGCACGCAGCTGCGCAGGGCATCAGGAAATTTGGTGCCCCAAATTTCCTAGTGCCCCTATGCAGCTGCGTACTTTGCATATGGGTGAGAATGGCCCTGATCCAGGGGCAGATGTAGCCTTCAGATTCAGCGGGTGCGCTATACTAAACTCTTCTTGGATATGACTTTGCAGCAGTAGACAAGAGGGGCACAGACCATCCACAGCAGCACTCTCTGCCTCAACATTACAACCCAAGTCCTGGCCCAGCGTGGAGGGGAGGCCCTGAGGGGTGGGGGGGAAGCTGGAGAGCAAGCCTGTACCACAGCGGTGGCTCCTGTCCCACTGGGCTGGGCCCAGCTCCTGCTCCAGGCGTGGTGGCCTGGCGCATGGGGATGTAGCACCACTCAGGTTTGGCACCCTTGGTTTGATGATTTCTGTGTGCGCAATTGAACCCATAAACCCACACTGAACCCTGGCTAGGCGACGTCTCTGATTCACTCTCAAGCTGTCAGCTCCCCCCCGCCAATCAGCCTGTGACACAAGCCTTCATCATTCGCGCACCTGTTTAACTTTTCAGACAAGCACCTTTATGCTTTCTCCCCGGCTCAGGGGAGATGGATTCTTCCTAAAAGTGAGGCAGCCCTAAAGCCCCCCATCCATGGCCCCACCCCTCTACTTCCCATGAGGCCCCGCCGCCACCCAAGCTGGAGCCAGGCCAGGGATCTTGCCCATGTCCCTGCCCCTTGGATCCCCTGCCCAGCTCCCAACCCAGCTCTGGCTTCTGGCCTGGTCACGGGGCGGGGCCTTAGGGTGGAAGAGGGGGGGCAGGGAGCTGGGCCCGTGGCAAAAAGTGGATGGGCCATGACCCCTTGGCCCCTCGTTCCGGTGCCTCTGCCCAGGCTGCCCCTCACTCTTGGGAGCAAGTCCCCATAGACATCTGCAAAGCTCTCTCATTATCCTCATTACTCTCTATCACAGGGTCCCCTGCAGGCTTTCTCCCTCTTGAGCCTGGGCCCTGTGCTTAGGCTGGTATAATAAAGAATCTTCCACGTCTTCTTTTGCTGGATCACCCAAGTGTCTTTATTTACAGTGTTTGTGCAGTTCCCAGATCCCCCAACACCCTCCCCAGGGTCTCCTGGCTTTTGCGGCTTCCTTCTTTGGTAAGGAGACTGCAATACCACCCTCCTGTCTCCTCCCAGGCTAGCCTCCCCACTGAGGTTTGCCCACGGCTTTTATAGCCCTCTCGTGCCTCAGCCCAGCTGTCAGTGCTTAGCTCAGCATGTTCCTCTGAGCCAGCTGGGCTCCCTGCTGAATACCTGTGTCTCTACCTCTGGCCTCCTGGCCAGAGAGCAAGCTGCAGCCAGCATTTTGGCAGGGCCTTAAAGGGTTTACCCCTGCCCTGACACACCCTCCTTAAAACTCTTCCTTGCCATGATGCCTACAAAAAAAACTTAACAATGACTAGGTTGCTGGTGTGCTGAGACCACTACCTTTGATGCTGATCAATAGCGTCTCCTTGTTCCCCTGAATGCCCCTAGGGGTCTGCATCCATCTGTTTTCCCTGATCTTATACGTGGTAGTGTAAGTTCTTTGGAGCAGGGACCATCGCTTTGTTCTGTGCAGCCCCTAGCACAGGAGCGGTCCAGGCCCATGACTAAGGCTCCTTGGAGCTATGATACTACAAATAAACAAAACAACAACAAGAAGCAGCCACTGAAAAGTAAGGAAGAAAAACTTTGTACAACTATGGCAAAATCATCCTCACAGCAGGGAGCAGCCTGAAACGGATCAGGAAGGGACAGTAACACAGTTGTATACATCCCTTGAGATCTGTCCTTAGCACCGGTTCATGACGTATTTCAAAACAGTTCTAAAGTTTGTCATGCCAAGAAAGTTACTGTTGTTGTACCCATGTCAGTCCCAGGATATTAGAGAGATAAGGGAGGTGAAGTAATATTTGTCATTGGGCCAACTTCTGTTGGTGAGAGAGACAGATGTTGGTCCAGGTAAAAGATACTACTTCACCCACTTTATCGAAGGGTATGTCTACACTACGAAATTAGGTCGAATTTATAGAAATCCATTTTTTAGAAAGCGATTTTATACAGTTGATTGTGTGTGTTCCCACTAGCGCATTGAGTCGGCAGAGTGCATCCACTGTACCGAGGCTAGTGTCGACTTTCAGAGTGTTGCACTGTGGGTAGCTATCCCACAGTTCCCGCAGTCTCCGCCGCCCATTGGAATTCTGGGTTGAGCTCCCAATGCCTGATGGGTCAAAAACATTGTCGTGGGTGGCTTTGGGTACATGTAGTCAGTTGCCCTTCCCTCCATGAAAGCAACGGCAGACAATTGTTTTGCGTCTTTTTTCCGTGTGGGCGCCATACTGCTTTCAACAGACGGTGCAGTAGGACTGCAAACCATCGTCGTCATCCACCACTTCCGCTGCAACTCTGCTCTCCTGATGCTAAGAATCCACTTCGCAGGTCCTCTATATGATCCACCACTTCCGCTGCCACTCTGCTCTCCTGGTGGTCTCGCAGGGCCCTTCCGCTGCAACTCTGCTCAGCTGGTCTTGTCTCGCCATACCACAGCAAGCGTGAAGCCCACTCAGCTGTTGTGTCCTGGCAGCAGACGTTGCAATAGGTCTGCAAGACTGGTCATCCACCCATCGCTTCCCCTGCAACTCTGCTCTCCTGCAGACGCCATACCACAGCAAGCAGGGAGCCCGCTCAGATCACTGCAGCAGTTATGAGCATTGTAAACACCTCAGGCATTATCATGCAGTATATGCAGAAACAGAACCTGCAAAAGCAGGCAAGGAGGTGATGGCAGTGTGGTAACGAGAGTGATGAGGACATGGACACAGACTTCTCTCAAAGCACAGGCCCTGGCAATTTGGCCATCCTGGTGGCAATGGGGCAGACTCGTGCCCTGGAATACCGATTCGGGGCCCGGGAAACAAGCACAGACTGGTGGGACTGCATAGTGTTGCAGGTCTGGGATGATTCCCAGTGGCTGCGAAACATTTGCATGCATAAGGGCACTTTCATGAAACTTTGTGACTTGCTTTCCCCTGCCCTGAAGCGCAAGAATACCAAGATGAGAGCAGCCCTCACAATTCACAAGCGAGTGGTGATAGCCCTCTGGAAGCTTGCAACACCAGACAGCTACCGGTCAGTCGGGAATCAATTTGGAATGGGCAAATCAACGCAATCACTGAGCTGCGCTGTCAAGGGTAGTGACTCTGGGAAATGTGCAGGTCATAGTGGGTGGCTTTGCTGCAATGGGATTCCCTAACTGTAGTGGGGCAATGGACGGAATGGATATCCCTTTCTTGGGACTGGATCACCAAGGTAGCCAGTACATAAACCGAAAGGGGTACTTTTCAATGGTGCTGCAAGCACTGGTGGATCACAAGGGATGTTTCACCAGCATCAGCGTGGGATGGCCGGGAAAGGTACATGAGGCCAGTGAAGAAGCTTGGCAACATGTGACCTCCAGAAGAGGTAAGCGGAATGTCCGGGTTCCAGTAACACAGACACAGGTAACTAACCGCTTTCATGTTCTCTCCACAGGTACCATTGCGGAGAGTGGACCAGATGATATGTCTGGGGGGAGAAAGCAGAAGGAGACCCCGCTGGTTGGGAGGCATGAGATGCGATGTCCTGAGGTTGGGGGTTCCACGACCACCACTCCCAAGAGGAGAAGGCGGGTGGTGGTGGTCGGGGACTCTCTCCTCCGGGGGACTGAGTCATCTATCTGCCGCCCTGACCGGGAAAACCGAGAAGTCTGCTGCTTGCCAGGGGCTAAGATTCGTGATGTGACGGAGAGACTGCCGAGACTCATCAAGCCCTCGGATCGCTACCCCTTCCTGCTTCTCCACGTGGGCACCAATGATACTGCCAAGAATGACCTTGAGCGGATCACTGCGGATTACGTGGCTCTGGGAAGAAGGATAAAGGAGTTGGAGGCGCAAGTGGTGTTCTCGTCCATCCTCCCCGTGGAAGGAAAAGGCCTGGGTAGGGACCGTCGAATCGTGGAGGTCAACGAATGGCTACGCAGGTGGTGTCGGAGAGAAGGCTTTGGATTCTTTGACCATGGGATGGTGTTCCATGAAGGAGGAGTGCTGGGCAGAGACGGGCTCCATCTTACGAAGAGAGGGAAGAACATCTTTGCCAGCAGGCTGGCTAACCTAGTGAGGAGGGCTTTAAACTAGGTTCACCGGGGGAAGGAGACCAAAGCCCTGAGGTAAGTGGGAAAGCGGGATACCGGGAGGAAGCACAGGCAGGAATGTCTGAGAGGGGAGGGCTCCTGCCTCATACTGGGAATGAGGGGCGATCAACAGGTTATCTCAAGTGCTTATATACAAATGCACAAAGCCTTGGAAACAAGCAGGGAGAACTGGAGGTCCTGGTGATGTCAAGGAATTATGACGTGATTGGAATAACAGAGACTTGGTGGGATAACTCACATGACTGGAGTACAGTCATGGATGGTTATAAACTGTTCAGGAAGGACAGGCAGGGCAGAAAAGGTGGGGGAGTAGCACTGTATGTAAGGGAGCAGTATGACTGCTCAGAGCTCTGGTACGAAACTGTGGAAAAACCTGAGTGTCTCTGGATTAAGTTTAGAAGTGTGTGCAACAAGAGTGATGTCATGGTGGGAGTCTGCTATAGACCACCGGACCAGGGGGATGAGGTGGATGAGGCTTTCTTCCGGCAACTCACGGAAGCTACTAGATCGCATGCCCTGATTCTCATGGGTGACTTTAATTTTCCTGATATCTGCTGGGAGAGCAATACAGCGGTGCATAGACAATCCAGGAAGTTTTTGGAAAGCGTAGGGGACAATTTCCTGGTGCAAGTGCTAGGGGAGCCAACTAGGGGGAGCGCTTTTCTTGACCTGCTGCTCACAAACCGGGTAGAATTAGTGGGGGAAGCAAAAGTGGATGGGAATCTGGGAGGCAGTGACCATGAGTTGGTTGAGTTCAGGATCCTGACGCAGGGAAGAAAGGTAAGCAGCAGGATACGGACCCTGGACTTCAGGAAAGCAGACTTTGACTCCCTCAGGGAACAGATGGCCAGGATCCCCTGGGGGACTAACATGAAAGGGAAGGGAGTCCAGGAGAGCTGGCTGTATTTCAAGGAATCCCTGTTGAGGTTACAGGGACAAACCATCCCGATGAGTCGAAAGAATAGTAAATATGGCAGGCGACCAGCTTGGCTTAATGGTGAAATCCTAGCGGATCTTAAACATAAAAAAGAAGCTTACAAGAAGTGGAAGGTTGGACATATGACCAGGGAAGAGTATAAAAATATTGCTCGGGCATGTAGGAAAGATATCAGGAGGGCCAAATCGCACCTGGAGCTGCAGCTAGCAAGAGATGTCAAGAGTAACAAGAAGGGTTTCTTCAGGTATGTTGGCAACAAGAAGAAAGCCAAGGAAAGTGTGGGCCCCTTACTGAATGAGGGAGGCAAGCTAGTGACAGAGGATGTGGAAAAAGCTAATGTACTCAATGCTTTTTTTGCCTCTGTTTTCACTAACAAGGTCAGCTCCCAGACTGCTGTGCTGGGCATCACAAAATGGGGAAGAGATGGCCAGCCCTCTGTAGAGATAGAGGTGGTTAGGGACTATTTAGAAAAGCTGGACGTGCACAAGTCCATGGGGCCGGACGAATTGCATCCGAGAGTGCTGAAGGAATTGGCGGCTGTGATTGCAGAGCCCTTGGCCATTATCTTTGAAAACTCGTGGCGAACGGGGGAAGTCCCGGATGACTGGAAAAAGGCTAATGTAGTGCCCATCTTTAAAATAGGGAAGAAGGAGGATCCTGGGAACTACAGGCCGGTCAGCCTCACCTCAGTCCCTGGAAAAATCATGGAGCAGGTCCTCAAAGAATCAATCCTGAAGCACTTAGAGGAGAGGAAAGTGATCAGGAACAGTCAGCATGGATTCACCAAGGGAAGGTCATGCCTGACTAATCTAATCGCCTTTTATGATGAGATTACTGGTTCTGTGGATGAAGGGAAAGCAGTGGATGTATTGTTTCTTGACTTTAGCAAAGCTTTTGACACGGTCTCCCACAGCATTCTTGTCAGCAAGTTAAGGAAGTATGGGCTGGATGAATGCACTATAAGGTGGGTAGAAAGCTGGCTAGATTGTCGGGCTCAACGGGTAGTGATCAATGGCTCCATGTCTAGTTGGCAGCCGGTGTCAAGTGGAGTGCCCCAGGGGTCGGTCCTGGGGCCCGTTTTGTTCAATATCTTCATAAATGATCTGGAGGATGGTGTGGATTGCACTCTCAGCAAATTTGCGGATGATACTAAACTGGGAGGAGTGGTAGATACGCTGGAGGGGAGGGATAGGATACAGAAGGACCTAGACAAATTGGAGGATTGGGCCAAAAGAAATCTAATGAGGTTCAATAAGGATAAGTGCAGGGTCCTGCACTTAGGATGGAAGAATCCAATGCACCGCTACAGACTAGGGACCGAATGGCTCGGCAGCAGTTCTGCGGAAAAGGACCTAGGGGTGACAGTGGACGAGAAGCTGGATATGAGTCAGCAGTGTGCCCTTGTTGCCAAGAAGGCCAATGGCATTTTGGGATGTATAAGTAGGGGCATAGCGAGCAGATCGAGGGACGTGATCGTTCCCCTCTATTCGACACTGGTGAGGCCTCATCTGGAGTACTGTGTCCAGTTTTGGGCCCCACACTACAGGAAGGATGTGGATAAATTGGGAAGAGTACAACGAAGGGCAACGAAAATGATTAGGGGTCTAGAGCACATGACTTATGAGGAGAGGCTGAGGGAGCTGGGATTGTTTAGTCTGCAGAAGAGAAGAATGAGGGGGGATTTGATAGCTGCTTTCAACTACCTGAAAGGGGGTTTCAAAGAGGATGGCTCTAGACTGTTCTCAATGGTAGCAGATGACAGAACGAGGAGTAATGGTCTCAAGTTGCAATGGGGGAGGTTTAGATTGGATATTAGGAAAAACTTTTTCACTAAGAGGGTGGTGAAACACTGGAATGCGTTACCTAGGGAGGTGGTAGAATCTCCTTCCTTAGAGGTTTTTAAGGTCAGGCTTGACAAAGCCCTGGCTGGGATGATTTAACTGGGACTTGGTCCTGCTTTGAGCAGGGGGTTGGACTAGATGACCTTCTGGGGTCCCTTCCAACCCTGATATTCTATGATTCTATGATTCTATGATGCTCGCATCTTCAGGAACTCTTGTCTGTATGAACAGCTGCAGCAAGGGACATACTTTCCAGACCAGAAAATAACATTGGGGATGTTGAAATGCCTATAGTTATCCTTGGGGACCCAGCCTACCCCTTAATGCCATGGTTCATGAAGCCATACACAGGCAGCCTGGAGAGTAGTCAGGAGCTGTTCAACTATAGGCTGAGCAAGTGCAGAATGGTGGTAGAATGTGCATTTGGACGTTTAAAAGCACGCTGACGCAGTTTACTGACTCTGTTCAACCTCAGCAAAACCAATATTCCCATTGTTACTACTGCTTGCTGTGTGCTCCACAATATCTGTGAGAGTAAGGGGGAGACGTTTATGGTGAGGTGGGAAATTGAGGCAAATTGCCTGGCCACTGATTACGCACAGCCGGACACCAGGGCGGTTAGAAAAGCACAGCAGGGCGTACTGCGCATCAGAGAAGCTTTGAAAACCAGTTTAATGACTGGCCAGGCTACAGTGTGACAGTTCTGATTGTTTCTCCTTGATGAAAAACCACCCTTAGTTCAGTCTACTTCCCAGGAAGCCAACCACCCTCTCCTCCCCCCTTCAATCACTGCTTGCAGAGGCAATAAAGTCATTGTTGTTTCAAATTCGTGCACTCTTTATTAATTCATCACACAAACAGGGGGATAACTGCCTAGGTAGCCCGGGAGGGATGGGGGAGGAGGGAAGCTGTGGGTGGGTTGGGGGAGGCGAGAAGGAGGGAAGGACAAGGCCACACTGCACTTCAAAACTTATTGAATGCCAGCCTTCTGTTGCTTGGGCAATCCTCTGGGGTGGAGTGGTTGGGTGCTCGGAGGGCCCCCCCGGTTCTTGGGCGCCTGGGTGAGGAGGCTATGGAACTTGGGGAGGAGGGGCTGCAGTGGTGGTCGGTGCCTTTTCTGCACCTCAACCATATGCCGGAGCATATCAGTTTGATCCTCCACTAGCCTCAGCATTGCATCCTGCCTCCTTTCATCATGCTGCCACCACCTTTCCTCTTGATCCTGCCACCTCTCCTGTTGCTCCAGCCATCTATCCTCTTGCACATCCCTCCTGTCCTCGCGTTCATCTTGTGCTTTCCTGGACTCTGCCATTGTCTGCCTCCATGCATTCTGCTGGGCTCTTTTAGTTTGGGTGGACTGCATGAGCTCCCAGAGAACATTTCATCGCGAGTGTGTTTTTTTCACCTTATCTGTGCTAGCCTCTGGGACAGAGATGCTAGTCACAGCGTTGAAACATTTGCAGCTGCAGGAGCGAAAAACAGGAGTTTAAAATTGAAAAAGACACATTGGCCATTTAAAAGAAGGGGCTGATGTTTTCAGGTTAACGTGCTGCACAAACCCAACTAAACCCCCAACACACCCAATTCTCTGGGATGATCGCTTCACCCCACCCTGCACTGTGTGGCTAACAGCAGGGATGATTTCTTTTCAGCCACAGGCAAACAGCGCAGTAGGAACAGCCACCTCTGATGTCCCCTTAATAAAATTCCCCTATTTCAACCAGGTGACCATGAATGATATCACTCTCCTGAGGATAACATAGAGATATAAAGAATGGATGTTGCTTGAATGCCAGCAAACACCAGGACCACACGCTGCCATGCTTTCTTATGCAATGATTCCAGACTATGTGCTAGTGGCCTGCCGTGGTAAAGTGTCCTACCATGGAGGACGCAATAAGGCTGCCCTCCCCAGAAACCTTTTGCAAAGGCTTTGGGAGTACCTCTGGGACAGCTTCATTGAGATGTCCCTGGAGGATTTCCGCCCCATCCCCAGACATGTTAACAGACTTTTCCAATAGCTGTACTGGCCTTGAATGCATCCCAAGTCTTCAGGGCAAATCAATCATTAAACATGCTTGCTTTTAACCATGTATTATATTTAGAAAGGTACACTCACCAGAGGTGCCTTCTCTGCCTTCAAGGTCTGGGAGCCCGGTTGGAAGAGTATTGGCTCTAGGGTGATCCACAGTTCCTGGCTGTCGGGGAGAATGGTTTCTCCGCTTGCCTGGTGTGCGCTATCTTCCTCTTCCCCAAAATCCTCATCCCTGTTGCGCGAGACTCCATTGCAGGAGTCTACGTATAGGTGTGGGGTAGTTGTAGGGGCAACCCCCTAGAATAGCATGCAGCTCATCATAGAAGTGGCATGTCTGGGGCTCTGACCCCAAGCAGGCGTTTGCTTCTTGGGTTTTTTGGTAGACTTGCCTTAGCTCCTTAAATTTCATGCGGCACTGCTGCAGGTCCCTGTGATAGCCTCTGTCCTTCATGCCCTTGAAGATTTTTTCAAATATTTTGGCATTTCATCTTTTGGAATGGAGTTCTGATAGCACGGATTCTTCTCCCCATACAGCGATCAGATCCAGTACCTCCCATTCGGTCCATGCTGGAGGTCTTTTGTGGTTCTGGGACTCCATGGTCATCTCTGCTGATGAGTTCTGCATGGTCATGCCACGGTGGCCAAACAGGAAATGAAATTCAAAAGTTTGTGGGGCTTTTCCTGTGTACCTGGCCAGTTCATCCAAGTTGAGAGTGCTGTCCAGAGCGGTCACAATGGAGCACTGTGAGATTGCTCCCGGAGGCCAATACCATTGAATTGCGTCCACACTAACCCAAATTCGACCCGGCGATGTCGATTTCAGCGCTAATCCCCTCATCGGGGAGGAGTACAGAAATCGATTTTAAGAGCCCGTTAAGTCAACAAAAATGGCTTCGTTGTGTGGACGGGTGCAGGGTTAAATCGATCTACTGCTGCTAAATTCGACCTAAACTCACAGTGTAGACCAGGGCTAAGCAAGTTACTGACATTGAAAAGGGAACATCACTTTCAAAATGCACTAGATGGCGCTATTGTGCTGCAAATTCCTGCTAAGAAAACTAAGGCATTCTGTGTAAGCTCCAAAGTCGCTTTCTCACCAACAGCAGCTGGTCTAATAAAAAACATTCCCTCACCTGCCTCTTCTCTCTAGCACTCCTTGTGGGGTGTTGATTTCTGATACAGCACAGTACTTAAGCACATGCTTAAATCTCATTGGCTTCACGCCTGTGCTTAAAATAAAAAATAGACCCAAATGCTTTGCTCAATTAGGGCCCATGTATCTCAAAACAGACATGAAACCTGCCTCTGCCATTCATCTGTGGCAAATGTGAGCAGGAGTTGCTTCCTGTTTGCAGGGTGATGCTGGGGATTTTATCCCTTGGGAATTTATGTTAATGACGTATGGCAGCAATTTAAGCTCTCACCAACCAGGTGAGGGTGTTTGAATTTTGGACTGGGTTTTTTCCTTTAACAAAGTATCCAAATAATAAATAATACTCAGTGATCAACATCTGTAAAGCCCTGCATGCTCACCTCTACATGAACACAACTCCCTTCAGTTTAAGGGGGACCACTGGACTTGGAGCCAGCAGTGTCACTGGGTCAGGCCGTCTCTGTTTATGAACTGGATCGCAATTCTGTAGGTAATCTTGTAGGCCAGGCATTGTCTTGTCATTGTTGCTTTCCTACAAAGTTAACATCTGTTCCTGTTATTTCTCTTTTTTTTCTTGAAAGAAAATCTGAAAAATTATCATTTCAAGATATTGCTGCGACAGGCAGAATGCCTTAAATCTGATTGCTGTCCTAGACAGACAAGGTTTTTTATTAAGGAATAGTAGCAGCTGCTTCTCAGCATAATTTGTAAGGGAGTGGTTACTTGTAGTTAGTAATGCTCAGCACTTACACAGCAATTTACATCTTCAAAGAGCCTTACAAACACTAACTAATTAATCCTCACTACACCTCAGTGAGGTAGGTCAGGATTCCCATCCCCGTCTTAAAGATAGGGAAACTGAGGTAGAGAGAGATGAAGGCCAAACATTTCAGATTAAGTCCGACTTTTTTTTTTTTTTTTTGATGCCTCAATTTTTGGCTTCCTGACTTGAGACAAATGCTGGGGCCTGATTTTCGGTCATTGCTGAGCACATACCTTGTAAAAATGAGGACGCTAAGGGGGTTCAAATTGGACACCCAAAATCATTAGTCACTTTGGAAACCTCTGGCTGGAATGACTAACCCAAAGCTGTGCAGTGATTTGGGATTGTAAATGGGAATTTTCTGGCTTCCAGACCCGTTTAGACCACAGCCCTCTCTCCATCCATGAAAGGCACGACCAGGGGAAAGCAGCAATGGTGAGAATCATCAAGCTGGTTTGGCAGACAAGGGATCATGGGGATGCAGAGTGCAGACTCTAGGGATGAAGTGATGCAATATCAACCATATCGACCCTACAACATAATCTCAGATACTAATACAAAAATATCCAGCTTCCAGATATTTGTTCTGCCCTCCCTTAGTCTAAGAACATAAGAACGGCCATACGGGGTCAGACCAAAGGTCCATCTAGCCTGGTGTCCTGTCTTCCGACAGTGGCCAGTGCCAGATGCCCCAGAGGGAATGAAAAGAACAGGTAATCATCAAGTGATCCATCCCCTGTGGTCCCAGCTTCTGGCAAACAGAGGGTAGGGACACCATCCCTGCCCATCCTGGCTAATAGCCATTGATGGAGCTATCTGCCTTGAATTTATCTAGTTCTTTTTAGTCTGTGGGTGATAGCAGCTGGTCTAGAAGCACAGGGGAGCAGCACTCTGCCTGCCTGGGGACAGAGTGATATTGTGGCTGGCAGCACCCAAGGACTCCCTTGTCCTCCAAGATCCTTGCATGCAACCAGCCTCCCAGTCCCATGTGGGGAAAGGGAACAGAAAATTGCCCTGGCAGCTTGCTCAGCCCCCTCCCCTGGCCTGTGTGTGGAAGGGAGGAAAAGCCCCTGCCTTGGCTAAAGATTCACAGAGCACCCAAGAAGCCATTTACAATGCACAACAAGACCTGTTAGGGACACTATGCAGCCCATGGCAGCGTGTCTGGGTTGACAGACTCAGGCTTGCACTACAGCGCTAAAAGTATCTGTGTGAACATGTAGGCTTGAGCTGGAGTTCGGCCTCGGACGCTCGCCCTTCTCCAGAGGCTTCAGAACCTGAGCTCCAGCCTGAACCCCAACTGTGTTTAGCACCGTAGTGAGTATTGATCCAGGCTCTGAGACTTGCTATGCAGAGGCACCCTTTTTAATCCTGCCAAACCCAGGGACTACTTCACATGGTCTTCAGCACCATCCACAGGCACCTTATCTATTACAAGATTCATTGAATGGTCCTGTAACAGGGTAGCCTGGTCTGGCAGCTGCAGTCATATAGGCCAAGGGAGGAAGTTGGTCTGATGTGGCTGAAATTCACATTTCCCAAATACTTGGCTTGCTGTGAGGGACAGTCAGTCAGGTTCAAATGGGACAGTCCCTCCATTCCTAGGGAGTAGTACACTCACAGTGGCAGATTCAAATGCAGTGGGACCTGGATCCAATCCAACCAAAGCCCCACATCCCCCTACAAAAGTGGTCACAACACTGCTAGCTCCCTGTCTCTTCCCTCCAGACACCCATTCTCCATCCCACCACTCTCTGTGGGAGGGCCTCTCTCCATTAATCCAAAATATGCCTTATAGTGAGAGACTCCAGGAGCTCGGTCAATGTAGCCTATCAAAGAGAAGGGTAAGGGCTGACTTGATCACAGTTTGTAAGTACCTATATAGGGAAAGAAATTTTATAATACAGGGCTGACAAACTAGTAAAGAAAGGTATAACAGGACCCAAAGGCTGGAAGTTGAAGCTAGACAGAGTCAGACTAGAAGAAAGGAGCACATTTTCAACAGTAAGGATAATTGAACAATTGGAAGAAATTACCAAGGTTGGTGGCAGATTCTCCATTTCTGGAAATGTTTTTAATCTGAGACCAGATGTTTTTCTGAAAGATACGCTCTAGTTCAACCACTGCTCTTGGACTGGAAGTGGGAATGATTCAGAGCAGTCCTATGGCCTGTGTTATGCAGGAGTTTCAGACTAGATGATCACAATGGTTCCTGCCAGTCTTCAAGTCTATGAATGAATCTAAGAGGTTTTGTGGCTCCCCATCCCAGCCCAAGGCCTAGATCCTGCCCTAGCCCACCCCAGTTTGCTCAGCCCCTGGGGAATGGGAGAGCTTTGTATTGCTTCTGAGTAATGTCTTTTGGACAATTGGTGGAGCCTCTCTTTTACAGACTGGGGAGGGATGAGCGGGGGGTACTCAATCTCAAGTACAGTGGCCAGGGACAGGGCTGCCATGATGCAGTGTTAACTGTAGGGGGAGTCAAAGAGCATGGAAATATAGGCATATTCCAGAGGTCCCATTAAAAACAGATACTTTGCACTCCTATCGTGCCTCTCAAAGGATCTCAAAGTGCTTTCCAAACAAGGAATTAAAGCTTTCAGTGCCCCTGGGAGGTAGGGAAGTATCATCAACCCCCATGTGTAGAGGGGGATACAGGCACAGAGATTTGCACAAGACAATGCAATGACACAGCACCAGGCTGGCAAATAGAACTGGAGAATCCCATTTCTCAGGTCCCTACCTTAGCCATTAGGCAGCACTCCTTCTCTCTACAGTGCAACTCACTGGTCAGTCAAGCTTGAAAGTAGAAGCCCATTCACCAGACACTGTTGTGAGATGATCCAGAAGGCAGTTTTGACTTGAAAAAACAAAACAAAAGGGCAGAAGTCTGTAATAATCCATTTCCTTTCGTAAAAGAATTTAAAACAGCTCTGCCAGGGGAATTCCCATCTGTCAGCAGAAGACTGCTCTATGGAATGACATTTTAAAATCAGACACAAACATGCCCGAAGTTCCAGGGCCTGATCTAACTGCCATTCAAGTCAATGGGACCTTTGAAGTTGACCAAGGAGAAAGGACTGAGACAGGATATACATGCAATTCCTGTGGCTTGACGCTCTAGAGAGTAAGGAGCTCTCTGTCCCCATCTATTGGTAAACAGGGGAAGAATCGCCACAGAACTGATTCACATACATAAGGTTTGTGCCCAGAATTCCTGCAGTGACATTCTGGGAGTCACCATAACTCCAAAAAGAACAAGGAGTACTTGCTGCACCTTAGAGACTAACAAATTTATTAAATTAAATTATATAAATTTGCTAGTCTCTAAGGTGCCACAAGTACTCCTCGTTCTTTTTGCTGATACAGACTAACCCGGCTACTACTCTGAAACATAACTCCAAATTAACTCAGAATTGGTTGGGTGGTGGGAGTGAAGCAGGAGAAGAAAAGGGCTCCTATCTGATGGCATCAGAGTAGCAGCCGTGTTAGTCTGTATTCGCAAAAAGAAAAGGAGTACTTGTGGCACCTTAGAGACTAGCACATTTATTTGAGCATAAGCTTTCGTGAGCTACAGCTCACTTCATCGGATGCATTCGATGCATCCGATGAAGTGAGCTGTAGCTCACGAAAGCTTATGCTCAAATAAATGCGTTAGTCTCTAAGGTGCCACAAGTACTCCTTTTCTTTTTATCTGATGGCAAGCATTCCATTCAAGGGTTGTGTTATAGTTGTTGGCAAAGTGGGTTTTTCTGGGTGAGGCTCATCTGTTGCACACCAGCTGTGCTGACCCTTGCAATTTCCCCAAATACAGGAAACGTAACTGCATAATTTGTGGTAATGGGGGAAAGTGTTCAGACTTAGCCCTGGTTTGGGGAGTGGTGTGGTATAGGGGGTAGAACCCTGGACTGGAATTCAGGAGCCCTGGTTTTATTCCCAGTTTGGTCACTCTCCAGCTCAGTGACCTTGAGGAAGTCACTTACTTTCCCCGTGCCTCAGTCTCCCCATCTGTAAAATGGGGATAATGATGCTTACTGTGACCCCGGGATGCCTAGGGTAGCTCTCACTGGAAATGCAAAAGTCAGGGCAGGCTAGAAAGAGGAAAGCAGACTCTCCCAAACTGGAGATTAACACTGTAGTTAGATTCACCAACCAGTCACAAACTGTGCTCCTGATCTCCCACACTGGTTATCAAGAAGCTGAAAAAAGGAATCACAGAGCCCTCTTTACTGCATTCCAGTTCTCTGGCTCCCAATCAGTACATGGATCCAATAAAGTGAGAAGCTATTTACAACTCTGCTCACTACGTATTCTTCTAACCCCAAAGGGTCAGCCATGTTACCAGGTCAATATTAGTTTGGCTCTTACCCAAAAATACCATGCTACCAACCAGTTGTTTATTATCTAAAACTAAAGGTTTTGAAACGAAACGAAACGAAAAGAAACGAAACGAAAAGGAGAGTTGTGAACTGATCAAAGCAGTCAGATACCTACATAAGACTTCAGAATCCATATATCAGGTTCTTAGCAGCATTGGTGAGTTTCCTGGCTTGGAAGTCCCTCTGGAACACATCCACAGTTTGGATGGGTTATTCAGTCCTTTGTTCAGTGCTTCCGTTTGTAGACAAGTTGCTCCAGAGGTAGGAAGCAGGATTGACAACAAAATGGAGAAGGTGCAGCTGCCTTTTTATATCCTTTGTCATGTGGCTGGTACTTCCTTTGTCCTAAATACAAACTCAGAGCACATGGGCATGGAAAAACAGACTCCTCTGTCCACAGGCATGTCCCTACGTGTCCTTCTGACTCATCGGTATCACCCCTGCCTTTTCTCAATGGGTTCATTGTATAGCTCATTGCTTTTGATAGGCCATCAGGCAAGCTGGATAGTACTGATGCCAATCTGTCTGGGGGTGCAGCCCAGAAACACAGGACAAGTTTGATATACAGATATACCACACATTTATAACTCACAATACAAAGACGATACATACATATAAATGTGATGACCATATTTAGCGAATTATAACTTTTTCCATGAATACCGTACATGGCAGATCTGGCAAGATTTACCGCAATTTTAGAATATTGGTTTCAATATCATAAAATGTCTCACACATTCCATACAGCGTCACACTCACCTCTTGTGAAACACACCGACATTTGCTGAAGAAAAGCACTATGTAAAAGATAGGTACTGTTACTGAGGACCCTGTGCTATTAGGAGGATGCTTTGATGGGAATGCAGAGGTAATTTCTTAACAGGATGCAACACAGACGGTTGTTTGCTGCAGCAGCACACCTGAGCAAATTCCAGTGAGGCCCCTCTTGAAATCACTATATCTGGGTTAGGTGGTGAACAGGACCAGGAAGCATTTTGAAGGGACTGGAGCCAGCTCTGCCTGAGTGCACCCCAGGACTCTGGGACTTTGTTACCCAATTACACCAAACCATGAGTGGGGGTTAGTAGATGGGGAAGGGGAAAGCGATGTGATAAAGGGATATCTGGCAGCTGGAGAACTGAGTTAATGGACTATGGACAAAGTTACTGCAGGGGAGTGTTTTGTTTATCATTCATATAGATTGCATTGCGGCATCTGCCCAAATTGATGCTGGGTTCTTTTCTCCTAATAGTTTTCCTTGTTTCATACAGACTCAGTGCTTGCAAGTGGGAAGCACTGTCTGTTCCTGGCATCCAAGGAAGGTACTTAGTGACCCCAGAAATGCTGGGTAGGCGCTCACGCTGACAAAAGGGTTACATGTAGTAGAACTAGTTTAACACCATTCCCTTTTGCTTTATCCATAATGGATACAGTGGGATTGATAGGATGGAAGATATGACTCAAGGCCTTGCACCCTAGTCAAAATTAGTCTGTTTTATTTAAAGAACAAGTTTTCAGTCCTCCCATTCCTCCCTCCCCTCCCCCAATGCTGTACTCATGAAATCTTGGTTGCATTTCTTAATTTTGGATTATCCTATGCCTCTGCACTTCAGATTACTGCTCAGAGCACAAGGAGATGGTTTAATGGCCTAAGCCTTAGAATGAAATGCCTACGGGTAGACTCCCTGGAACGACGGCTTTGAGTCTGGGCAGAGTCGACTCAACCTTTCATCTTCCTCAAAGCAAAGTTCTGTGCAGTTTAGCATGTGTGGGGTCTCTCAAAGGAGACCTTAAAAACCATGTTCCTATCTGCTCATGCCCTCTACTATCATAGAATGCTGATCAGACCATTATACAGTAATATCAAAGTGACCTAGGACTCGTGAGGAGCCAAGTAGGGTGGAATAGAAGGGACACATTGCTACATACCTGAGAGGAAGGATGTTTTTGTGGCTGAAGCACTGGACAAGAAGTCAGGATACGTGGATTCTATTCCCAGTTCCGACACACCACCTTGGCTCTCTGTTTCCTCATATACAGAATAGGGATAATTCATATTTATATTAAAGTAGTGCCTGGATCAGTTAGGATCAGGGTCACATTGTGCTAGGTGCTGTACAAACACATATGGTTCTTGTCCTGAAGGATTTAATACCTTCCCTACTTGGTGTTGTGTGTTTGCTTAATTTAATTTGTGCTTACAAAAGCCTTTGAGATTCTCAAATGGAGTGCGTTGTTAAAATGTAACTTACTAACTAGCACTGCCCAGTGCTTGAAGGAGGCAAATAGACAGAGTTTGAATCAGAAAAGCAATTCGTCCTGTGCGTGTCATGCCGTTCCCCTTTTTATTTCCTTTCTTGGAGGGTGGTGAGGGCAAATTAAATACAAAAAATCTAAGTTAATGCAGAAGAGTCAAGAAGCTGTCGTTCCAATGGTTAACTCAGATGCAGTGCACCGATGTAGCATTTTCCTTTCTATTCCTGTTATCCTAACTGAGGCCATGAGCCTGCAATCAGATCCACTCTAGCGGCCCCACTGAGGTCCCAGGAGTGGTGAGGTCTGTTGGCAGGATTTAAGTTAGTGTTACCAAGTCTGCTTCTACCATAACACACATAGGATGTGCCATGGAGCTGGGTAAATGTTTCTGTGGAAACTGTAACATTGGAATTTACTTACTTCAGAATGCTTATTTCCTCAGCCCGACTGTTGCATGAATGTCCATTTTAACCATTTCCAGAATAACAGGTTGTAAAGGGCACCATGGATCCTGCAGACGTCTCATAGAACAGAGCAAGATATTATTTATCCAGGAACTCCCACAGCAGCTGATGAGAGATAGTCACATGCTTGAAAAGCAAATGTGGCCTTCTGGTTTGTGTCTAATGTTTTTTCTGCATGCGTTTTTTGTGTGCCTGGCTGACCAGCGAATATTCCCAGGACAGAATGAGTGCTAATGCCACACCTGTGATAATCACTAAAATCTCATCAACTCCTGGTTTCTTTACTGCTAATCCATCAGAGTTCAACAGGCTGCCTTAGCAAAAATGTCACTTCAATTACAGTTGTTTCATTTCACCCGGCTCATTCACTAATAGAGTTTGGCAGGATTAATTAATTTTGCTCTATAATTAAAGGAGACCTAAGACAAACCTTAACTCTTTGTTCACCAAACTGCGTCCAATCAATCACACGAGGCTGCTTGATGCTGGAGTTTAACAGTTGTGAGGAGTGTTTGTTGGGCTGTACAACAGATCAGATCCCCCTAAGAGAGCTCGAGAGTCCTTTCTGGAGGAAGGGCTCTTTGAAGATGTATTTAAAAGGACACAAACTAGATAGAATGAGATTAAAAATAATATGGCTTTGTCTCAACTACAGTCAGTGTAAATTGCCAGTCCCGGAGCATACAATTCAATCACGAGTATGGGGACTGTGATGTATTGGAACAAGTCCCTTTCCATCACTAATGTCTACTTCCTAATTCTTTTAGATGTTTATGGAAGTGTCTCATATTCTGTGATAGCTCCGGCAGAAGGATACTGGAAAAGTAAATCTTTCCCATACTGTCCCATTAAGGGGTAGGACTAGCTTGCTGTAGATCCCACTCGCGAATGGAACAGACCCTCTCTTTAAAAACAATAGTGCACCCACCAAACTCATTGCACATGGCCTAAGAAGGGAAAAGTCTCTATATCTCTTGAAGCGGCCAGTCCTCCACTTGTTTCTCTTGTTTAAATAATAGATGGCATGTGAATGACAAAACACAAAGCTCTAACGGAAGGTTAGGAACTATTAGGAAAGGAATAGATGATAACAGTCAATATCACAATGCCACTATAGGAGTCTGGGGTGTCCCGAGACCTTGAATATTGCATCCAGTTCTGGTTGCCCCATCTCAAAAAGGAGATGGTGGAGTGGAAAATATTCAGAGAATGGCAACAAAGATGATCAAGGGTATAGAACAGCTTCCATACAAGGAGAGATTAGAAAAGTGACAACTAAGGGGCAGTTGATAGAGGTCTATAAAATCATGACTGGTATGTGTGTTGGGGGGAGGGGAGGAGTGTTATTTACCCTTTCCCACAATATAAAATCTAGGAGGCACGCAATGAAATTAATAGGCAGCAGGTTTAACACAAACAAGATGAAGTACTTTTTCCACACAATGCACAATTAACCTGTGGAACTTGTTGCCATGGGATGTTGCAATGGCCAAAAGTATAACAGGGTTCAAGAAAATAACTAAATAAGTTCATGGAGGAGAGAGCCATCAGTGACCATTAGCCAAGACCATCAGCACTGCAACCCTATGCTTGGGGCCGCCCTGAACCTCTGATTGCCAAAAACTGGGTGGGGAAGACTGGGTAGCATAGGCGCCGACTCCATGTGTGCTCCAGGGTTTAGGCACCCATGAAAAAAAAAAAAACAATGGGTGCTCAGCACCCACCAGCCACAGCTGTTTGGCGGGGCTGCCGATCAGTTGTTTCGTGGCTGGCGGGAGACACTCAGGGGAGGGTGGAGAGCAGCAAGTTGGGAGTGGGCAAGAACCTTGGAGGAGGAGCACCCACAGGGAAAAATAAAAGTGCTGGTGCTGGGTAGATAACTAACTGCCCTGTTCTGTACACACACACACCCCTGAAGCTCTGGTACTGACCACTGAGACAGGCTCCTGGCTAGATGGATCATTGGTGTGATCCAGTATGGCAGTTCTTAGGTTCTCTTTCATCACCCTTATTCACAAATGAAAAAGTTATGAAAGCAAGAGCAGTGTGACATGACAGCTACATTTTCAGACACTTTCAAAAGAAATAAGAAGCCAAGTTATTTTTGTCTAATCCCATTTTCTATAAACCAGATGGATGTTTTACGTATTTTGGCTGAACAAGCTCTATCTGATTGCAGTGCTTCTAAAGATCAGATTTGAGGATTCTGAAAGCACTGGAAGAATTTTTAAAAGTTATGTCAGGGCTCGTTATTTCTGATAGCTTCCAGGTGAGAATGTCTGGATTATTTTGCAATTCAGGGCCTTAAGGGATTTTTAAGCACTCTTTTGAAAAGACAGAAGCTGATTGCAGTACGAGTGTGCCAATGCAATTGGGAGAGAGAGCAAATAATACAATTGTGTCAAACAAAATAGCTTAAAAAGCCCACCAGAGAGAAAACAAAGAATGCTTTTTGTATTCCAAGACAAAACACTTCAAAATAGTTAAGATTCTAAGCACCAAATAGCTAAGAATTTACTCTGAAGAGTGATTCTCCCCAAAAAATAAAATAGCACAGTGGGGTTCCATATTCATTTTTCTCTGATTCCAGCTCAAATTTACTCAGATTACATGCAAAGACTTTTTTCTAGCTGCCACCCACCTCTCTTAGATTTGAAAGTCAAACTGGGTTATTTCTGGGTTATAATCCTTCTCCAGGAATAAAGCCATTTAGGCTCCATTTCTGTGCTCAGTAACACCTGTGTAACCCCCAGTATTACTAACCCCAAGCATTAGGAAAATCAAGAGTCAGGCAGCCAAAAACCATGAGATTGGCTTAAAAATCAGGAGATTTAAAAAAAAAAAAAAGGTTTTGTGGTCTTTCTATTTGTGTTCTGGTTTTTAGAGCTTTTACTGTACACTTGGTTCTCATTTTTCATCTTCTTTGCAACCATAAGGGCTAAATATTTTTTAAATTTTAATGAAAGCTGAGATTCTCAGGTAAGTACATGGCTTCAGGAGCCGTGGCTATAAGAAAAACACCAACTATTGCAGGCCATGCAATAAAATCACAGCAGCTTACAACACTAAACCCCTTTGTCCTTATTGAGGTTACTCAGGTGTAATTGTAGATCGAATTTAGGCCTGAAATTAGAACCTACTGAATAATACAGTTGTTGCGTGAGACAGGATAGAATCCAGCTCACTCTTCTGTAGCTGCCTTGGCTCAGGAGAGCTAACAGTCAAAAGTATCAAATGGTTACTTTTTACAGGTATGCCAATAGATTGGACTCTGAAAGTCAGCTGTTGAGGCACCATTTTTACATAATCATTTTTCTGATCAAAGCCGTACTTTGAAGGGAAAAAAAACCTCTTAATATAGAACATTGCCAAATGGGCTGACATTTTCTTCCCCACATACTATGACACGATGGCCTATTTTTGTGTTTTTTGAAAAGAGCATTCTAAAAACCACAATCTTAGACCATTATGATCTTTTCACCTTTTCTAGGTCTGGCTCTATCCAGCTGTCCAGGCTCCCATGCTCACAAATGTACAGGCCAACCAATTAACTTCACTTAAGCACTTATGTCAACAGATATGTGGGGATGCTTTTAAATGCGCCAGATGGTTTTAGGAAAAATGATGAATGAGATTCAATAACTGGGGAGTGTGAAGGAAAGGCCCTGGCAGAAAGTGCAGACTGCAAAGTGAAACTGTGGGAGGGGAGATACCAGCTTCTCTTTGATGAGCTGAACATGAAGTTTGCATTCCATAATGGAGGGGCGTAGGCCAGTGTTGGAGAATAAAAACATGACTGTCGGGGCAGGCTTTGATAGTGGGATGTGGGTATATGGCACATATGCACAGACACAGAAACTACATTAAGATCAGCCTTAACCACAAATCAAATACTATAATAGAAGACGAAAAGAAAAGGAACAAGCAACAGACTAGAATGGTTACTTACTCTACAGCAACTGTGGTTCTTCCAGATATGCTAGCTACACAGATTCTACTCTTAATGTGCACATGCCCCATGCACACAAGATCAGAATCTTTTGAGCAGAAGTGTCTGTTGGGGCTGTGCCTACACCCCAAGTGCCTGGCTCCCTTTCCCCCTTCACCTGAAGGCATAAAGAGTGGAGTGAGCCCAGCAGTGTCTCAGTTCCATGGCCAATACAGATTTCCCTAGGAGTTGGGCTTTGCAGTAGTGGGGAAGGAGGATGGGACATGAAATTTGTGTGGACAACACATCTTAAAGAACCTGTTAGCTACTGCAGGGTTAGTAACTTCTTTCTTCTCCGAGCGTTTGTCCACACAGATTGGGGACTAACAAGCAGTTGTCTAGTTGTTTGGAGGTGGGTAACAGGAGTCCAACTTAAATAATCATAGCAGGACAAATCTGCTTCCGAACTGGAAGCCTCTAGTAAGGACTAGTGTCTTGTAAATATGCTGATCGAACTCCACTTAGCAACTCTACACATTTCAGCTGTAGGGATATTCCCCAACCATTCAGCAAAGGCTGCTTGAGCTCTAGTGGACTGAGCTCTAATATGGTTAGTTGTCTCTACCCTAGCTAACTCATAACATGTCCTTTTATAGCTGAAAACCCACTTGGATAACCTCTATGACCCTTAACTCTATCAGAAAAGGTTACATGTAGTCTTTCAGGTTAAAGAGCCATGAATCAGTCCTGAGGATCTAAGACTTAGTCATCTTCCTGAATTTGAAACGGTGGATGAAGGGGTTGAGACATCGAAGGTCCAGGGTAGGCCACCAATTCTTTCTTCTTTGGGATCAGAAAATGGGAATAAAGCCTCCTGTTCCTGAACTCTATGGGTACCTTCTCCACTGCTCCAAGTTGTAATAAACTCTTGTGAGAAGGGTCCCTGAGAAGGGAGCAGGAAGGGATTGAAACTGAATGGGATACCTAATGTTTCCAATCTCCAGGACCCGCTGGACCTTAGTAATCCCAGCCCAAGCAACTTGAAAATAAAAAACAAACAGTTGCCAAAGGCAGTTGTCAAAGGGGAGTATAGAATAAAAAAAGAGATCCTTTGGACTGATAGTACATTGGAATCAAACAGGCTACCTGGTGGAAGCCCCAGGAGGCAGAAGGCTGTGTCAGGTGGTATCTCTCTTCGTCAGTGCCTCTGAGGTCCTCCGTGGCTGACCGTAAAATTGGACAAAGTGCTGTCTAAAGGACGATTGTTGGTGTGGCTGCTTCCTCCTTGTTGTCAAGACAGAGTATCAGAGACTGCAGTCATCCTCAAGTATTTTAGCATGTGGAAAGTTTAATTTGATCTGTTGCTGAACAGTTCACTGCCCTCAAACAGGAAGTCCATGATTGTTTCCTGGACCTCATGGGTATTCTGGAGGACTGAAACCATGACAATCTTCCTCGTCACTGTTTGCAGTGGCCACTGTGCTCAGCACAGCCTGCAGAGAAGTACAGGCAGTCAGTTGTCCCTCTGAGATGATTATTTCAAATCTTGGTGCTCATAGGAATCACATTTTGAGAGAAGAGCATCATAGTCAGCCACCCTCCTTTGGAGGCTCGCTGATGAACATAACTTGCAGACAAAGAGGTCCAATTCTGGGGGTTCTTTTCTCTGTTAAGAAGTCCCTGCTGCTTTGATCTCTCTGGTACTGCTGCCACTACAAGAGCCAGGTGTAGGATGAATTAGGCCAGGTCTACACTACAGACCTGTATCAGTATAATTATGTCACTTAGGGGTGTGAAAAATCCACACCCGTGTAGACATCGCTATGTCAATGGGAGAGCTTCTGCTTTTGACATAATCCACCCCTCCAAGAGGCAGTAGATAACTATGCCAATGGCTGTTGGCATAGTAGTGTCTTCCTAAAGCACTACAGTGGCTGTACCTGAAAATCCTTAGAAATATTTATATCTTTAGCAGGGATCTGGTACCACCTGTCAGCTCTTTTTGACCTTGCAGGATGGATGCAGGGGTATGACAAGTAGTTCTTGTGGGCTCCACGAGATCTTTAAAGGGCATGGTCCCTGGTATTGAAAGATGGAAAAAGTCCAATCATTTGTGCTGCTTCTCTTGAACTACTTCCAGGGGGTATGTCTAAGGTTTCTGCTATGTGTTTCATCAGGTACCAGAATATCTTAAACTCACCAATTGAGGCCAATATGGGTGGATTCACAGCCTTGTCAAGGCGGAACAGAAGATGCAGCAGGGATTGGATGCTCCTCTCCTGGTAGCTGATGTTCTTCCTCACTCTCCTCCTTCTGCATCAAGTAGCTGAGGATGAAGAGGAGGTTACTTAACTGTAACTGGAGATTCTTGGAGCTGTGTGGTCCTTATCTGTATTCCACTGAGGGTTTACACATGCGTCCAGAGCCAGAGATTTTTCAAGTAGTAGCGTCCATTGGTCCGTGTACGTGCCCTTGGCCTCCATCATGGTTTTGTCTGAAGTGATAAAGGGTGGATGGACTGACGGCATCTCCAGTTCCTTCTCCACCATGAAACCAAGAGATCCGCAGCAAAGGGGAAGGAGTGCGGGAAGTGGAATACAGATAGGAAAGACACCTCGAAGAATCTCCAGTTACAGTATCCTCCTCCTCTTCTTCGAGTCATGGTCCCTATAGTATTCCACTGTGGGTAATTTACAAGTAGTACCTGAGTCAGAGTGGGGTTTGAGGATGAGGATAGAAGGGTTGAGCGGAGGACAGCTACACTGAATGAGGCATCCATCCCAGAGTCCTGCACTAATGCATAATGCTCAGCAAATGTATGTAGTGAATTCCGCGTGGCCACTCTACGCATGTGCCAAAGCGGCACATCGTGGAGGGAGGCCATGGTCGAAGCATGGGCTCTTGTGGAATGGGCCCTCACCTGAGGAGTGGAGGCATTCCCAACAACTGGTAGCACAGTGTAATGCACCCCGAAATCCACTTGGAGATTCGCTGTTTGGAGATCGCCTGCCCCTTAACCTTTTCAGCTACTGTGATAAACAATCTAGAAGATTTCCTGAATGGTCTTGTCCTCTGCATGTAGAAGCAAGGCCCAGTGGACATTGAGGGAGTGAAGTCATTGTTCCGTAGATTAAGTTATCATGGGATAAGAGGAAAGATCCTTTCATGGATTGAGAACTGGTTAAAAGACGGGGAACAAAGGGTAGGAATAAATGGTAAATTTTCAGAATGGAGAGGGGTAACTAGTGGTGTTCCCCAAGGGTCAATCCTAGAACCAATCCTATTCAACTTATTCATTAATGATCTGGAGAAAGGGGTAAACAGTGAGGTGGCAAAGTTTGCAGATGATACTAAATTGCTCAAGATAGTCAAGAGCAAAGCAGACTGAAGAACTTAAAAAAAAAACAACAACTCACAAAACTAAGTGATTGGGCAACAAAATGGCAAATGAAATTTAATGTGGATAAATGTAAAGTAATGCACATGGAAAAAATAACCCCAACTACACATACAATATGATGGGGGCTAATTTAGCCACAACTAATCAGGAGAAAGATCTTGTCATCATGAATAGTTCTCTGAAGATGTCCACGCAGTGTGCAGCGGCACTCAAAAAAGCAAATGGGATGTTAGGAATCATTAAAAAAGGGATAGAGAATAAAATGGAGGATATCTTATTGCCCTTATATAAATCCACGGTACGCCCACATCTTGAATACTGCGTACAGATGTAGTCCTCTCATCTCAAAAAAGATATACTAGCATTAGAAAAGGTTCAGAAAAGGGCAACTAAAATGATTAGGGGTTTGGAACAGGTCCTATATGAGGAGAGATTAAAGAGGCTAGGACTTTTCATCTTGGAAAAGAGGATACTAAGGGGGGATATGGGAGAGGCATATAAAATCATGAGTGGTGTGGAGAAAGTGAATAAGGAAGTTATTTACTTGTTCCCATAATATAAGAACTAAGGGCCACCAAATGAAATTAATGGGTAGCAAGTTTAAAACAAATAAAAGGAAGTTCTTCTTCACTCAAAGCACAGTCAACCTGTGGAACTCCTTGCCTGAGAAGTTTGTGAAGAATAGGACTATAACAGGGTTTAAAAGAGAATTGGATAAATTCATGGAGGTTAAGTCCATTAATGGCTATTAGCCAGGATGGGCAAGGAATGGTGTCCCTAGCCTCTGTTTCTCAGAGAGTGGAGATGGATGGCAGGAGAGAGATGACTTTATCATTACTTGTTAGGTTCACTCCCTCTCGGGCACTTGGCATTGGCCACTGTCGGTAGACAGGTACTAGGCTGGATGAATCTTTAGTCTGACCCAGTATGGCCATTCTTATATTCCTTTTCCAAGGAGTGAGGCTTCAGGAAAAAGGCAGGTAAGTGGTTGGGTTGGTTGAGATAAGACTAGGATATGATCTTTGGCAGAAACTTTGGATGTAGGCACAGGGAGACTTATGAAAAGTGGTGAAAGGAAGGTCCGCCATCATGGCTCCAAGTTCACCTACCCTTCTTGCTGAAGTGATAGCGACAAGGATGGCCACTTTCATGGAAAGAAGGGACATAGAGCAGGAAGCTAGCATCTCCAAGGACTATTTCATGCCAATAGAGCTAGGTTACGCTCCCATGGCAGAGGGGAGGGAGAAGTTCAGTTGTATGGGTGGGAAGGCTCTGCTGAGGGCCTTCAAAAACCTAGCAATCAATGGATGGGTAAATATAGAGTGTCCTTCCATGGGGGATGGGAGGGAAGCATGGAAGGCTCTAATTGCCACTACTTGGACTTTGAGAGAGAGTTGAGGATGAGATCACATGCCTTCAAAGGACAGGAGGTTGTCTAAAAGAAGGGGAATCTCCACTTCTTCTGGGAAAAGCCCTTTCTGTTGGGACCAAGAGGCAAAGTGGTTCCATTTGGCTCAGTAGGAATGCCTTCCTGCTGCTCGAAAAGATACCTTGCACTTCTGATGAACATGCCTGTGACATTGCACTCCATAATGTTTTATGATCTACTGAGTGTGTTCATCCCATTTATTTGCATGTATTATTTCTATGTCTGGAGTTAGGAGAATAAGATACAAACTTGTATTACTGATGCAAACATTAAGTGGAAGCCATTAAAGGTGCTTCAGAATCAATGATCTGTAAATGGCTCTGCTTACCTGCAAACCTTCCTGGATATGGACAGGCCAGCCCTGGAAGAACGGAGAATGAGGTCTTACAGCGACATGTGATCATGTCACCTGAAATGGAATTCATCTTAAACCTGGTGCTTTTCCATTTAGAAGGAGAGGTGGGAACCCAGAGACACAAAAGATTCCCGCCTTGTGCCAAAGATATAAGAGGGGCTGGAACAGAACAAAGGAGCTTGCAGTCATGAGAAAACCCCTAGTTTCCACCTAAGATGTCTGCTGGAACTAACCAAGACTGTACCAGGGGGAAAGGATTGGGCCCAGACTAGGAAGGAGTCTAGTCTGTGAAAGAAGGTTATGGGAACATCTCTGAGGGCAAGATATTATCTGTAATCAGTTTCTTAATGTATTAGGCTTAGACTTAGGCTTGTTTTGTTTTATTTTGCTTGGTAACTTACTATGTTCTGTCTGTTATTACTTGGAACCACTTAAATCCTACTTTTTATACTTAATAAAAATCACTCTTGTTTATTGATAAACCCAGAGTAAGTGATTAATACCAGGGGGAGCAAACAGCTGTTCATCTCTCTCTGTGTGTTACAGAGGGCAGACAATTTACGAGTTTACCCTGGATAAGGTTTATACAGAGTAAAACAGATTTATTTGGGGTTTGGATCCTATTGGGAACTGGGCGTCTGGATGCTGAGCAGTTTTTGGTTAAAGTCTGTAGCTTTGGGGGCGTGGACCAGACCTGGGTCTGTGTTGTGGCAGGCTAGCATGTCTGGCTCAACAAGGCAGGGTTCTGGAGTCCCAAGCTGGCAGGGAAATCGGGCTCAGAGATATTCAGCACATCAGCTGACAGTCCCAAGGGGGTCTCTGTGAACGAACCTGTCACAATGCTCATTCTAGACAAGATGCCCATCCAAATACAATGCTCTGAGGTGAAGTGTCTATGTATCAGGATGTCTGATCTTGCCATTGTGTTGCATTAGTAGCTCAGGGAAAGGAATGAGGTAAGTGGAGGGTGAGCGGACATGCAGAAGCTTGGAAAACCAGAGATGTCTAGGCCAGAATGGGGCGAGCAGGATGACCATTGCTCTCTCATGCGTGACATTATGGTGTGCTTGTGGTAGGAGTGTTAGAGCGGGAGGAAGGTGTAGTTGATCTGGTCTGACCAGAGAATTAGTGCATTGCCTTGTGAATGGGGACCAATACCTTCCCTGAAGCAGCATCTGCACCACTTGTTGGCAAGGGAGATGAAAAGGCCCCTGGTCAGAGTCTCCCATTGGTTGAAGATATCACTAACTACGATGTTGTGGAGTTCCCATTCGTGATTGGTCATGAATCTCATGCTGAGTCCCCAATCATGTTCTGAGTCCCCAGAAGATAGGCTGCAGATAACAGGATCTTGTGGGCGATGCACCAATTCCATAGATTGACAGCCTCCACATACAAAGTGTTTGACTTTGTGCCCTCTTGTTTGTTGATATATTAAACAGTAGTGCTGTCCAACTTAAGAACACAATGGGAGCAAATGGATGGGAAAAATGCTCTGAATTCCAGAATGTTGATGTGCATGTGTTGAGGGGTCCATGTTCCTTGTCTCATGTGGTCTCCCATGCATGCGTCCCACCCAATGAGGGAGGCATCAGTGATGATCATCTTGTCTGGGGAGGATGGGAGAAAGGGGACCCCTGCACAGACCTGCTGTGGTCCATCCACCATGGAAGGAAGAGAGTACCCAAAGGAAAATTGTCAGCATCATGTCCATGACATGGTGCACGGATGAGTGAACTCTCTAGAGCCGCATCTTGAAGCAACAAAAGTGGAGACGAGTGAAAGTGGTGAAGTATGTGCAGGAGGCCATGTGGCCAAGGAGGGATAGGCAAATCCTGATTGGGACAGAAGAACTGTTGACTATCTGGGCTACAAGTTCCCTGAAGAGAATGGAATCTGTCCCTTGGTAGGTACACTCCTGCAGTGACTAAGTTGATGGAGGCCCCTATGAAGTCTCAGGACCGCTTGAGGTCCAGAGTTGCTTTTTCAACGTTGATACTGACCCCAAGGGATGAAAGGAGGCTGACTAACATGGAGGTTGAAATCTGGGCTTCATCTCTGGACTGCGTTGCTAGAAGCCAGTCATTGAAATATGAGGTTCTTGTATTCCCCTAACGCCTGAGGTAGGGCACCACGACGGAGAAAACTTTGGTGAAGATCATAGAATATCAGGGTTGGAAGGGACCGCAGGAGGTCATCTAGTCCCATCCCCTGCTCAAAGCAGGGCCAATCCCCAACTAAATCACTTCTGACAGGGCTTTGTCAAGCCTGACCTTAAAAACTTCTAAGGAAGGAGATTCCACCACCTCCCTAGGTAACGCATTCCAGTGTTTCACCACCCTCCCAGTGGAAAAGTTTTTCCTAATATCCAACCTAAACCTCCTCCCTGCAACTTGAGACCATTACTCCTCGTTCTGTCATCTGCTACCACTGAACAGTCTAGATCCATCCTCTTTGGAACCCCCTTTCAAGTAGTTGAAAGCAGCTATCAAATCCCCCCTCATTCTTCTCTTCCGCAGACTAAATAATCCCAGATCCCTCAGCCTCTCCTCATAAGTCATGTGTTCCAGCCCCCTAATCATTTTTGTTGCCTTCCGCTGGACGTTTTCCAATTTTTTCACATCCTTCTTGTAGTGTGGGGCCCAAAACTGGACACAGTACTCCAGATGAGGCCACACCAATGTTGAATAGAGGGGAACAATCATGTCCCTCGATCGGCTGGCGATGCCCCTACTTATACATCCCAAAATGCCATTGGCCTTCTTGGCAACAAGGGCACACTGTTGACTCATATCCAGCTTCTTGTCCACTGTAAACCCTAAGTCCTTTTCTGCAGAACTGCTGCCTAGCCATTCGGTCCCTGGTCTGTAGCGGTGCATGGGACTCTTCCGTCCTAAGTGCAGGATTCTGCACTTGTCCTTGTTGAACCTCATCAGATTTCTTTTGGCCCAATCCTCTCATTTGTCTAGATCCCTCTATATCCTATCCCTACCCTCCAGCGTATCTACCACTCCTCCCAGTTTAGTGTCATCTGCAAACTTGCTGAGGGTGCAATCCACACCATCCTCCAGATCATTAATGAAGATATTGAACAAAACTGGCCCCAGGACCGACCCTTGGGGCACTCCACTTGATACCGGCTGCTAACTAGACATGGAGCCATTGATCACTACCCGTTGAGCCTGACAATCTAGCCAACTTTCTATCCACCTTATCGTCCATTCATCGAGCCCATACTTCTTTAACTTACTGGCAAGAATACTGTGGGAGACTGTGTCAAAAGCTTTGCTAAAGTCAAGGAACAAGTTCACTGCTTTCCCTCATCCACAGAGCCAGTTATTTCATCATAGAAGGTAATTAGATTGGTCAGGCATGACTTGCCCTTGGTGAATCCATGCTGACTGTTCCTGATCACTTTCCTCTCCTCTAAGTGCTTCAGAATTGATTCCTTGAGGAGCTGCTCCATGATTTTTCCAGGGACTGAGGTGAGGCTGACTGGCCTGTAGTTTCCCGGATCCTCCTTCCCTTTTTTAAAGATGGGCATTACATTAGCCTTTTTCCAGTCGTCTGGGACCTCCCCCGATCACCATGAGTTTTCAAAGATAATGGCCAATGGCTCTGCAATCACATCTGCCAACTCCTTTAGCACTCTCGGATGCAGCGCATCCGGCCCCATGGACTTGTGCTCGTCCAGCTTTTCTAAATAGTCCCGAACCACTTCTTTCTTCACAGAGGGCTGGTCACCTCCTCCCCATGCTGTGCTGCCCAGTGCAACAGTCTGGGAGCTGACCTTGTTCGTGAAGACAGGGTCAAAAAAAGCATTGAGTTCATTAGCTTTTTCCACATCCTCTGTCACTAGGTTGCCTCCCTCATTCAGTAAGGGACCCACACTTTCTTTTACTTTCTTCTTGTTGTTAACATACCTGAAGAAACCCTTCTTGTTACTCTTAACATCTCTTGCTAGCTGCAGCTCCAGGTGTGATTTGGCCTTCCTGATTTCTCTCCTGCATGCCCGAGCAATATTTTTATACTCTTCCTTGGTCATTTGTCCAATCTTCCTCTTCTTGTAAGCTTCTTTTTTGTGTTTAAGATCAGCAAGGATTTCACCGTGAAGCCAAGCTAGTCGCCTGCCATATTTACTATTCTTTCTACACATCGGGATGGTTTGTTGCTGTAACCTTAATGAGGATTCTTTAAAATACAGCCAGCTCTCCTGGACTCCTTTCCCCCTCATGTTATTCTCCCAGGGGATCCTGCCCATCAGTTCCCTGAGGGAGTCAAAGTCTGCTTTTCTGAAGTCCCGGGTCCATATTCTGCTGCTCTCCTTTCTTCCTTGTGTTAGGATCCTGAACTCTACCATCTCATGGTCACTGCCTTCCAGGTTCCTATCCACTTTTGCTTCCCCTACTAATTCTTCCGGGTTTGTGAGCAGCAGGTCAAGAAGGGCTCTGCCCCTAGTGGGTTCCTCCAGCACTTGCACCAGGAAATTGTCCCCTACACTTTCCAAAAACTTCCTGGATTGTCTGTGCACCGCTCTATTGCTCTCCCAGCGGATATCAGGGTGATTGAAGTCTCCCATGAGAACCAGGGCCTGTGATCTAGTAACATCAGTAGTTGCCAGAAAAAAGCCTCGTCCACCTCATCCCCCTGATCCGGTGGTCTATAGCAGACTCTCACCATGACATCACCCTTGTTTCTCATGCTTCTAAACTTAATCCAGAGACACTCAGGTTTTTCTACAGTTTCATACTGGAGCTCTGAGCAGTCATACTGCTCTCTTATATACAATGCAAATCCCCCACCTTTTCTGCCCTGCCTGTCCTTCCTGAACAGTTTATATCCATCCATCCATGACAGTACTCCAGTCATGTGAGTTATCCCAGCAAATCTCTGTTATTCCAATCACATCATAATTCCTTGACTGTGCCAGGACTTCCCGTTCTCCCTGCTTGTTTCCCAGGCTTCTTGCATTTGTGTATAGGCACTTGAGATCCAATTTGTTGTAATTCTAGAAATTGTATTTGGCAAGAAAAGCCTGATAACTCGAATTCCTGACTTGAAGGCTGGATGAAGAGAAGACTTTGCGGCCTAAAAGGTCCAGTTGTTTGCCCTCCATGTGGAATGGGGTGGAGTGTGGATGCTGTTACCTAATCTGTTCTGTCACTGCCTAGACCACAAGTGAATTGGGAGGTGGGTGTGGGAACAGAAACTCAGACCCCTTGGCTGGTACATAACATCTTTTTTCTGCCCCCTTTGGGGTAAGTATGTGGCCGGTGTATGCCAAAATGTGCAAGCTGGTTTAAGGATGACATCTTTGATTGGCAGAGCACCTCTGCTTGGCCCCAATGAGTGAAGTATATCTAGCAGCTTATGCTGAGCGTCTTGGATCTCTTCCAAGGGAACGTGAAGCTCTCCAGTCACTTTACACAGGAGATACTGGAAAGGGCAGTAGTCATCAGGAGATTGGGGACGGGGGAGGGGGAAGAAAGAGGAAATCAAAACCATTGCTACACCAGGAGAGAACCACCGGAATTTCTCCTGCTCTGGCGATACCGTTGGAGCCAGAGTGAGTGGCTCATTTTCCCATTACCAGTTTGGCCATCTACTTGAAGGCGACCGAGACAATGAAATAGGTGAAGCCTCCCTGATGGAATGGATGGGTTCTGAGGGAAGGTATGGGTGCCAGTAGGACTGATCTGGAAGGTGCTGAGGAAGGCCCCACAGCACAGGAAACCAGTGGCTCTGCAGCAATTGGAGTGGAAGATACTGCCACGATGTAGATGGTCTCCGTTGGTACTTGTAATGCAGGAATGGATGGACAGTCCCTGACTCTCATCTGAGTCCTCCGAGGACAAAAACTCAAGAGACCAGTTCCATTGGCAGTACCATTGGAGCCAGCAGAGGCACGTACACTGCTGGGGAGTGGGAGGTGAAGAGTGCCTCAGATGTGGCATGTCTGGTGCTGGAGATAATGTCTCCCTGGAAGTGGAGGAAAGGCCCCAAAAGGCATGGGGACCGTGGCTCTACCAAGGCAAAACACTTCCCAGGGATCTGGCACTTTTGCCAACCTCCGCGGTTTGATGGACACTGAGTCCCTGGAACTGGAAGGGGAGCAATGGTCTTTCCCAGAGCAGGTGGCTCTCTGACTCTGATGGATGCTGATGTTGACTTTGTGTGGGTCTGCATTTGGTACTGGCAGATCCGTCAATTTATGCAGCTTCTCTTCAAGTTTGTGTGCTTTAGGGTACGCTCCCGTCCCTACGTCTGGAACTCGGGGAAGGAGCCTCTCTCTTCTTCAGCTTAGAGGAAGACTTGCTGCCATGCTTATGTGCATGCTTCCTTACCTCTGGACTAGGTCTCGGTACAGGGTCCACAGTGGTAGTACTGCCAGTGCCAGCCTCAGACTCTATAATTGGAGGCGCACTTCTCGAAGCCTCTGGCTGGTGTACAGGTCCAAAATGAGGTCTTATGGCAACTTCCATGAGGTGCTTATGGAGGTGGAGAGCCAAGCCTTCTTGGGTAATGGCTTGGGAAGACTAGCAGATACTGCACCTGGATGAACTGTGAGCTTCTCCCAAGCTGTAGAGGCAGTGATGATGTTTGTTGCTGATCAAGAAGGAACACAGGCAGGAGACATGGATTTTAAAGCCTGGGGTTTTCAGCATAGTCCAGTACCTGCACATAATTATGGGGCTGGGTGTTCACAGGGAACAAAAAACTCCCCAAAAAGGAAACCCAATCCTACTCCTAAAAACTATCAAATTACTAAAAACTACTATAAAAACAGTAAAAACTGTAAAACTAACCATGTACAACTGTATATTTTTAAGTGCGTTGAGTGCAAGAGGACCCTAAAGTTCCGACACGGACCACGAGACAATGAGAACAAACTGGAGACTCGGTCGGTCCGCTTTGCCCTGTATCATCTCGGACGAAACTATGAGGCAAGCCAAGGGTGCATGTGCGGATCAATGGACACTATTACTTGAAATCTCTGGCTCCAGACATACAGTGCACGTGCGTAAACCCTCAGTGGAATACAATAGGGACTATTACTCAAAGAAGAGCCATCTGGCTTTTCTGATGCATCTTCATTTGTCTCCTTGAGGAGGGCAAACTAGCCTTAAAGACAGTAGACAAAGCAGGCTTTCTGGAGTATAGCTGTACACTCCAGGGGGTCTAGAAAGTACTCCTACCCATACTAGCATATGGTGGTGGGCACATGGGGTTTCCAGGTAGGTTGATCCCTAGGAAGCCCAGACTTCTCTCTCTCTCGTGGACTCCTCCCTAGAATTTCTTTAACTCCCAGTGACCTCTCCAGGGAGAGAATGGTGAGTGCAAGGGACTAATAGTTAAGAACAAGGAAATGTATGGATCCTGCAGTGTGCCATTTGTAGAAGTTAACATTTTTCTTCTTAGAAGGGGGATAGTAGTGTTTACTCCTGAAGCCCCTTCTGGAAATAAGTGTTACTCTCAGAAACCCACAGGGTGGAAAAGGCTATTTTCTGTCCCCCTGTGGATGGCTACTCTTATCAGTACAATCATCAAATGACACATGGATGAGAGAAGCAGCTGTTTTATAAACTCATGTGTAGAGAGAACCTCTAAGAAGAGAATTTTACTGCATCTTTCACAAATATAGGACTTGCCTTACTCCAACAGACCATCTAGTGTGTGTGTTATCTTGCCTTGGATACTGGCCAATACCACATTCTTCCAAAAAAGACATAACTCTCCCGACAATGCACCTAACCACCTACATTATATTATGGGTGAATTTCTTCCTGACCCCAGCTGGCGATTAGTTTTATCTTTAAGAGGCAGAGCAGTATAAACTAAAAGTCCATGTACATGAATAGGATCTAGTGAATAGTCCCTTCTTGTAAAAGGATGGAACAAACTACAGCATAATTCTGCAGTGACATCTGCAGACTCCCACTGACTGTAATGGAATACTGCAAGGGTACAGGGTCCTCTAGCATGGGAGTTATTTCAGGATCGAGGTTTAGAGTTTAGTTCTTTTAGATCAGGCTACTGGTAGCTATGGTAAAAAGCAGTATGTAAATTGAGCAAGCAACAGCTAAGCAAGAGCTGGCTCCAAAATGTTTTTAAAGAAATATACAATTATATGAATTTTGAAAAAATAAAATCAAAGCCTATTAAAAGAGACCAACTACAACTATTTTTATGTCATTTTATTAAAAATTTTAAAAGGTCTAAAATCAAAATGTACATCTACTATATGGTAATCTGTTTGTACACTCATGTTAAAGTGCTAAAAATCAAATGTTACAAAACTGATACTGGCCTACTGTAAACAAGTCTACCAAGAGCCAAGTAAGTAAAACCAGCTAACTTTAGGTACGATATCATGCTAATAACAAAGTGCAACCACTACATACAAAATCGCACAACACTAAAGCTTTTCCCCTCATTCAGAAATGGATGATGTTACAATACATACATGAGCATCTCAACAGAAACATTTGGAGAGATAAGAATGCCATTAAATACACTGGTCTTCATCACGAGAACCTAGAACAGTTAATTACAGTTGAAAACTAAGATAACCCATCTCAGAGTCATTATTCATCAGCAATCAACATAACAGTCATAAGATAGGTACATCAGCACAAAAGCATAATCTGATATGAATTTTAACATTCCATAGCTCAAGTTGGATCTCTGGTAGCAATGATCTATCTGCATATGATATTAATTTGCCAGCAATGTTCCTCCTGCTTTAATGGTGCAGTCCTGCAAGGCATCCTGAGACGGCTCTTCCATTGAAATATATAGGAGATGGAGTGAGTGGCTCAGACCTTAAATAAGTTTAGTGCTTGTAAAAGATACCAAGATTGACAGCAGTAGAGACTTCAATCTTCTAGTCGGTCTCTAGAACAATACAATACAGTACAATGTAAGCTTTTCTCACCCTTCATCTTTGTATCTCAACTGTTAATTCGGCAGGACCAGTTCTGAAGAGGATAGTAATGCGGTATCTATACCAGGGGTGGGCAAACTTTTTGGCCCGAGGGCCACATTGGGGTTGCAAAACTATATGGAGGGCCGGGTAGGGAAGGCTGTGCCTCCCCAAACAGTCTGGCCCCTGCCCCCTCCCCCTGACTGCCCCCTTCAGAATCCCTGACTCCTCCAACCCCCCCCCGGCTTCTTGTCCCCTGACTGCCCCCTCCTGGGACCCCCACCCTAACTGCCCTCTGGGACCCCACCTCCTATCCAGCCCCCCCTTCTCCCTGTCCCCTGACTGCCCCAACCCCTATCCACACCCCTGACCGGTCCCCTGGGACTCCCACGCCTATCCAACCCCTCATTCCCCATCCCCTGACCCGCCCCAAAACCTCTGCCCCATCCAACCGCCCCCCCCGCGCCCTGACTGCCCCCCCAACCCCCAATCCATCCAACTGCCCCCAATCCCTGACTGCTGCCCCTAGAACCCCCCCCCCCCGCTCCCTTACCATGCCGGAGCCAGCCACTCTGCCCAGCAAGAGCGGCAGGACAGAGTGCTGGCGGCACAGTGTGCTCAGGCTGCAGGGGAGAGGGGAGAGCAGGGGAGGGGCCAGGGCTAGCCTCCCCGGCCAGGAGCTCAGGGCCAGGCAGGGGGATCCCGCAGGCTGGATGTGGCCCACGGGCCATAGTTTGCCCACCTGTGCTCTATACCCATGTTATCTTCAGCTTCTCTGGTAAAAATCTGTGAGGGTTATGACATGGATGCCTGCCCCTTAGGAACTAGACTGAGACCACCAGACTGATTTCAGCAGCAGTCCTTACATTACTACTAACCTGAGATGCTTCCAAACCAGAAGTCTATAGGTAAACTGTTTCCTGTAATAAATCTCTGATCATCCATATTTCAAATATATGCTATATACAGCTCAGAACTAAAGCCTCTATAGCAAAACTTAGATTTAAAAAACTAAAACTAAGAAAATACCAATTTACAGCATTTGAGAGCAGGCAAGCTGCTTTATAACCAAATTTGCAGGTTTTTTGTTTTTGTTTTTAAAGTTTTCCAAAACATTTTCCAAACAAACCCCAAATAGTTTGTGATTCAATAGGCAAAACACTGTCCTTGAGAAATATTGCACTCTCAGACAAACTTGTACCTGTGACATCATTATTCTATCTTCATTATGCAAAGCTTCATTAAAACCATAGACGTTAGGGCGAAGCACGTTGAAGACATAGTAGCCAAAGGACTAGGAAATGAAGAACGTTGCCAGCGCTAGGGATACTGTTGCCAAAGGCAATCTGACAAATGCCTGACTTTAACAGCCTCCAGTCAGAGATACAAATCAAGCGGTTACTGAATATTTCTTTGTCGCCAACAATCACCTATTCTCTATGTAGGGTAGAGTTGGCCCTGAACAGAAGTATGCTGGCATGAAGTTTCAGAGGAAAGCATGTTGGGCCAGCATGTAGTAGAAAGATCCAAGATGTTCACTCCTTGAGGACATGATGCTGTAACTGAAGTAATACAAACATAGATAGTCTTATACCTAAAGCCTAAAACTGGGAATCATGAAATCTTGATTTTATTTTCAGCACTGCTACAGCCTTCCTTGTAACCTTAGGTGAAACAAACTCTCTATGCCTCAGTTATCCCAACTATAAAATGGGGATAATGCTAATACTAACTTTACACAAGTACTGTGATGCTTAATTCATCATTTTTAAAGGAATCTAAAATTGTGAGAAGACAGGTGCTTTAGAAATATGATGTATTATATTAGTTCAGTTTTGAAACTAATAGGATGTGGGGTTGGGACTACAATAGGGTGGTGGGGAAATCAGAAACCGGGACCAGAATGTTGTATTTGAATCACTACTTAGGCTGTGCATTCCATGTACAGAATAGGTAAGTGAGAAAGTCTAAATTCTCACATTTGGAACCACAAACACAATTACCCCACCCCAAAAAAATTTAACAGAGATTTAAAAAAAAAAAAAAAACAAAACCCCAACAAACCATGGATCTAACCTCAACCATTCCAAATCCCCCTCCCACAGTTAAAGTCACAGCATAATGCAAAACCGTTGTCAAAACCAGAATACTATTGCAAACATAGCAATAAAGATCAATGTAAAAACTTCACTTTCAGTTACAACATTTAAGAAGTTGAAGATAATTGACTCCCTTTGAAAATCCAAATTCCTACAAAATAGCATCCCTTTGCAAAAAAAAAAAAAAAAAAAAAAAAAAAAAAAAAAAGTTGCTCAGTTGAAGTTAAATTTTAAAACAAGAACATGTTTCACCATTTTTGACAATATGGAATTGGAAGTTTGTCAACCTAAAAGCCACTCTTAAACACATCTCATACTCATCTGCTTTAAAAGAGATGTTTCAGAGTAGCAGCTGTGTTAGTCTATATTCGCAAAAAGAAAAAGGAGTACTTGTGGCACCTTAGAGACTAACAAATTTGTTAGTCTCTAAGTTGCCACAAGTACTCTTTTTTTTTTTTTTAAAAAGAGATGATGTAGAATAATCAGAGACTTAACATAATACACAACTGTGGCAGTTAGTTATACATACAGTCAATCCAACAGAAATTATAGGGTCTAGTCTGCCCTCCAGGCATGTGTGCACTGTAACTTTTATCACTATTAATGGATTTACATAGAGGGGAGTGTATAGAGTAAGCTTCCAAAAATTTTTATTTGAAGTTGGTTTTGGTTCATGCCTCTCTTCTGGAGCAAAGCCTGGTCAGGATGGGAAAAGCAATTTATAGCAAACAGATTTTTAAAGGCATGGCGACTCCCAGAGCAACCTTTGATTTTAAAAACTAACATGGCTAAGTGATTTGCTGTCATGTCATTGGGGAATAATTAAAATGAATAATGGTTGCACAGCCTAAGTCTTGTTGCTCCAAAAAGCCTCTGAAGTACATATCCTGGGTTTTTGCCCTTTTTTTTGCCCCCGAGGTTATGCCATCCAAGCACGTACAAAGTCTTTTCAACATGCCTCAAACAGGTCAAAAAGGGAATGAATATTACGACAATGAAAAAATGTACACTTCCCAGCAATATTCTACAGTAATGACTGAGGTAGGTTCAAATGTAACCAGTGTTTCTTCATGGTGAATGATACCTGAAACTGCTTCAGATCAAGTGTACCATTTAAAACATGACTTGACTTTGCCTGCAATGTCCACAAAGGCAAAAGGAGAGCAAAATTATTCATGTTTCCATAAAAATCAGAGAATTCTCTGTTCCGAATGATAGTGGCAAGCTGGATAGAAGAGACCCATAATATAGGCCAAATACTCTCTCCAGTGCACACCCCACCTAAACGGGCTCAGGGCCTACCGAGGGGGAATGTGAAAACCTGCTCCACCTCCAAGATTACAGAGCGGCAGCAGTTCCTGACCCTGACCACCCCTTCACCTCCTTTCCACAGAAGTGTAATCTGGCTGGTGGATCTATGCACTCATGGATCCACTGCTGCACTCCTTCTTCAATACTCTCCCACCTACCTCTAAACCTCCCATTCCACAACAACTCAGTATAAAGGGAGCCCTCACAGAACACATTTCTGTGGTCTCCTGGTGGGTTCCCACATAAACTCCCTGCATCCATTTCACCCACCCCTCCAGACCCAAGCTGCAGGGATTGGGATCAGGATTTGTTCTTATAGGTCCATAAGGAGAGAGGTCAAACAATCTAGTTTAAAGAGAAAATCCAGGTTCCCCCATCATGTGTTTGAGAGGTCAGGAACAGGCACTCTCACAGTTTTTGTATGTTAATTTAAAAACGGGTAGCTGAATATTATCTAGGTAACTGGCTTCAAATTGAGTTTTCCACCTCTCCCCACAGAAAAATTGTAAACAAGCAGAAAATTTAAATAGTATTTGGTAAAAAGGCAAGGACAATACCAACTTAAAAAATCATGCCTTCCCTTCCCCATACCCTAACAATTGAGCCTGAACAATTCTGTAAGAACTGACCATCTTCACTGGAGTTTCCATTCTTCCTGCCAAATACTCATTCTTTTTTTATTTCCAGCATAACTATTTAAAAATGCCTGCTGATTTCTTACAGATGCCCTTTGTACCGTAGTTAATATGCAGCCCTCCCCTCATGGAAGAACTCCTTCAAATATTCAAGAGTTTCCTTCTGTTTATTGGAACTCTTAACATGACCTTGCCAGTGAGTATTCAAAGGTAACAATTACTGAAATTCAAAGTATTTGGGGATTTTTCTAATAAGAAATCCAGCTATGGTATCTGATGGGAAAATAACAAGTTATATAATAAATTATTAATAATTATCTACTGGTAGATTCAAAAGCTTTTACTTTCGTTTATTTCCAGATTGCTGATCATTGGGCATCCTAGCACTGATGTAAGCACAATGATAGCTGGCTTTAAAAAGGCAAAGCCAAACTTCAGCTTCCTGATACAAAAAATCAGCACCAATGGGAAGCATGAGAATACTGAGTATTATCACATCACTGAGAAATGGACTCCAAGTAACACTGTTGCAGGAGCTTCTCCTTTATGTTGAAAGCAAATCAAGCACTGGTTCCATCCTCTTCAATAACCCGGTTCATGCTAGTACCATGTGTGATGTGGGTCATTGGGTTGTTGCTGAGATCCCTGATGCTGCTGTGACGTGACTGTTCATTGAGCCGATGTGAACTGCTATGCCTGGAGTGATCAGTCAGTCGTGACATGCTGCCATGAGGTAGTCTGTCTTCTATGCCTCTGTAGCTGCAGGGGGTGTACCTAATTTATAAAAACAAGGCCAATTTCATTATTACCTCAGGCAAGAGAGAGAGGGAGAGTGTGTGTAAGTATGTAAGTAAATAACTCTTGATTATATATAGTACTATGTTTTTATGAAAAACGGGAGGACTCATTCTACTTGGCTCTGCCACCGAACTCAGGTGTGACCTCTGGCAAGTTGCTTTAATTTTCTATGTTTTTCCCCGTCTATAAAATGAGGATAAGGATAATTACCATAGCACCATTCACACACTGAGAATAATAATTTGGTGAGTAAATACAGGTTACCCAATGGTCACTTCAACTAAGCTACATTTTTTTTTAAAATTTCAGTAGAACTACGACAATTTACTCCAGCTGAGGATCTGGCACGTTCTTCAGTTAGTCAAACTCACAGAAGTGTACAGAGCAGCCGTGCTCAAACACTACACTGAACTTGGAACAGATTTTGTTTCCTATGTAGTAGATACTATACACACACGGCACATTCTGTCTCAGTAGAGAAAGAGCTGGCTGCATTCATACTCTGACTAATTCATACACTCATAACTACTCAAAGAAGTTATGGTACATTTCCTCTTTCCAACCCAGATGTTAAAGTTCTTTAAGGACCAAATGGAGAGGATATAATCACTAGTTTGGGAAGGTGATTAGCAGCAGAGGTTCAGAATCCAACCTCATGGTGGCCAAAGCATAGCCAAATGAAAAAGTGCAGGTAGTGACCAGGATTCCCCCTGAAAATAGAGGCTCATTAATTCCATTTACATTAGAATTTTAAACTATGCATGGAACTCACCTGCCATCACGGGACCTATGCAGGCTGCCATGGTAGCTGCTTACTTTGCTGTGGACACTGCCTGCTTTGCTCCTCTGGTCATCCATCATAGCCAGATGAGTAGATGAAGCATGAGTGGAAGTCCCCTGAGTGGAAGTGCCCCTTGACTTTCGGATAATGGGGGTATTAGGATCCCTCAGAAGTGACTGAGCAAAATCGGGCTCCTGCAGCACCTGGCGGCTCTCATTTACAGCTCTAGTCAAAATATGGAATTGGAATAATTAATGTTAAAAAAAAATACAACCAAGTGATCACAAGAGCTCTTCCAAATTGGCCTATGCTATCATTAAACATATAGCTTTAATACACACATCACGGTCAAAATGTTACAACTTTGTACCTTAAGAGCAGTGAGACAGAACAGTCAGGCCACTTATTTAGATGCCTACATATGGATTGACTTGCCTAATTTTAAGCACCCCAATCTTAACATTTTGGCCAATGCTTAGAGAATTGCCCTGTAACCTGTAATTGCTCTTCTAGCATAGGCACGTAGGGCATACGGTAACATAATTGCAATGTAAATAAAAGCTCTGCCATTACCTCACATGACCCCAGCAGCTTCATGAATCCTATGGATCATGCAAGAACTAAAAGCAGTGTAATTTTCTTTTAAACCTGGAATTCCCTTATGGCCTTAACTCTGGAGAGTTCAGAGATATTGCCACAAGAACATCCTTGAGATAGTGCAGGAGATCAACATGCCCAGATTCCTGCAAAAGCAGTCATCTACATAAAACAGGAAAAGTCACTACCTTCCCCAGAATTATAATTCAGTTTCTAAAATATCAATGTCCATAAGAGCAGCATATTTTGTGAAGTACAAAGTATACAGAATCTGTCTTTGCCTTAGCTCAATGATTGTGGTTCCCAGCCTGGTTTTTTGGAGCCCCTCTGTGTGGGATTGGTGGACGGGTGCACTTTTAGTATCCTCTAGCTATGCTCTGGCAGAGTTGCCAGTGATTTTTCCATCCATTTGATCTTTTTAGTCATTTTGTAGAATGGAAAAAACCCCCGTTTTTTAAGCTCTCGTTTTTGTTTCCCTTCCCCTAGGGTCTCCCCCATCACCTGATGGCCCCTTCTTCTCATTCTCCCACTCATCAAAATGCTATACTGTCTACTTAGCATGGGGCTGTCCATTGACAGCTCCGTGAAGACAAATCAGCTCTGCCTCTCACTGCTGATTTACCTGCCATACCAACAGAAAAGAGCAGCTTGAGCCAGAAGGCTGGTGCATACTCTCCTGAAACGGTAAGGGCTACCACAGGAACATGGCAACAAGCCTGAAAGCTTCAAGGAGCCACCCAGTACTTTAACTGAAGGAGAATGTTTAGGATAGAGCAACTGGTGTCATGCAGCTTTCTCTACCCCATTGCTCAGATCCTCCACCCTATCTCCTACTCCATTCAGACTAGTCTGTCACCTCCAGGGATGTCCAGGCTAGGAAATATTGTCTTAGTCTCTACACAGTGTTAGTTGAAAGGGTGTATTTAGGTAGATAAAAGATTTATTAATTATACTAAGTTGCTATGAATCTTATAGAAGTGACCACATTTAGTAGGTTACCTTTTGTCTTAAAATCTGTCCCAACTATATTGAGTGCAATTTTCCTCCATTTTGAGTAGAAGACCAGTGTTAAGCACTGGATTTGTCAGTCCATTGAGATGTCACTTAAGACAGATTTCACTGGAATTAAATTGTATTAAACTGCAGTTTGATAGGGGCTTCAATGCACAATAGAAGGATTAAGAAGTGTACACAACTGCTGCAGAATCATGGTGGAAAACATGTTTGCTTCATTTCAATAGAAAAGATGAGTTGTCTAGCTAGGGAGATGGTGCTTAGAGAGAAGGAAGCTATACTACTGCACACTTCAGAAAGTGACAAAAATGTGCAGTATTGTGGCATATCCCATTTCCTCTAAGAACAAGGAAGCAGAATAGCTTCATAATAGATGAAGAATGTTAATTTGATTTTGTTATCGAGAAAACAATCTGGTGCAAATACAGGATGGGTTTGTTTGTTTTTTTGTTTGCTTTTCAGATATACTGAACAGTGCAGCATTTCTAGGCAAGTTGCCTCTGCTGCCATCCCTCTCTCCAAGAAGGAACTGGTTTGGACAGGATTAACTTGAAGTGCTCTCTCAGGATTACAGGCGAGAAAGGGTTTATTTGCCAATATTACACTGGCAAGTCTTTCACATAACAGCACTCACTCTTTTTTCCTGCGTCCATGAAAAAAGCTGGCCCATTCAAAGCAGGTCTTTTTACTTCCAACCCAAAAGACAGAAGGGATCCCAACTACTAGAGCCATAAGATACTTCATCAGAAAGAGAATCAGGTCTGGGCGACTCATCTGAGAGATCTAGAGAGAGAAAAACAGAAAAGAACATGTTGCAAACCATTATAGTTTGCTACTCCAACTATTAACTAATTTAAAATAACTGTCTCAGCCTTGAGCCAAAGTAAACATCATCAGGGTTCCTTTGTTTCACAGTTCTATAGAACTTCAGAGAATAATGTGCAGGCTGGTGCAGTGTAAAAACAAACAAACTTCTGGGAGGTCTTGTATTTCTGGTCTGGTGTGGTGTCTGCCGAACAATTTTGAAATATTATAGGTTAAAAATGAGCCTTTGTAATTTGTGAATAGAGATAAAACTACATAAACCCATGTGCTCCAACTTCTGTTGGAAAGTCAATAATACAGACACCTCCACATCACGGAACATATTCAACAACCCCTTGTCCCTTATTCCAGTGAGGAGCAGATTCTTATTTTCCATCCCCTAGAGCCTTGGTTTGTCAGCAAGATGCTACTACACGATTCTTATTCTTACTTCCCATTGGATGATTCATGAAGAAACAATCACAGCTTATACTACGTCCTTATTAGCAAAAAAAACAAACAAACAATGTGGGCACTCGTTTGACAAAATTTATGATCAGTACATTTTGAGAACTTCTTGAGTTGTAGCCACAAGACATGAACCATAAAAAACAAAAACAAAAACCACCAAGATTTCAAGCTGAAGTTCAAAATAACCCCCCACCTCCTAGTTGCAAGTAGAGCTAATTCACTCTGCATTCCCTGCTTTGCACTGCTATAGTATTCCAGAACTATTCACGTGTCACTTTCACTAAAACCGTAACAATTAAAAAAATACCCTCAGTCTCAGTTGTCCACGATCAGGAAGCCATTTCCTATCTCAGGGTCTCCAACTTCTGGTCAACCTTCATTGAAAGCTTCTGCTGGTAGTATACGATTTGCCATTAAATGATATAGGAAATAATCTGAGGAGCAGAATACCACCACCAGAGATGTGCATCACGCAATATGATCTTAAATATAAAACACTCACTTCTCCTGTTTACTAGCAATATAAATATTTATTTAGAGTAAAATCAGAAAGCAGTGTGATGATCTGAATGTAATACCATGCATACAATGCCCTAAATTAACACTGGGCAAACAAACAATGATAAAGCTGTCTTTTCACAGGATGAAAATTCAACTGGAATGTCATCAAGCAGGGTTCAGCAGCTATTTTATCAAGATAACTTTATAAAAGCAACGGAATGGCTGATCAACTACTGTCTACTCAATTGCATCTCATTTTCTGATGTGCATGTCAGTAGATGTACATACCAGTGAAGATACAGTAATAATTATAACACTTTGCATCTCTATAGTGTCTTCTCCTCCAAGGATCTCAAAGCCCTTTACAAACAGTAGCATTTACTTTTGACTTTGGCAAGTATAATTATCCCCATTTTACAGATGAGAAAAATGGAGGCACAGAGAGGTTAAGTGACTTGCCCAAAGTCACACTGCACATCCATGGCAAAAAAGAATACAAACCAAAATTCATGACAGCCAGTCTTGTTTTTTAACAATATATATACACTGTACTATATGGCATTCCTTCATCATGGACATAGATTTTTTTAAAAAATGATTAAACCAGAAACACAATGAGCATTATCATGAGACTTTTCTTTGAGTTCCTGTTTGAATCAAAAAGAAAAGGAGTATTTGTGGCACCTTAGAGACTAACAAATTTATTAGCGCATAAGCTTTCATGAGCTACAGCTGTTTGAATCAAGTGAGCTCAATTTGCCCATTGTCATTAGTTTGCTCAGCATCTCTTTTAATCTAGTTTCCACCACTTTCTGCTTTCCACCACTTTCACTTTCCACCAAAGAGAAACTACTGATGTTGAATGCCTGTGACAATACTATAGACTTCTCCATATTTTTATCCATTTAACCATAAAAAACTGGTCTGAAAGCTTCCTAGGTGGTATTGTACACAACCCTATTATGGTGATGGTTTTTGTTTCTTTGTTTTTTGTCTTTTAAGTGGACCATTCTGTTGATATCAAACAAGTATCCTGAGTTAAGCTTTCAAAAAAAATAGCCTCATTACTACACCAGAAGTACATTTTATACATTTGAATAGCTTTGAAACATGTAAATGGGGCACTAACTTGGTGGGAAGCATCATTTCCTAATGTAGATAAAAGATCTGGATAGACTTTTATATACAAGAGTCTATTCCCTGCATACTGGACCAAATTCTCTATTGGCATAACTATAAATGACTTATTGGATTTACACCTACACAGAATTTAGTCCATTGTATTAATATGAAGTTATGCCTCTGCTACCAAAGCCCCCAATGAGCTACTGATCATTATAATGCCTGTTTCACAAGATATGCTCTGAAAAGTACCACGCTTAATTCAGTGCTTGAATCACAACATACCATCATTTTAACTTCAATCAGGAGCTGAAGTTAACTCCAACTTCAAGGAGTTTTATGCTGGTCCTATTGTTACCTACTAGACATCCCTGTGTGTGAGGAAGCCTAATCAATTTCCCCCAAAATATCCTTATCTGAAAAATCTTATGATAAAAATGGTCAAAAGAATAGAACTTAAAAAGCATACCAAATTATAAACTGTATCCTAACAACAATCTTGTAGACTTGTGAATGTACAGTATCTCCTAGTCCTATAGAAATGGGGCATCATTGTTTACTACTGCAAATAATTGAATCTTCACTGCATAGATTAAGTGCAAGCCAATACTTTAATACAAACGTATTCATCTGGATTATATATCAGCACTTTTGGGTTCAGCACATCCATGCTTGGTGGATTTCCAAAGGTTCCCAGATGAAACATATAACACACACACACACACACACACACACACACATATATATATTATGACAGGGTCAGGCCAGATGGCTACAGGAGAGTGATAGAAGGCAGATATATTAGCCCCAGGTTAAGTTGGTCCCTTTTCCCTGGGTCAGGTAACAGGGAAGGTTCCAGAACAATCAGGAACTTTCTGGAAACAATTAAGGCAGACAGGTTGATTATAACACCTGTAGCCAATCAAGAAGCTGCTAGAATCAATTAAGACAGGCAGGCTAATCAGGGCACCTGGGTTTAAAAAAGAGCTCACTTCAATTTGTGGTGTGTGACCAAGGAGCTGGGAGCAAGAAGCTGAGAGTGAGAAGGTGTACTCCTGGAAGACTGAGAAGTACAAGCATTATCAGAGATCAAGAGGAAGCTCCTGTGGTGAGAATAAAGAAGGTGTTGGGAGGAGGCCATGGGGAAGTAGCCCAGGGAGTTGTAACTGTCATGCAGCTGTTACAGGAGCCACGGTAGACAGCTGCAATCCGCAGGGCCCTGGGCTGGAACCCGGAGCAGAGGGCGGGCCCGGGTTCCCCCCCATCCCGCCAACTCCCTACTTGATACTGGAGGAGTGGACCTGGACTGTGGGTTCCACCAGAGGGAAGGTCTCTGGCCGGTTCCCCGATCCACTAGGTGGATCAGCGGAGAATGTGGGGATTGTTGTTCTTCCTTTTCCTCATGCTGGCCAGTGATGAGGCTAACTGAGTGAACAGCAGATTTGAGCCACGAAAGTGGCCAAACTGAGAGCTGCTGTGAATCTCTGAGGTGAGCAAATCTGCCAATAAACGCAGGACCCACCAAGGCAGAGGAGGAACTTTGTCACTATATATATGTGTGTGCGCACACTAACTAAAACCCTCAAATTTTATTATTCACTTGAGATTTTTTTTTTTTTTAAAAGTACTTTGAGTTTTGGCCACCCCCCCCAAGAAAAGAAAAAAGAATCTATGGAAGTAATGGACTCGGTTTAAGGCACATACATACTCTTAGTTTGAATGGGTTAAAATAGAAGTCTATAAACTTTAGTTTCGAGAGATGAATGTAAGGGTTTTTTTTTGTTTTTAAATGTTTCTATCACACTTGTTACAATTAGCGTAAAAAACTTAATTATTCCTCTACAACCATAAAACTGAGAAAACAAGATTTAAAACCCAAAAGCTCATAGCACATTTCCAAAAAGTTTGGCACTTACATAATTTCAAATCTAATACAATCATATGCTTTCACAGGAACTGTTTATTTTATTTTATTTTTTTAAAGAGTCGAAGTATGTAAAGCCAAGCCAGAATTTACCCTCAGGATTCCATTTAATTTTAGTCCAGACGATTTCCAGTTACACTATGCTGCCCATATGCAGAGTGGAAAAAGTACAATTTACAGTAGTCAAGCACCATAGGATTTGAGACATTAAGACTATTGAGTCATATGAAATTACATATTTGATTTGAACTATCCACACTCCTACCACCATTTTGTTCAAGCACAAAGCATTCTCCAAAAATGTAAATCAGCAGAGTATCCTAATGTAATGGAAACTACTACTACTTTAATCTGATTAAGCCACACATCAACATCTCTAGAAGTGGAAGTTTACTGTTTGCAGGCACTGGCTAAAATATCTTAACTTTATTAGATGCCTCATCAGTAGTACTTTGATCTCTGTTCCAATGATCCTCTGGTTTTCTGAGCTTCCAAATAGGTTAGAAACTCTGAGAACTTAGATTCTACTCTCTCTCCTGAGGAATCTAGATTATTGGACTACTGGGGTGACTATGAATCTGCAGAGGCAATATACTCCAAGGATTCCAGTCACATATGAGAACCTTTACTTTCTCCTCCAAGTATCCTATCTGCAGATCTCTAGTTCAGAGAACAGCCAACAGCAGCAATTTCCTGGGGAAGAGCTCTGGCAAACAAGTGAATCAATATAGCATGATTTATAGAGCTGAAATAAGAATTTCCTTAAGTTTCATAACTTGTCTAGGTCAGATGTAAATCAGGATGTACAATGCTGTGACTGAATTTATAGGACAATGATATAAAACTTCATACAACTTCCATATGAGTAAACCGTGTGAGGAGGAGGAGAATGGGCAGAATTCCCAGTTTCTTTTCATCTCCTAGAAGGAGACAGTGAATAGGACGACAAAATCTGTGAAGGAGGATGATTTGGGGAATACCGGGCAGTCTAGATGCCACAGAGATCAGTCCTTACACCTAGTCTAATAAATGGTTACAATATCATCCTTTCCTCCCACTGGTTGTCTCAGGATTTGCTGGCTTGTCTGGCAGGGCTCCTTGACATCCCACAGTCAGAAAGTAGGGAATAAGTCATTTAAATTTCTAACATGGATGAAAAAGAACAGGAAGTTTGTCCTGCCAATAAATGAAGGGATTCTCAGAGCCATCAAAAGATATGCCTTATATCTACTTCAATGCCATTTTATTGCTACTAGATATACAGTTTTAATCTAGATTTCTTTTAATCAGGGTTTGTATGAGAACAATCAGTAACTGAGAAGACATTGTTGTATGCAGTGTTGCTGTAGCTGTGTCAGTCCCAGGATATTATTCAGAGACATGAGGTGAGTGAGGTAATATCTTGTATTGGACCAACTTCTGTTCAAGCTTTCAAAAGCCTCTCTCTTACCAACAGAAGTTGGTCCAATAAAAGATATTACCTCACCCACCTTGTCTTTAGACAAGAATTTCCTTGTTTCCTTACACTTAAGATATAAAAAGAGGTAATGACCAGCATAGAACTGAGTAATGTTGCAGTCCTATTAACAAATGTGTCTGTGCATTGATAACGCTAAAACCCAACACACAAACCTTGAAAAGTCAAAGAACAAATGGTCCAATAACAGTCAAAAAGAATGAGTGGTGCTCAGATCAGCTGGCCAAAGTGGTAGGAAAGGAATTGATAGCGGTAGGAGCTATAATCCTCTAGACTCACAGTGAAAGTGTGAATCCAATATAGCAGTGCTTCTCAACCAGTAGGTTTAATCACTGGTGTGTGTGCGCGTGCACGCATGTATAGTCATACGGTTACAATAAAAGTATAATGGGGTTGTGAAAATTCTTGACTTTAAATAAAACGAGTCATCAACCTGAAAATTTTGAGAAACAGTACAACTGAGTAGTCATAGAGCCTGTCAGACAGTTCAAGGTGTGTATTTCCCCAAGACCAGGGATCTGCAGAGGCAATTCTTAAAAGGTAATATTGTTTCAGATGTTGCTAATAACTTTTGTGATTCCACTCATCCAATTTAGATGAATCCTTTTCAATAAGGCTTACAGGCAGAGTTCTCCTCCTGCATGAATCCTTTTTGACAGCATTTCCCAAACTTTTGAAAGCCAAGCGCTAAACTGAGGAAAATGAAAACAATCACAACCATTTTGAACCCTGCCATGTGCTGCTAAAGATCTCCCTATATTTTAGAATACGACATTCAGTTGCATATTTAGAACATATCAAATTTTTATTTGATATCTCTTTATAATTTGAAATTCTTCTCCAACGTGTTTTAATGAGCAGTGAAATTGTTAACAATGTTAACATTTAAAAGCATCATCATTGGCCTCTGAGTTAGCAGCCATTGACATTAATTGGGCAGTTTACACCTCAGAGCTATTGTTTCAAGGTCTTTGCAAACTCAGGAAAACATCACTGCATTTTTTACACTGGGTCACATTTTGAAAGTTTTTTCCCCCCACAACCATAACAGCTAGAGACTGATATTTTTAAACAATGACGTGTCAAACTCTGGAGAGCAAATGAGAAGTCTGGCTGCACTCCCCTCCGTCTTCTACAGGGAGTGCCCTAGTTTAGGAAACCCTGCTTTACCTTAAGGGCCAATCATACTGTGCATATTTACAATCAGATGCATCTTACTCCGCTAGTACGTCCCATTGACTAAAATGAACTAAATGAATGAATAAGTTAGGGAAAATGTTAAAAGAGTGACCAGATCACAGTCTGACAACAGGGAGCAACAAAACAGAAATGGAGAAGGAGGGTTCTCCTTTCTTCCTCTGTAGCTCATGCACTACATCAAGACTGTGACTCGGATTACACATTAAATTGCTTTTAAAGCCTTTGGGTCCACACACTACTTTAAGAGTGAGGATTTGTGGAAACATCTAAAGCAGTAGCATACACTCACTCTGAGCAGAAGCTAGGGTTGCCAACTCTGACTGAAGCTATTCTGGGAGATTCTCACCCCCTCCCCCACACACGACGTAATGTCATTTTCTTAAATTAGGCTATTAAAATCTCCCGGCTTGCTTTCAATAGTGACTGGGATATCGATGCTGATTCCGGGAGACTTCAGGCCAATCCTGAAGGGTTGGCAACCCTAGCTGAAGCACTCCTATAAGAACACACAAAAATAGGGTATTAATATAAAATAAAGGGTTGAAATTTAAGTGCAATTGAAAATATCATTTGGGAGCTAACCATTTTGACAAAGCCTTTTACAAAATATAAAATCAAATGTGGGAGGGGAAGAATGAAGATACCAAGTCACAACTCACACAAGAGTCACAGAAAGCTTTTCTTTTAAAAAGTATATTTTAAGGAAATACCACCACTATAAAAAGTAGCTGAAAAAAGATGCATCCAAGAGTATTCTGGTTCTTCTTTCAGCATATCAGAAATGTGGATAAAAGCTACGTCAGTCAGCAGGGGCTTACTGTTATAACCTGCTGCAAATACTAAAGTTTATTTTTTAAAATCCCCCAAGTTGAACTATTGATATAGACCGTTAAAAGAAAAAAACTGAAATGCCATTAAAGGATTAAAAGTGTGTGAGCCTCTCCTACTGACTTTTCTACAAAACTCCTTACATCTGCTGATCTAAGCCTCGTTAAACTGCACAAAACAAATATTACAATGACAGGGAACACCAAGAATTGCACAACATGAAACATTGTCACAGGATTGTCTTCTTTACCCACACTAATGAAGAGCTCTATTAAATCAGTACTGAAAGAACTTGTACTGTAACTCACTCATGAGAGAAAAGTGTTAAATACAATCTGACATACATGCACTCTATCTCCGTGGCATAAAGAAAGGTCCCACTTAAAATAAAATCCCTTTTAACTAGTGACACGCTGGCAGACCAGGTGTCAGCTCTTGCCAAGGCTTTCGGCCTCAGCCAAGTACTGACAAATTCATTGCTGGAAACCAGTCCAGCTCACCTGTGTGTTAGTATGGTTAAGCTGGGATAACTTGGTCTCTTGGGACTGAAAGTAACCTGAATCTTTTATGATCTTTGGTGTAAAGCACCCATCACTAAGTCCCGCTTGCCTGGGTGGCAAGATAGACTGGAATGCCCAAAGGAACCTTCTGTGACTCCATGACAAGACTGTTATAGTGCTCCGGGAGTTCACATTTGTTACTGGGTTGGTGAAATCTAATTATAGAACATATAACCCATTTGGGGTCTCTGCCCTGCCTCGTTGACAGTCTGCCCTGAGGTTGGCACTCATGGTTATGAGCCACTCCAGACAGCATGACAACTAGATGGTCTGATGATCAAAAGTAGGAACATGAAAATGTTAGAATATGCACAGGCTTTTTATGAAGTTTGACTTGACCAGTCGAAATCCCAAAGTGAAGAGTTCACAGAGAATTTCAAGTCAAGTTCAATTGTAGTTATTTAAACAATTGCACAAAATGTTACATGGGTTAAGATACTATGGGTATCCTCTTCCAAGAATGAAACTGCATCTATGGTACTTCTCACTTTAAAAAAACAACCTTAGAT